>NW_027287316.1:6333996-6398996 GCF_022747635.1 Hetaerina americana
CCTCTCTTTAACTTTTTCATTACATTTCCCCACCACCCGTTTTATGAAGCCAAGTTTCTTTAAAGCTGATCCGCATATTGTCCTGATATGTGCTCCCCATGAAAGGCGTGGTGTTAGAACAACCCCAAATATTTAACTTGATTTGCCGTAGTCAATACTGAACCCTCTATTTTGTAGTTTATATCCTGTTCCTCGCTTCCTTTATTCCAAAATTTCAAAACTGCACATTTATCTATATTAAGTGTTAATCCCCATTTATTGCACCATCCCGAGATATTGTCTAAGTCTCTAGAGAGTAGCTCGCGATCTAGTTGGCTCCTTATTTCCCTGTATATCACCGTGTCGTCAGCAAATAACCTTAGATTGCTACTAACGTGTGTGCTTAAGTCATTTATGTATATTAAGAACAGAAGAGGCCCTATTACACTTCCCTGGGGGACGCCCGAAGTAACATCTCTCTCCGTTGAGCACAACCCATCTATGACTACTATTTGTTTGCGGTTTGACAAGAAGTCCCTAATCCAATTAATTATTTTCTCATTGATCCCATAGTATTTAAGTTTGTGTAACAATTTATTGTGTGGGACTTTGTCGAAGGCTTTTTTGAAATCCAGGAATACTGCATCGACTTGGGTGTTGTTTTCTCCCGATCTAAGTATATCGTGAATGAAGAGACCAAGTTGTGTTTCGCAAGATCTGCTTTTCCTAAATCCGTGCTGGTTGTGGATTAGTATTTTCCTACTATCAAGAAATTTCATAATGTTAGTGACAATAACGTGTTCCAATATTTTACAAGAGATCGATGTTAAAGAAATGGGTCGGTAATTGGTTGGTTTATCCCTATCGCCGCCTTTATAGATGGGAGTTATATGGGCTAGCTTCCAGTCGCGAGGCACTGAGCCTTCTTCTATCGATTTTAGAAAAACAATATGTAAAAATGGGGCAATGTCGTCAGCTAATTCCTTTAATATTCTAGCAGGTATTTCTTCCGGCCCAGGTGCCTTGTGTGCTTTGATACTACGGAGTTCTTAGTCGAGTCTTTACGAGTCTTTCTTTCTTTTTTAGTAATGGATATTAAATACTTCCACGAAGTGAAGCCTGAAACAATAGAATACATCTACATCTACACATCTACATAATACCCCGCAAGCCGCCGCAAGGGCGTGTGGCGGGGGGTGTTAGGTCACCAACCGTAAAAACGAAAAATACCACATGCAAAAAACAACACGGAAAATTACACCCCAGCAGCGCACACACTCATGCAAAACTCCCTCCATCCAATACTCATGCAAACACATACACCGCCAAACAACAAAAAACTGCACCCCAGGATACAGCACGAAAGCCATCCTAAAACACGCAAGCCAGGACACAACAAGCAAGAATGTGAAACATCACTACCACATGAAAATGCACCACAAAACACTCAACCCCCCAAAGAGACAGTAAAAGGAAGGGAATTCGACCCAACGTTGCAGGTAGCAGGAATTTCCCCCCGCCGGGAGGGAAGAGGGACTGAAAGGGAAACTTAAAAACAGATGAACAGAACACGAATGATGTCATGCGGAAAGAATGGGTTATTATAACAAAACACATAAGGTTAGTGGAAGAGCATGCATTTAAATACGACTAATTATTTTTTAGACACTGAGGGTGGCAAGTGGAATTTTTACTATCTATAATCCTACAGTTGCTATCCCGTATTGTCCGTGGGAAGAAGGAGTCCTTGAGTCGGCTAGTCCTGGCATCTATTTCCCGAATTTTATATGCATGATCCAAGCGACCAATGTATGTAGGAGTACGAATAATCTGCGAACCTCGGTGCTGAAACATGCGGATCTGAATTTATTTAATAATTTCAGTCTTGCATTGAATCGTCTCTCTTCTAATGATTCCCACCCCAAATCCATGAGCATTTCGGTAACGCTTTGCGTTTTATCGTAGGAATTTTTTACAAAACGGGCTGCCCGGCGTTGAACCTTCTCAATTTCCCGAATGAGACCTTTTTCACTCGGGTCCCACACGCTGCATGCGTATTCTAAATGAGGCCTTACAAGAGCGTGGTAACAACGTTCCTTGACCTTTGAGTCACTTTTGCCGACAATGCGTCTAATGAATCCCAATTTTTTATTTGCTTGACCGCAGACTTTACGTATGTGAGTCCCCCAAGTTAAGTCTTTAGTGAATGTGACACCTAGGTATTTTACCGTATCAACTACTGCTAGGTCACCTCCAGCTAATTTGTAAGCAAATCCCGTTGATCTTTTAAAGAAATTTATCACTGAACATTTATTATAATTTAGAGTCAATCCCCAGTTAGAACACCATTTAGTAATGCAATCTAAATCCTGCGCTAGAATAAAACGATCCTCATCCCCAGATATCTCCCGATAGATCACCGTGTCATCCGCAAACATCCTAATGTTACTTTTCACTTCGCGGTTCAAATCGTTAACAAAAATCAAGAAAAGTAACGGCCCGATCACACTTCCCTGAGGTACCCCCGACGTGACTCGAACGCTGTCGGAACTAGCGCCATCAAGGACTACCCTCTGTTCCCGCTCTGAAAGAAAATCTTTAACCCAACTTATAGCGCCCTTGTTTATACCCGCGACCTTTAATTTATGAATGAGTTTACCATGTGGGACCTTATCAAATGCCTTTTGAAAATCTAAGAAGATGGCATCCACTTGCCTACCTCTCTCACCAGCTACAAGTAAATCATTTGTAAATAATCCTAATTGGGTCTCGCAGGAGCGGGTTTTCCTGAATCCGTGTTGATTGTCACTTAAAAAGTTAATATTGTCAAGGTGTCTCATTATTGAACTGACAATTATGTGCTCTAAGATTTTACAACAGATAGAAGTGAGAGATATAGGTCTGTAATTACTGGGATCCTCCCTGTCACCACTTTTAAAAATAGGCGTTATTTTAGAATATATTCGCAATGAAATACCATTACGTTCAATTTCGTCCTCTTAGTCTAGATTTTACTTCTTCTTTTTTGTTTCATTCCGATTGTACTAGAGGATGCCAGGGTTGATTGCATTCAGTTCGAGGAGCGTGAAATGAATGAGCGACCCCAGCAATGACCGAACGGCACTTCGACTAAGAGCGCGATCTCCCCAAGCAACGCGCTCCGACGTGACACGCTGGGGAAGAGCCGACATTATTCCTTCTTTAAAAAATAAAGATAAACGCCAGATGATCATTTCTACATCTACTCAATACCCCGCAAGCCGCCGCAAGGGCGTGTGGCGGGGGGTGCTAGGACACCACCCATAATTTAGAAAAGAAAAAGAAAAAAAAACCGCATGCAATAACGACAAAATCATATATAAAAAAAAAAAAAACATGGCATACATTCATGCATGAACACTTCTACATCTACATCTACATAATACCCCGCAAGCCGCCGCAAGGGCGTGTGGCGGGGGGTGTTAGGTCACCAACCGTAAAAACGAAAAATACCACATGCAAAAAACAACACGGAAAATTACACCCCAGCAGCGCACACACTCATGCAAAACTCCCTCCATCCAATACTCATGCAAACACATACACCGCAAAACAACAAAAAACTGCACCCCAGGATACAGCACGAAAGCCATCCTAAAACACGCAAGCCAGGACACAACAAGCAAGAATGTGAAACATCACTACCACATGAAAATGCACCACAAAACACTCAACCCCCCAAAGAGACAGTAAAAGGAAGGGAATTCGACCCAACGTTGCAGGTAGCAGGAATTTCCCCCCGCCGGGAGGGAAGAGGGACTGAAAGGGAAACTTAAAAACAGATGAACAGAACACGAATGATATCATGCGGAAAGAATGGGTTATTATAACAAAACACATAAGGTTAGTGGAGGAGCATGCATTTAAGTAGAACTAATTATTTTTTAGACACTGAGGGTGGCAAGTGGAATTTTTACTATCTATAATCCTACAGTTGCTATCCCGTATTGTCCGTGGGAAGAAGGAGTCCTTGAGTCGGCTAGTCCTGGCATCTATTTCCCGAATTTTATATGCATGATCCAAGCGACCAATGTATAACACTTACATTCTCTGCCTGGCTTCTCATTCTCTGCCTGGCTTCTGCCGAGAACAGACGTGCTCGAGCTCGCTCCCTAGAACCGGTTCGACCCTACCTGAGACTACCTGCGTGCCTGCTGTTACTTCTGTGTTTGTTCTTCCCTAGTGAAGTGTAGTTTAGTGTTAGCTTTAATTTTGTGAAATAGTTAGTTTATTTAGTTTTTGTGCTGTTTGTTATTAGTTTTTAATAGTTTGGTGGTATTCCTTGTGGGTACTCTTAGTGGCTTGCGGTGGTTTTTGTCCGTCGAATCTAATTGGTTATCGGTGAGTGTTTTATTTTCTTTACCATCTTTTTTCTTTCCTTTCTTTACTTACTTACAAAGCGTAACTTATTGATTGAGCTAAATTTAACTAACCCCTCTTAGAAATTTTAGCATAGTGTATACAGGTTAGCTTTTATTGGGAACTCAGTAGTTTAATTAGGATGGCTTCATCTAGGTCCCCTGTTGCCATGCTCGAAGGCACTGGCGAATGCGCGGCTTTAAGGGCCCGTATTGTCATGCTGGAGAGAATGGTGCGGGAGCTTCGATCGGTGATCGCTGGCCGGAGGACTCCCCTCAGGAGAGATGGTGCTCGGGGTGGGAATACGAAAACCCGCCACGCCCATATGGGTGCACGGATTCGTCCGAATGCTACACGTGGCTGGGCGATTAGAGACCTACCCCGTGTCCCATCTCCCAACGAGGGAGTGTCTCACGTCCGTAGGTCAGACGATTGGAGGGTTGTCTCTCGGGGCAAGGGGAAGGTAACGCTGCGGCGTGGATTGGACTCTGCGGAGGCAGATACCATCCCCGTCTCCAACAGGTACCAGGTGTTGTCGGATGACAGCACCACCGTACCTGCAGCCCCTACCCCTACTCCGAGGGCACTGCCTAGGGTAAGACGTCAGGGAACGGGAAGGGAGGGAATTGTAGTAATAGGTAGCTCGAATGTCCGTCGTGTAATGGTCCCATTGAGGGAGAGGGCGCGCCGCGTAGGCGCCGATCAACGGGTGACCGCCTGGTGTATACCAGGCGGAGGAGTCCCTCAGGTGACGAAGGCGATCGAGGCGGCGGTCAAAGGCACGAAGTGCTCTAGGCTGCAGGTCGTGGCCCATGTGGGCACCAACGACGTCACGGACCGTGGATCCGAGGAGGTCCTCCGTTCCCTTAGGGAACTGAGCTCCGAGGTGAAGCGCGTCCAGGGCGTCGAGGGGGTTCGGCTGGGACTAACGGTCTGCAGCATCGTTCCGAGGGAGGATCGCGGGTCTCTGGTTTGGAGCCGAGTGGAAGGCATAAACCAGAGACTATCGAGATTCTGCTCGGACATAGGAGCCTCCTTCGTCGACCTCAGACCAACCCTCCGATCTTGCAGGACTCCCCTTAACCGATCTGGGGTCCATTACACGGCGGAAGCGGCGAGTAAGGTAGCGGATAGGATACTCGACCACTGTAGGCCTTTTTTAGGATAGAGAGCAGGTCACTTAGTGGGTCAATAACATCTGGGGATAGCGCGTATAATATTATTAATAAAAATATAAAAGTCATTGACAACACTGGCAATGATTTAGAAAGACATGTGACACGCACTTCCCCACAAAGGCGTCCTAAATTACAGTCAGACACTAATAAGGACGTTATTCAACATCAAAATAATTTAACTATACTTGTTATAAATTGCAGAAGCCTCAAGAACAAATCAGCGGATCTAGAACACATAATCCAAACTCATTCCGCTGATATAGTATTAGGCACAGAGAGTTGGCTGTGCAATGATATTAATGACCAAGAAATTTTCCCAATAGATTTCAAAGTTTACCGACACGATAGAGATACAAGACCCGGAGGAGGGGTTTTCGTGGCAGTTAAAAGTCATTTTGAAAGCAGGCAAGTTTCATTTGAAAATAATAACATAGAAAGTGTTTGGTGCACCTTACTACGGACCAATCAACCCAACATAAATTTATGCTCTTTCTACAGACCTCCAGACTCAGATTTGAAAACACTTCACACCCTCAACGATCAAATTCACAAGTTTACACGTAAATATAATAACAGCATAAACATAATTGGTGGCGACTTTAACCTCCCTGGTATAGATTGGGACAGCAATATCGTTAAATCTGGGACCCGCGATCGCGAATCTTGCAATTCCATGATAAAATTGGTTCAAAGAAACTCCCTCCATCAAGCAGTACGCATGCCCACCCGTGGAAAAAACATATTGGATCTATTTCTTACAAACACGCCGGAACGTATTATTAGTGTATCAACTGATGAGGGCTTGAGTGACCATAAAGCAATTAATGTCCATTTGGACATAGCAATAAAAAAGATTGTTAAACCAAAAAGAAAAATTTATAATTACCATAAAGCAGACTTTGAATCTTTTGCCAATCAATTAAACTCTTCACTACCCGAGTTCAAAACCCGCTTAAGTCATGCCAACGTGGAAGAAACTTGGACAGAATTTGTCAATATCATGCAAAAAGGAATCGTAGATTTCATACCTATAAAATACGTTAAAGCAAATCGCGACCCCAGGTGGTACAATAAAGACGTTAGAAAAGCCCTTCGAAAGCAGAGAATGCTACACTCTAGGGTAAAGAGGGCAGGCGTGAACACATCATCTCCTGAGAATACACAATTATGGGACACATATAGATCCTCTAAAATTGAAACCAAAAAACAATTACGTAGCGCCTTACTGGAATTTAAACGCAAAGTACTTTGCGAGCACTTGGACACTGACCCCAAAGCTTTCTGGTCATATGTTAGGGAAGTAAATGGGAGTAAACAAACCGTGGCTTGCTTAAGGGATTGTAGCAATGTAATTCATACAGACAGCGAGGTTAAAGCTAACATCTTAAATTCATTCTTCCAAAGCGTTTTCTCGAATGATGTTGCCACCGCATATCTCCAAGAAACAATACATACTCCACCCATGGAAAAAATAACAGTGGACCAACAAGGAATTCTAAAATTACTTAATGAGATTAAACCCAACAAATCCCCGGGTCCCGAAAATATACCAGCTAGGGTGATAAAACATTTAGCTCCAAACATTGCCCCGTACCTTGAATTTATATTTAACAAATCCCTCACAGAGTGCAAAGTACCTAAGATTTGGAAAACCGCGCAAATAACGCCTATTTTTAAAAGTGGTGACAGGGAGGATCCCAGTAATTACAGACCTATATCTCTCACTTCTATCTGTTGTAAAATATTAGAGCACATAATTGTCAGTTCAATAATGAGACACCTTGACAACATTAACTTTTTAAGTGACAATCAACACGGATTCAGGAAAACCCGCTCCTGCGAAACCCAATTAGGATTATTTACACATGATTTACTTGTATCTGGTGAGAGAGGTAGGCAAGTGGATGCCATCTTCTTAGATTTTCAAAAGGCATTTGATAAGGTCCCACATGGTAAACTCATTCATAAATTAAAGGTCGCGGGTATAAACAAGGGCGCTATAAGTTGGGTTAAAGATTTTCTTTCAGAGCGGGAACAGAGGGTAGTCCTTGATGGCGCTAGTTCCGACAGCGTTCGAGTCACGTCGGGGGTACCTCAGGGAAGTGTGATCGGGCCGTTACTTTTCTTGATTTTTGTTAACGATTTGAACCGCGAAGTGAAAAGTAACATTAGGATGTTTGCGGATGACACGGTGATCTATCGGGAGATATCTGGGGATGAGGATCGTTTTATTCTAGCGCAGGATTTAGATTGCATTACTAAATGGTGTTCTAACTGGGGATTGACTCTAAATTATAATAAATGTTCAGTGGTAAATTTCTTTAAAAGATCAACGGGATTTGCTTACAAATTAGCTGGAGGTGACCTAGCAGTAGTTGATACGGTAAAATACCTAGGTGTCACATTCACTAAAGACTTAACTTGGGGGACTCACATACGTAAAGTCTGCGGTCAAGCAAATAAAAAATTGGGATTCATTAGACGCATTGTCGGCAAAAGTGACTCAAAGGTCAAGGAACGTTGTTACCACGCTCTTGTAAGGCCTCATTTAGAATACGCATGCAGCGTGTGGGACCCGAGTGAAAAAGGTCTCATTCGGGAAATTGAGAAGGTTCAACGCCGGGCAGCCCGTTTTGTAAAAAATTCCTACGATAAAACGCAAAGCGTTACCGAAATGCTCATGGATTTGGGGTGGGAATCATTAGAAGAGAGACGATTCAATGCAAGACTGAAATTATTAAATAAATTCAGATCCGCATGTTTCAGCACCGAGGTCTCGCAGATTATTCGTACTCCTACATACATTGGTCGCTTGGATCATGCATATAAAATTCGGGAAATAGATGCCAGGACTAGCCGACTCAAGGACTCCTTCTTCCCACGGACAATACGGGATAGCAACTGTAGGATTATAGATAGTAAAAATTCCACTTGCCACCCTCAGTGTCTAAAAAATAATTAGTTCTACTTAAATGCATGCTCCTCCACTAACCTTATGTGTTTTGTTATAATAACCCATTCTTTCCGCATGATATCATTCGTGTTCTGTTCATCTGTTTTTAAGTTTCCCTTTCAGTCCCTCTTCCCTCCCGGCGGGGGGAAATTCCTGCTACCTGCAACGTTGGGTCGAATTCCCTTCCTTTTACTGTCTCTTTGGGGGGTTGAGTGTTTTGTGGTGCATTTTCATGTGGTAGTGATGTTTCACATTCTTGCTTGTTGTGTCCTGGCTTGCGTGTTTTAGGATGGCTTTCGTGCTGTATCCTGGGGTGCAGTTTTTTGTTGTTTTGCGGTGTATGTGTTTGCATGAGTATTGGATGGAGGGAGTTTTGCATGAGTGTGTGCGCTGCTGGGGTGTAATTTTCAGTGTTGTTTTTTGCATGTGGTATTTTTCGTTTTTACGGTTGGTGACCTAACACCCCCCGCCACACGCCCTTGCGGCGGCTTGCGGGGTATTATGTAGATGTAGATGTAGATGTACACCCCACACACATGCAAACACTCAAACTACCAACTAACATACACATGCACCTGAAAGTATACCTAACATCTCTATAGTGTTTAATTTTGTTCCGACTTGTAAATTCAACGTTTTTAATATTTCTAAAGTGACTTCGGTTTCTTGCTATTATGATTACTGATTGTTCGGGGAAAGAATGAGTATTTGTACCTATCTGTCTTGGAATCTATCTCCCTTAGTTTATCTTTGTGGTCTGATCTACCTAAGTAGTGTGGGGCCATTATAATTCCTTCAGTGTCATATTTAAACTCGTTTGTTCTGAACTTTTCTAAAAGTCTAAGCCTCGCTTGTTCTCTCCGCACTTCAAGTGGTTCCCAGCCTAAATCCCCATCCCCTAAATCATTTGGTTCAGCGGGGCCACCGGACTTTCTATGTATGGGAGACTGGAACCGACACCTCCTGCATCTCAAATCCAGTCTGAGATGTTTTATTTGTGAGTTGCGCAAATTATGAGATTCATACAATGAATATACCACGCTATAGTCATCATATCTCAAAATACAATATTTTCAAATACTTAGAACATATTTTACGGCCTTATGATATTACATGCTAAATGATATTGGTACAGTTTAATATTTTTAAACGAACTTACCCAAGAATATGATGGCTTGTGTTTGGTATAGGTCTGCGTAAAAGCGTACCTTTGATGATTACAAATTAGGGGAATGCATTGCGGCCGTCTGACGAGGAACTAGGGGTCTTGGGAGTGGGTGTGAGGTCCGTTAGACCCTGGATTACACAAAAGATAGAATACGGGTAATTTCAACGGCAAAGTAAACTCAACCTTCTATGAAAACATCGCATATGTAGACGTTTATACTCAAGTGTAGTCCTCCTAAGTTGCTACTTCGCCATTATTCAGGTTTTTTCTACTCGCAGTTCGTTATAAGTTTGAGGTGCGTGAAAGTTGGTGGCTGTTGGTGGTGTCCGGGGGAGGCGAGGGGCGACGGCAAGTGTTCTCCGAGCCGTGGGGTCAGTTGGGACCGGCCGGCGAGGGGAGAATGGGGTCCCCGTGTGAAGGGAGGGGGGGGATCAACGGGCGGGGGAGTGCGGAGACAGAGACTTTGAGGAGCGAAAGGTGTGGCTCCTTCCCATTTCCAACTCCTGTGCTTTCAAACCCTCCTCCCTCCCACCCCACTCGGACCCCGCCCTCAAATTATGAGGGGTCCCGACGCCATCCCTCTTCCAAGTTATCCTTTAGCCCTTAGTTTCTCCAGAGTTGTAGAGCTCAAAGTTTTTTCATGTCCCCATTTTTGTAAGATTTTTTTATCACTGTGGGTTTCGTCTTATAAGAATAATTTCAGAGTCCTTATAATTAACATGAGTATGAAATATGGTTAATAAGATCTACCACTAGAACTAGGTTTTTGTCTGACTGCGGGAATCAAGCACTGCTACGCTTCCAAGTCTAACACGAAAGTGCAAAGATACCGCGAAACCTCAAAAGTACGATTGACCATCTGCGATGCACGGGTATAATCATTTTGATAGTTACGGCACCGATGCTTGGAATAGGGTTTTTACTTTCAACAAATGTGATATGCGGGCCGGTATTGTTTTAACGAAAACAATCCAAGTTTTGCCCCATATTTCAAAGAAAATGCATGCTTTTAGTTCCCAAACTCGTTGTGACCGCTTTCCGAACGAAATCTGCTCCTGCGCTTCTATGTCCGGGTGTCATGCAACAGACTTTTGTGGACAGGGCGATTTAAAGTCATTAATGAGGAGCACAACATTCATTTCGAACGTTTTCTTTGAGATTCGATGAGCTTATTAGATTTTGACAAAATCTGATCCATCAGAAATTACATTTTCTGGATTCTACCGTGACGGTGTTATCGCCGCAGAAAATGGATTTAAATAAGGAGAAGACCTGTGAAATATTTTTTAATGAGCTGATACACGTTTTTGTTAAATGCCATTATTTTTCATATAAAATATGAAATAATTGAGGCATTTGCTTACTACTATCTATTTAATGGATAAAAGACTGGCATTTGTTATTCTGCTCACCATTTACCGTATCTTGCGAGGCAAAATGGACAAAAATGCGTAGGAATGAGAATTGTGACTGTTTTTAGCTCTTTAAAATCTGATCACTAAAGAAACGCCATTAATCACCGATGACTCATTTAATAAGGCGAATGCCACATAAAAAGAGACGTTTCAGGCGTGATATGGTGGTATATCATAAGTTATTAACAATTGGCAATTTTCCTCAAAATAAAATGTATGATGACCGGTTTCAATGTAACTAATTCATCATCAGGCGTGCCTGATATTGATGTAGTTAAATTGAAACCGGTCGTAATAAATTTTATTTTGTGAAAAATTGCAATTTTTTAATTAATAAAATGGCAAATGCCGAAACCACGTATCCTCGCAAGAAAATAAATCTGCAGAAATAATTTTGCACAAAAATTTTGAAATAAACTATACGAAAAGGTGATTTCCTTCTTTTCTCCTGCTCAAAAAATAACTTTGAACGCACCTTGGAGTAATGCAAAAGGTTGCCGGCGGCTGTTGATTTATCCTTAACCTTAACCTTATCTTTAATCACTGAAAAGGAAGCCGTGTGAAAAAAATGCATGGTGCATATTTGTATACTAGGCAACTGATATTACGCATTATAATGTACGTTGCACATAAACGACACTGTTCGAACAATGACGTACGACAAATAGTGGAAACGGCCACTGAATTAAAGCGTTAACCTGGGAATGAATAAATACTTGCAGAGGAGCTTTGCATGGAACGCCATGGAACAGGACGCAACCTCGGATACCCTCCCTCCCTCCCTCGGATACCCTCCCTCGTCGTGAGGATAGGGTGCGTTCAAATTGATGAAAACATCGAAAAATGGATACAATGCTGAGGGTTTTTTTAATCATTGAGAATAAATGTTGGGCCGCTCCGTGAAACCAAAACGGAGGAATAAGAGAGCGGGGTCAATCCAATAGACACGTTCTCCTGGCTTGGACAGAGACGCGATTCTATTAATAGGTAGTTTAAACTGAATTCAATTATTTAAATTTAAAATTTTCATCCCTTTTGGAAAAATCTATGAAATCATATTTATCTAAACTTTAGTACTGGCTAGCTACCAGAGTAATCTGATAAACCAATCCGAAGTGTTATTCGATGGCTTCAGAAATAACCCTGCTGCGGGTGAAATTCGCGAATTAAAAGGGTACAGGGTCTTTATTTCCAGTGCCGTGCCTGAGGGTTCCCGGGGAGACTTGTCCGAAAAAATCACGCGGCTAGGCTTTTTATCCGGGAGGGTCCAGAGGCGTCGACCCCAGCTGAAAGCTCTAACCACTATGCTCCCGCTCCTCCTTTCGCCCGGGTGGGCGGGCAACTTTAAGGGCCGCCCGCCACCCCTATATATCGACGGGCGTAATCGGATTACGAAGGATGGACGGAGGGCCGCGAGCCACTATGGAAAACAGAATAGCCCCCACACCACCAAGCTCCCCGAACTCTCACTGCCACATATTGGCTCCAAGGTAAGCCGGTAGCGAAGCAGGAAAATCAAAATCATACAATTTCCTTCCTTTTCATAATTTTTCGCGCTTATCCTAAAAAGGTTCCCTAATTTCGGGAGACGGATTTTGGAAATTCAAAGTGCATTTCTTCCATGCATGCTGCAAACTGAAAAAAATCATATCGCTGTGGACAATTCTCAAAATAAATAAGCGGGACGCAAGAGTTGAGACCTACAAAGGATTCCAAATTACTCTTTTGTGTTTTCATATGAACACTTTAAAAATAATTTGCCTACACCTGATAACTGATAAAGTTGGAAACGGTTCCGATGTGCCTTTCATGCCTGGAGAAAAGAAACATTCGAGCACCGAAGTGAAAGATCTCCGGCACAAGATAAAGTACACATTACGTGTAGTAGAGCGAAGTATCTGATGTCATTTTTAGGACAATGTAAACAAACTTTCCTCTACACCAGTTCCCATTACTGTGGCGCAAATTATCTGCATGATTGGATATCTGCACGCCATTGGAGGAAACATTTTATTGCAAGTCATATGCAGTTTTGTTGTAATATCTTCAAAACTATTCCTATTTCATCATGGATATCAGAATACATACCGGAAGGAACTTTTGCCTTCAAATTCGGCCTTCCAATTGAAAAACATCCATCAATTTCTTTTAAGTAAACACTCACTTCAGTTATGAGAAATTTTTAAATATTGAGTCGGCCTGTTCTAATGGGCGTGGGTTCATGCGATTTGTTTAGACTTCTTTTTGCTCATAGGATGTTCAAAATCAAGGGTTTAGATTCAGCCAAAACTTTACGGGTAAATTATAAATGAAGATATCGCTGCAAACAAGGAAAACGTCGTAGGTCACATTCTTGTGGAATTTGGTACTCTGTGGCACAGGGATGTGGTCCATAAGAAAATGAGGCAATAGCTATAGAAAGAGCGAGATGTCTTCGAATCATGGATCTGGAGCTGGATGCTGGATATCCTGGGGGCAAACGAAGTGAGAGGGGATGAAGTGCACGGAAGAGTATTCAAAGGAGGGAAAGGCGATAAAAACGAGCAGGGCGATAAGAGCGATATGGATTGGGAAAAGTGTACACGCACACAGAGGACAATTGGGAAATTACGAAAGCGGTCAATCAAATATTTATCATTATTTATTATGGCATAGTACCCCGCAACACATCACTAGGGTGTGTGGCAGGGGGTGGTTTTACACGCCAGACTACTTTTGATATTTTTATTCTTTTCCCCTCTAGCGCGGTTGGTAAAACGTAATTTTATTCTGATATTTTTTATCGTTCGTGGGGAAAATGGCATCATGGTTCCTGTTCTGCACTTGACCTCCCGGATTTATTGACTTGATCTCTCCTACCGTAGTACAATTGGGGTAATAACACATTTTCAACATCACCGCCAAAGAGACACCCTTCCAATTTATGCAAGAGATTTAATCTATAATTTAACCTTTGCTCCGTGAGTGGTACCCAACCTAGCTGTGCTAATAATTTTGATACGCTTCTCAATTTGTCATGAAGAGTTTAACAGTTCTAGCTCTTCTACGCTACGTGCGATCAAACTCGGCCACCAAGTCAACTTCGTGAGGACCCCATATGCTTGCAGCATATTCTAAATGAGACCCAACCAGCCAAAGATAACATTTTAATGGAACCTTTTCATCACATCATCCCGTGGTATCCGTATAAATATTAATTTTTTGTTTCCTTGTCCACATATTCCTCGTATATGTTCCACCCCGTACAGGTCATAAGTGAGGGTAACGCAATGCAACAATTTCAGAGTGTAAAAATCATTCGCCTTGACTGGGATCCCAGTCAAGGCGAATGACTTTTACACTCCGAAATTGTTGCATTGAAATGCACATTAGCGGATGACTCCGTTAAAAGTTACTGTTGCGGCATCTCCCGCAGTTTCTTTGGAATTTGAGGGTAACGCCTTCATTATTAATAGTTGTTTCCGATGCAGTAGGCGTTCGGGAAGGAAATGCTCTTTTTCCTAAAAGCATCACTACGCACTTTTTTTAAAATTTAATTATATTAGCCAAGTATCGCACTAATATTTGTAGCAATCAGGTCATCGGCTTTAGCTAATTTAACTTGAGGATGACGGTAACCCACAGCATCGTCCTCAAATAAAAATTGTCTTACGATTGACCACGGAGTTCATGTTGTTATCATAAAGAAGGATTACAAGAGGTCGAATAAAATTTCCCTGGGGAACACCTGGAGTGACTTATACTGCATTAGAGCTGACGCTATCTATGACCACCCTTTGTAAAAGACCACTCGATTGCTAGTAACGTGATACGCGGTAGAAAAAACTGGAAGAGAAAATGCGAAACTAACGAGAGGTGAATATGGAGGTGTAAAAGGGAGGGAGGAGGGGATAGGTTATCAGGATATAACTTAAATAAGAAAAACTCTTAACTGATCTTATGATTGAAATGTGAATGAGTCTTTTATTCCCTCCGGACGAAAGTGCATTTAGTGCTTGAATGGAATTTCTGAACTTTTAACTTCTAGGCGATAGTTAGATGGGCTCTTTAACTCTCTCCATTTCTCTAACCGCTTATGGTAACCACACATTGCGTCTGGGTTTTCGAATAAAGTTAACTCTATTCATACTATATTCGTTAAGGAAAGTGGGGATTTGGATTTTATACCATCTAATCAGAATAAAAAATGTCGGACTGATAAAAAATGAACGAACACATTTCAGGGGTGCCCTACGTTAACGGTTGATGGCCGCGCATGGACATTTTTCATTCAAATTTGTAATTACAGTATTTTTATCGTTTTCAAGCAACGGTAAGATTAAATTACGTGATATGAAAGCACGAAAGACAGATTTCGCCCACGATGAAAAAAAAATATTTTCACTGAAGGCGTTCTAAATTATTCATTTTAGAAGAGTAAAATTATTTTTTTCGCAACCGTCAACAAATGATCTCTTAATTGTTAAATTTCCATCTTTAGAAACTACTTCCCGAGAGTTTTTTTTAGAAAATAATAATTCATTTGACGTCATTGACGTAAGAATGTTTTTAAAAGCTAAGTTTGTAGGAATAATTCTACATCTACATCTACTCAATACCCCGCAAGCCGCCGCAAGGGCGTGTGGCGGGGGGTGCTAGGACACCACCCATAATTTAGAAAAGAAAAATAATAAAAAAAAAATCGCATGCAATAACGACAAAATCATATATAAAAAAAAAACATGGCATACATTCATGCATGAACACTTACACCCAACACACATGCAAACACTCAAACTACCAACTAACATACACATGCACCTGAAAGTATACCTAACATCTCTATAGTGTTTAATTTTGTTCCGACTTGTAAATTCAAAGTTTTTAATATTTCTAAAGTGACTTCGGTTTCTTGCTATTATGATTACTGATTGTTCGGGGAAAGAATGAGTATTTGTACCTATCTGTCTTGGAATCTATCTCCCTTAGTTTATCTTTGTGGTCTGATCTACCTAAGTAGTGTGGGGCCATTATAATTCCTTCAGTGTCATATTTAAACTCGTTTGTTCTGAACCTTTCTAAAAGTCTAAGCCTCGCTTGTTCTCTCCGCACTTCAAGTGGTTCCCAGCCTAAATCCCCTAAGAGACCTGTCACACTTGTGTTTTTATCATAACAATTTTTAACAAATCTAGCGGATTTTCTCTGGACTTTATCTAATTCTTTTTGCCAAATTTTCTCCCACGGATCCCAAATACTTGCGGCATATTCCAAATGAGGTCTAACTAGAGCAAAATAACACCTCTCTTTAACTTTTTCATTACATTTCCCCACCACCCGTTTTATGAAGCCAAGTTTCTTTAAAGCTGATCCGCATATTGTCCTGATATGTGCTCCCCATGAAAGGCGTGGTGTTAGAACAACCCCCAAATATTTAACTTGATTTGCCGTAGTCAATACTGAACCCTCTATTTTGTAGTTTATATCCTGTTCCTCGCTTCCTTTATTCCAAAATTTCAAAACTGCACATTTATCTATATTAAGTGTTAATCCCCATTTATTGCACCATCCCGAGATATTGTCTAAGTCTCTAGAGAGTAGCTCGCGATCTAGTTGGCTCCTTATTTCCCTGTATATCACCGTGTCGTCAGCAAATAACCTAGATTGCTACTAACGTGTGTGCTTAAGTCATTTATGTATATTAAGAACAGAAGAGGCCCTATTACACTTCCCTGGGGGACGCCCGAAGTAACATCTCTCTCCGTTGAGCACAACCCATCTATGACTACTATTTGTTTGCGGTAGGATTAAGAGGATTCTTTTGAAAAATGAGTGATTGAGAAAGGTATGATATTGAAAATGCCGGAATTCAATTTAACGGAGTGAAGGACTGAACGTTTCAAATAGTCAACATTCCGATTGCAATCACAGCACGATTAATACTTTCAAAAAATGAGTTGCTAAAAAGTCATTTCCTCCAACATTTCCACGCTAGCACATGGGTGCTGTAAAATGTCACATTTAATGAAGAATACATTAAATAATTTCGTTTCAGAAGAAAATGACGATCAAAAGTCACTTTCACAAATCTTGCTGGCACACGCCTTAGTGATAAATGGGTCACGGATCACTAAAAAATTATTCATGATTCACTGAAAATAAATTTACGTAATGGTGCTCGAAAAATCTAAATTTTCAACGAAGTTTCATTTTTAATCTATGTCTCTACCATCAATTACCTTATTCAACATTAATAAAAATACAGTTTTATTATTCGTTCAGTATTCAAACACTAAGGATTTTGTGTAGGAATAGAAACGTGACTAAAATACTATAGATATCACTGTATAGTAAAAAAAAAAAAGCCACCAAGTAAGTATTCATTCACTAAACACATTCCAGTATTTGGCTATTAATTATGAATTGAGCAAAGTTGTAATTTTTGTTGACATCGGAAGATGATTTAAGCTAATACAATACCCGTATTAGCTAAGGGTTGACAGGATTTTGTCAATCCGAATTTTTTATTTTCGATAAGAGTTTTTCCTATGTTACTCGTGTGAGAGCTTTTCGTGTTCTGTTGTGAAGATGTTCCACATGATGTAATCACATCTTAAATTCATTCTTCCAAAGCGTTTTCTCGAATGATGTTGCCACCGCATATCTCCAAGAAACAATACATACTCCACCCATGGAAAAAATAGCAGTGGACCAACAAGGAATTCTAAAATTGCTTAACGAGATTAAACCCAACAAATCCCCGGGTCCCGAAAATATACCAGCTAGGGTGATAAAACATTTAGCTCCAAACATTGCCCCGTACCTTGAATTTATATTTAACAAATCCCTCACAGAGTGCAAAGTACCCAAGATTTGGAAAACCGCGCAAATAACGCCTATTTTTAAAGGTGGTGACAGGGAGGATCCCAGTAATTACAGACCTATATCTCTCACTTCTACCTGTTGCAAAATCTTAGAGCACATAATTGTCAGTTCAATAATGAGACACCTTGACAATATTAACTTTTTAAGTGACAATCAACACGGTTTCAGGAAAACCCGCTCCTGCGAAACCCAATTAGGATTATTTACACATGATTTAGTTTTATCTGGTGAGAGAGGTAGGCAAGTGGATGCCATCTTCTTAGATTTTCAAAAGGCATTTGATAAGGTCCCACATGGTAAACTCATTCATAAATTAAAGGTCGCGGGCATAAACAAGGGCGCCATAAGTTGGGTTAAAGATTTTCTTTCGGAGCGGGAACAGAGGGTAGTCCTTGATGGCGCTAGTTCCGACAGCGTTCGAGTCACGTCGGGGGTACCTCAGGGAAGTGTGATCGGGCCGTTGCTTTTCTTGATTTTTGTTAACGATTTGAACCGCGAAGTGAAAAGTAAAATTAGGATGTTCGCGGATGACACGGTGATCTATCGGGAGATATCTGGGGATGAGGATCGTTTTATTCTAGAGCAGGATTTAGATTGCATTACTAAATGGTGTTCTAACTGGGGATTGACTCTAAATTATAATAAATGTTCAGTGGTAAATTTCTTTAAAAGATCAACGGGATTTGCTTACAAATTAGCTGGAGGTGACCTAGCAGTAGTTGATACGGTAAAATACCTAGGTGTCACATTCACAAAAGACTTAACTTGGGGGTCTCACATACGTAAAGTCTGCGGTCAAGCATATAAAAAATTGGGATTCATTCGACGCGTTGTCGGAAAAAGTGACTCGAAGATCAAGGAACGTTGTTACCACGCTCTTGTAAGGCCTCATTTAGAATACGCATGCAGCGTGTGGGATCCGAGTGAAAAAGGTCTCATTCGGGAAATTGAGAAGGTTCAACGCCGGGCAGCCCGTTTTGTAAAAAATTCCTACGATAAAACGCAAAGCGTCACCGAAATGCTCATGGATTTGGGGTGGGAATCATTGGCTGAGAGACGATTCAATGCAAGATTTAAATTATTAAATAAATTTAGATCCGCATGTTTCAGCACCGAGGTCTCGCAAATTATTCGTACTCCTACATACATTAGTCGCTTGGATCATGCATATAAAATTCGGGAAATACATGCCAGAACTAGCCGACTCAAGGACTCCTTCTTCCCACGGACAATACGGGATAGCAACTGCCGGGTTATAGATAGCAAAAATTCCACTTGCCACCCTCAGCGTCTAAAAAATAATTAGTTGTATTTAAATGCATGCTCTTCCACTAACCTTATGTGTTTTGCTATAATAACCCATTCTTTCCGAATGACTTCATTCATGTTCTGTTCATCTGTTTTTAAGTTTCCCTTTCAATCCCTCGTCCCTCTCCGCGGGGGCAAATTCCTGCTACCTGCAACGTTGGGTCGCATTCCCTGCCATTTAGAGACTCTTTGGGGGTAGAGTGTTTCGTGGTGCATTTTCATGTGGTAGTGATGTTTCAATTTCTTGCTTGTTGTGTCCTGGCTTCCGTGTTGTAGGATGTCTTTCGTGCTGCATCATGGGGTGCAGTTTTTAGTTGTTTTGCGGTATGTGTGTTTGCATGAGTATTGGATGAAGGGATTTTTGCATGAGTGTGTGCGCTGCTGTGGGTGTAATTTTCCGTGTTGTTTTTTTGCATGTGGTATTTTTCTTTTTTACGGTTGGTGACCTAACACCCCCCGCCACACGCCCTTGCGGCGGCTTGCGGGGTATTATGTAGATGTAGATGTAGATGTAGATGTAGGGGAAAAATTGAGACTACCTTTTACACACAACTGTATTTTAAAATATACTATCTTGCCTAGCATAAATTCTCAATCTAATGGGAAATGGCGTGCGACGGTTCCTAGGGGACGAGTGAATTAATATCCTCATGAAAAGTTATCTACATCTACATCTACATAATACCCCGCAAGCCGCCGCAAGGGCGTGTGGCGGGGGGTGTTAGGTCACCAACCGTAAAAAAGAAAAATACCACATGCAAAAAAAAAAAACAACACGGAAAATTACACCCTCAGCAGCGCACACACTCATGCAAAAATCCCTTCATCCAATACTCATGCAAACACATATACCGCAAAACAACTAAAAAACTGCACCCCATGATGCAGCACGAAAGACATTCTACAACACGGAAGCCAGGACACAACAAGCAAGAAATTGAAACATCACTACCACATGAAAATGCACCACGAAACACTCTACCCCCAAAGAGTCTAATTGGCAGGGAATGCGACCCAACGTTGCAGGTAGCAGGAATTTGCCCCCGCGGAGAGTGAAGAGGGACTGAAAGGGAAACTTAAAAACAGATGAACGAAACACGAATGAGGTCATTCGGAAAGAATGGGTTATTATAGCAAAACACATAAGGTTAGTGGAAGAGCATGCATTTAAATACAACTAATTATTTTTAGACGCTGAGGGTGGCAAGTGGAATTTTTGCTATCTATAACCCTGCAGTTTCTATCCCGTATTGTCCGTGGGAAGAAGGAGTCCTTGAGTCGGCTAGTTCTGGCATCTATTTCCCGAATTTTATATGCATGATCCAAGCGACCAATGTATGTAGGAGTACGAATAATTTGCGAGACCTAGGTGCTGAAACATGCGGATTTAAATTTATTTAATAATTTCAATCTTGCATTGAATCGTCTCTCAGCCAATGATTCCCACCCCAAATCCATGAGCATTTCGGTGACGCTTTGCGTTTTATCGTAGGAATTTTTTACAAAACGGGCTGCCCGGCGTTGAACCTTCTCAATTTCCCGAATGAGACCTTTTTCACTCGGATCCCACACGCTGCATGCGTATTCTAAATGAGGCCTTACAAGAGCGTGGTAACAACGTTCCTTGACCTTTGAGTCACTTTTGCCGACAATGCGTCTAATGAATCCCAATTTTTTATTTGCTTGACCGCAGACTTTACGTATGTGAGTCCCCCAAGTTAAGTCTTTAGTGAATGTGACACCTAGGTATTTTACCGTATCAACTACTGCTAGGTCACCTCCAGCTAATTTGTAAGCAAATCCCGTTGATCTTTTAAAGAAATTTACCACTGAACATTTATTATAATTTAGAGTCAATCCCCAGTTAGAACACCATTTAGTAATGCAATCTAAATCTTGCGCTAGAATAAAACGATCCTCATCCCCAGATATCTCCCGATAGATCACCGTGTCATCCGCAAACATCCTAATGTTACTTTTCACTTCGCGGTTCAAATCGTTAACAAAAATCAAGAAAAGTAACGGCCCGATCACACTTCCCTGAGGTACCCCCGACGTGACTCGAACGCTGTCGGAACTAGCGCCATCAAGGACTACCCTCTGTTCCCGCTCCGAGGAATTATTATGAATTAGAAACATCAATTTTATATCAGGGGCACGGCTACAAATTTCAAGTCATACATTAAATTGAGAATTGCATAGAGGACTCTACATGGCACTATGGATCTTTAGGCCTGTAAATTTAGACAATGTAAAAGAATACGATCAATACGGTAATGGCTTGGACCCAGACATACTTGATAACGAGATAGAAAGGCAAACAAGGGGATCAACGCCAAATTCCGACGAGAGGACAGATAATATGGATGCGAAACTGCTTACGGGATAATAAAAACATAGTAGTAAGTGTTTTTAAGGGCTGCATTGTGGTATTCACGAGAGAAGAATTTTGCTGGAAGATTAAGGCGGTTTAGTGTTCATCCTAAATAATGGAAAGGCAGATATACAGGCCTGTATATTAAAGCTATGTAACAATTAAGTTTGCTTTTGCACACGGCCAAGAAAAGTAAGAGGATGTGGAGCAGGGAAAACGATTGCTTATGAGACGATCCATTTGATTTCAAAAAGTGAAGAGGTACACAGGATGTCATAATAGTAATAAGGTCACTCTTGGGAAATATAGAATACAATCATCTACATCTACATCTACATCTACATAATACCCCGCAAGCCGCCGCAAGGGCGTGTGGCGGGGGGTGTTAGGTCACCAACCGTAAAAAAGAAAAATACCACATGCAAAAAAAACAACACGGAAAATAACACCCACAGCAGCGCAGACACTCATGCAAAAATCCCTTCATCCAATACTCATGCAAACACATAAACCGCAAAACAACTAAAAAACTGCACCCCATGATGCAGCACGAAAGACATCCTACAACACGGAAGCCAGGACACAACGAGCAAGAAATTGAAACATCACTACCACATGAAAATGCACCACGAAACACTCTACCCCCAAAGATTCTCTAAATGGCAGGGAATGCGACCCAACGTTGCAGGTAGCAGGAATTTGCCCCCGCGGAGAGGGACGAGGGATTGAAAGGGAGACTTAAAAACAGATGAACGGAACACGAATGAGGTCATTCGGAAAGAATGGGTTATTATAGCAAAACACATAAGGGTGTAATCAGGATGTATTTGTTCGTTTCGTAGAATTCGATGAGGCGTTTGATTGAGCAAATTTGATAGATTTGTGTTGAAAATTCGCAAATTTAATAGACACATATTACGTATAAAGCATAAATGACAAGTTTTCCAGATTTATCTTCAATGGGTGAATATTTTAGGTTATGAGATTAACCACTTAATGTTATCCAAGTTGAACTCAAACTCAATAACTTTAAACGATGGGTGCGTGGCTCCTCTTTACTCCACTGGGATCTTTTGGATTTGCGATGGCGGCGGAGGTCAGGTGGCGAGCCGATGCTCCCGCATCGCATTCAGCTCCGTCCCACCTTTCACTCCTCTCGCTGCCCCGGCCATTATCAATCCCCCCACCCTCAAACACATTCCCCCGCCAGTCACCTCTCATCTTCCCCCCACAGCACTCCTCTCCCGGCTTACTTACTCGTACTTCAACCGACACTTGGCGCCACTGCGCACATCCGCGCCAAATTATTGAGGAAAAGGAACTTGAGCGGTATTATTTATCCTATTGCTCCACGGAATCGATATTAAAAATGTGACGGCAATAACAAGAAAGTACTTCTAGAATGGCGATGCAGGTTAAGGAGTGTTTTATGTTTCACAAGCAGTCATAAATAGAGTAGCCTTGCTGGGAATTTGGAATTAGTTTCGTTGCCAGTGTTTCGACACTGACGCCATGGCACAACGGCAGTCTTTTTTAAAAAAAACTACCCAGTTTATCGTTTAGAGCAAGTGAAGGGAAAATGAAACGAAGTGAAAGGTTTCGGGAACCTTATATCTGCCGGAATTAAGATTTATGAAGTGAAAACAAACACGTGGAATTATGCAGCGGAAAATTCACTCGCATATCGCGATTCTTTCGCACTTAGACCCCTTAAATTATTGCCTGAAGACTTGATCCAGTTCCGATTCATCCGCTCATACCGATAATTTGAAACGCGTCGTTTGCTTGACTGGGTGGAGAAAACTATCCCGGAAATCCATGGATCCGGGTTCGAATCTCATGCCAGGCGAGTGATTTAGTTTACGATGAACTTTGAAGACACTCGTGAGCACCTTTGAGAGCGACTCCTCTCTAGTGAATGCTGATCAGGCGATGTCGTTAGGGAAACGTATTGAGTGTTTACGTACTCCATAATTTACCTTTGGGATGCCTCAATTCGCGTCATTTGCCCGAGAGCGCTCGATTCCTTATGGATTTCCTCTCTCAAAACAGGGAATGAGTTGCGCATTCAGAGTTTCCGATTTTCCAGTCGAAAAGTAATGGAAACCTATTTCACTCATCGTCCCGGCAATTTCCACACTCTCAGAAATTGACGCCATTTGGAGTTCACGCGGTGTCCACATGCTTTGTGTTGGCCGACGAAATGCGTCATTAAGTATTGCCTTGGGTTCATAAAAAATTCGCTCCGATAACACGAAACGGGGACGAAATTGGAAATCTTAAACGCAATGATAAAAACAGCAACACCAGCGATTTGTATTCAAACCCCATTTCAAACGAACTTCATCTGCGCTTTCAATTACCTGCAGTTGCTCATTCTCATTCTGTATTTCAATTTCGCGAGTGTATTCCAAAGATACGGAACTACGTTGAAAAAAAAATACAGTCTGGCTACGAAAGTTCCGGTATCCAAAATGAATAAAGTTTACGATGCATGCCCATTTTTCTCTTTATCAACGTTAAGTTTTAAAAAATTGAAACAACGATGTGCAAAACGACAGAATAACGATTTACGGATAAATGAAGTAAATAAACGAACACAATTAGTTTTCAAAAATTTTTCAAAAGCGCACACGCATAAAACCAGCACAAAATTTATTTTAGTGTTCTCTTCGACAGAGAAATCTATTTTCTTAATATGTTTCCTGTCCATATGGAACATAACCGTTTATGCCAATATTTCAATTCCTCAATCTTTTCTCCTAGTGGCATAAAATCGTTCTAATTCTTCGCGTATGGAAAGGCATGCAGAACACACGTTTTATGCTATTATGTCCATGCATTTCTGCATCTGATTTTGAAAAGAATTCAAGATAATCCTCACAAAATATAAGGATGATCTCCTGATGCAATTTTAAATTACTGATAACCTTGATAAGAAACCACAGAACCTGTATTCTCTTAAACTCTCCGCTTATGAATATTTAAATCTCGCCTTGCGAAGTGCGTCGAGCTGAATTCGGTCGTAAAAGTAGTGCGAGGTATTTTGCTGTGACTAACATTGCCTATGACTACCTTATCTGGTTACTAAAACATATTTGTTGAATACTCTATGTGGAAATACAAAAATATCGCTATCCCCTGCAATTGAACGCCCACCATTATTTCATGTTACTAGCTATTATGTATACGTGTTCTGCCCAAAAAGTACACGAACTGCCACGTGCCATCTGACGGCCATGACGCGGACTATAGCCCCACGCCCACTAGCGGCGCTGATTGCCTGAGATCCGATGTGCTATCTGTGCTTGGCGGATCGTCGAGCTGTGCGTATGGTTGCCAGTATGTTACTTTCTGTTATCCTTGTTTTCACTGTTCCTCGAAAATGGAAATTCACGAAATCATGGAGCAATGAATCAACATCAAGTTTTTTGGTGAAGTGCGGTAAAAGTAATCAAGAAATTACTGACGATAAGACGCCACGGAAGATGCAGGGCCGGACGACCTTCAACCACCTGTGTTGACGACAACATTGATCGTGTGAAGTCCCTTGTCTTTACCGATCGTCGAAAAACTGTCCGAATGATAGCTGATGAAAAGAATTTAGGAAAATCAGCAATGCACATTATTTCAGCCGAACATGATGGATGGATCCTTCACCATGACAAAGCACCTGCACATTAAACATTGATTGCTCGCCTGTTTCTGGCAAACAATTCAATCAACTTGATCCTTTATCATCCTCCTTATTCGCCAGATCTCGCCCCCAGCGACTTTCTCCTACTCCCAAAATGCAAAAATGTGATGAGGGGACATCACTGGGAAGATGTGGGAGCATACAATAAAGCAAGAAACGACGAGAAAACTAAAAAGCCTAACTGCCGGGGACTTCCAAGGTTGCTTTAAACAGTGGAAAAGAAGATGGAATAAGTGCATACCAACGAATGGAGAGTTCGGACTTTGAAGGGGACAAAATCGAAGTAGACTAAATTTTGCAAAATTAAGTTTTTATGGCCTCAGTTTGCGTATTTATTGGACAGTTTATTACCTGCATGTTTGCACTTTTATCGCTTCTTTTCCACGTTGAGGCACATAGAAATGAATCGCATTAATTTTTTGCTAACAAAATGATCAATTTCTAACCACTAATCATGAAAAATCTTATCATCAATCAATTAAAACTTCCCGAAATGTATACTCTTTATTTATATTTATTTCTTATTTATTCTATTCCTGGAGATGTATCACTTTATTTCTTCATTTTTTCCCCACCAGCGACGTTGAAATCAAAGCATAGATATTGGAAAACAAAGAAACAGCGTGCAGCTGTGCAGTAAAAACACGTCAACTATAATATTTGATTTCCGCATGGAATTTCAAGATTCGGGATTCGTGGATTCCAGCCATCACAATCCTACAGATTCACTGCCATTGACTTTTAAAATGTCCGTCGATTGATAATACAACTTTGCTGCGTTTTAATGGACCACAAGCGACGTGATTCGAGGAATTCGTCCCCGAGAGACGATTCAAAAACGGACGACCCTTTGGACCCCGTTGGATCCATGAGGAGAAAACCAGAGGCCATTGCTCATGTTCTATCGATTGCGGTGAAGCATGACCCTTTGACAGAGAAGAAACCATATGCGTAATCATGTAGACTCCGGGGTGTGCGATAGGGGAAAGAAATAAACAAAGAATTCATTACCGTCACCAAAGCTATGGACCTCCCTAAGTGTAATCTTAAATTCGCCACATTCGGACGTGAGACATTCATCGAGTTGTTCTTGCGACAGCTAAAATCTGCGAGGGTTCCGTTCGCGACTTGGTTGAGCAAATTTGGAGATGCAGAAGAAATGCGAAACATCTTCCAATTGTAAACGCCCAGAACTATACTAAAAAGACATCAAGTTCTTCTCAGTAAATGAGAGATCAGGTTATTCTACACTGGGTTCAACGGATAAGCGTAGTTCTTTTGCACACCCTCCATCACGGTTCAAAAATAATGCCAGGAAGATTTCTATAAAAACAATTCTTTATCGCCAATATTCCTTTTTTTATGATTATATTCACGAGAGCACGTAAAAAATAAACTTTTAATGGCACGTGTAATACTAATTTTATTACTACCTCCTTAGTAAGCATATCAACTATATAGGCATACTTTATAAGCATATCATATAGACATACTTTCCACTAAAAATTGGAAATTGCATATTCATGATTGATTCTCTATTTTGCGGGCTTATCGGGTTTTAATGACTTCATCCCTTCACATATCTAGCTTAATCTACGCAAAATCCAATATGCTGATCCAATAAATCCAATGCCCGCGGTCAATTCACACCTTTCATTCAGCATTTTCAAAGGATATGGTCTCGTTGACATTAGTTCGGCCATAAATTAGAATATTGAAAACATTTATAAAACTGCACTGAAAAACACGAAACGTGGACCCGTCAGAGGGTGCGTCCACCACAACCTGGATGATGTTCATTTCACGAACTCAATTAAACCGATATTGCCTCTTTCATATGTGCATTAGGGTAATGATTTTCAAATGAAGCGAATGGGCAGATTTGGTTCAATAAATGCATTAGGTTTGCGACTGAATCAAATAGCATTAATCGGCCGTGGTCAATCGAGTACTCTTTGCCGGCTCCCTCATTTCTCTCGGGGTTTACGATCGACAATAAACGGAAATCAGGTTTGTAAATATGACATGCCTGAGAGCAACTTTCAAACATGGCCGTTTTAAAAACCTCGGAACTATGCGATTGTGCCATCATTGATGGCGTCAAAAGAGCATCAATGCGATGGATAATACAGGTATTTCATTATGAGATAATATTATCTGCGGTGATGGAATGGTTTAAACGGAACAATTTTGCTGATTAGGCGGTAGGATCGCTAGCCGTGGAATAAGTAAGTGGGGCATAAAAGGCAGAGAAGGGCAAAGAAGAAAACAGCCATCAACGCTAGCATCCCCACATTCCCATCCTTCATAATCTTTCATTTACTCTTGTAACTTACGTGACTCAAAGCCTTAGAAAGTAAATCCTCACTTACGTAATATGAACAAGTCAATCATTTAACACCTCTTTAAATATCCTTCACCCTCCCCCCTATTCATTCCCGTTTTCATCCCTTTTTCCTTCCCTTCAGTTGCATTTCCACGAACGTATACATTTTTGTGTTACTCATATGTAATATATATATAATGTTGCTATTCTATTGTATTCTATTTGTGTTATATTGTGTCAGCCCATTATTGTGCCGCCCGTGTGAGTTATATATATATATATATATATATATATATATATATATATATATATATATATATATATATATATGTATATGTATATATATATACCGATTGTACGGAAAACCTCAAACGAGCGGCACAATAATGGGCTGACACAATATAACACAAATAGAATAGAATAGCAACATTTAAAAGGACACAAAGACGGTAAATTGTTCGAGCTTTCGGCCCTCTCAGAGGCCTTCTTCAAGTGAGTCTCACTTGAAGAAGGCCTCTGAGAGGGCCGAAAGCTCGAACAATTTACCGTCTTTGTGTCCTTTTAAATGTTGCTATTCTATTCTATTTGTGTTATATTGTGCCAGCCCATTATATATATATATATATATATATATATATATATATATATATATATATATATGTATATTACGCATTTAAATTTTGAAAAAAGAATATTGTACAACAGGTAAACAATCTCAAGTCTATCGTTGAATAGATGAAGATTAAAAAAATTAATGTTTTTTATAATAGTATCGTATACTCTTTAGAAAAAGATAAATTGCCCAGAAACACCATCCAATACCTCTTATCGTTGGTTCGTATTCACGGTGGAACCCTGGCTCGAATATTGCCTCGTTCGACATATATGTATACCCCTCCGTTGGGAGAGGACGGTTTGAGAAATTTCGTACGATAAAACTACATTCATCGATACTCTCCTTGCAGCATGCTCCATCAACCCTTAATTCGCTTAGTCCGTGTCTTTCATTCGAATTCACAATCCCACGCAGATTACAAAAGAAATCTATTTCTTCCGTGGAGATTTCACTCCGATATTCTAAAGCGCTAATGGAATTTACACTTGAGTTGACGCACTAGGGGGTAGTTTGCCGCGCCCTTCTCACTCGTCACTTGCTTTAAATCTATCCCCCTGAATATTTTCCAAATTGTCGTAATCCCTTTTTTCCGTTATCACTTAGCCCACGGAATAGTCCGAATACTTGGATCAATATTTAATAATAAACGTGCATGCATGCTATTTTTGAAGAGCTACAATTGTAGACTACATTTTATCATAAATTTTACTAAATTTATGGACAAAATGGTACTCATGTTATAACGAAAACATTGAGACTGTAGTTTTCCTACCGCAGTAAATTGAAACCAGAAACCAAATTATTCTTTTTAAAGTAATACAAATGGACCAGTATCGTGGCTAAAGAAGAAATATTTGAAAATTCACTAGTTTTTAGAAGAAAACTCATTTATGGAAAGCCGGTAATGTGTAGAAGAAAAACCAAGTATATTCACGTAATGCATATTTCTCGGCTCAACATTTCTCTTGACAGTGCCGTAGACCAGTTGTCCAACTGTTTTATCCGGCACTCATAGAGGAAAAAAGTGTAGAGGGCGAACTCCTAAAGAGAAAGGAGAATACAGAACTCATTGAATGGGGTCTAAACATTACGCCGAAGAAAAGTAATAAGAAGTAATTAAAAGGACGACTAAAATTCATTGGGGAAGCTGGAGGAAAGACTTTCAATGTAATCCGAGGGTATACCCTCGTTGTATTTCTCTTCGATAGCTGACAATGTATTCATTTTGTGGATACAATCCTAGGTATAAAGTAGACATATTCAATTGAACCATTTAGTTGATTTTGGATTTTACGGCCAGCATGCGCGAATGTCAATACTCGAGAGCACCTCTCATGATGAGCAAATTGATCACCTGATTGCTGCTTAGTGATGCGTAATGTCTTATAACTCTCTCCTAATTCTGAACTCCCCTCTACATTTCAGGTGAGTAGCCGTTGAATAGCCTCCCAAGTGGTGCAAGGTCCAGCTCTGCACGAGACTATATTCCCTCCCCAGCGGCTGCAGCTGTCATTGAGGTAATGGACCACGGGCAATTTTGGCATTGCTGGAATAACCATCAACAACGGAAGTCAATTAGTGACGTTTCCACTCTGCTGTCGATGATTCAAGTTATGCATTTAACCCAACCTACGAGGAAAAAGTGAATGAAATCCATGTATTTGCTACCACTTCTAGATATCTTTTGACCTCTCAAAGTTAAAAAGGCACCATACGTGACAGTGCGATTCGCTCGGGATAGCTATTATCAGCGACAAATGATGGATATAGTTCCGATTTTGTGGCGGTGGCCTCTAGCGTCTCGCATGGAATAATAATTGATCCCCTAATTTTTCTCAGTCATTTTAATTACATTAATTGCAAAATGACTGGCAAAACTAGATTCGTCCATGATGCAGTCATCTGGCGAAACACATGAGGCATACGTAGACAAATCCAATGTAGTATATGTGATTAATATAATAAAGGGAAAATCTGTCTTTCTGTGTCCTCTAATACACAGATTGAGTTAAAAGTTGTTACAGGTGTACCTGAAAACATTATGCTGAACCTGGAACTCAATATGCTTTTTGCACAATATTATAAAATTTAAATTCGTAAAAAAGTTTTGGAACCAGAAAAGTTTATATTTTCCTGCGCCATATAACGGAATACGAACCTTTTTCGTTCGAAAATATTTGCGTTCACTCGATACACCCACTTCAAATTAAGCTAAAAAATACACGGCTGAAGGCAATCGTGTTATTGAAGAAGTTGGTTTTAGTCTCATTTCTGCATTGATCGCGGCACACTGGAAATCTGTTGGATTCAAGAAGATTCATCAGGGTGCTGATGGCTGTGCTGGCTGGAACAATGACGTATGCAATGGCAGGGTCGCCAATGCCAGATAGAACGAAGGGTACAAACCAGACAAAAGATAGGCCGAAAAACATGTTCCTCAATGAGACAGCTGCAAAAGCGTCTGATACCAGTGGAGCGGTCATTGAATGATGTTTTAACGTTAAAAACTATTGTATAAGGCAACGAGGAACCACTTCAAATATTTTTTGAAGTGGTTCCTCGTTGTAAAATCCCAAGGATTTTTGTATGGTCAATTTATAATGAAAATAAATCCTGTTAACTACGGGACTCGGTCGATCGGCCATCTGCCGCGCCCGGCAGCGGGGGAGACGATTCCGCGGTCGTCATCTCACGTAATCCTTGCACAGCGGAAGTGAGAGTAGAAGCTCAAAACACAGGAAAGGGCATAACTAGTTAGAATAGGGAAGTGGACTTCTAGGGTCATGTCGAGAGAGGGCGGAGAGAGAAAATGTAGATATTTGAGGTCTATGTAAGGTGAGATGGAAGGATAGGGGAGATTACTGGAGTAATAGATACAGAGTAAGGCACAGCGGACGGGAAGAAAGCCAGCGAGGGGTGGAAATAATATTGAATAAATAGTAGGAATAAGCTTAGTTAGCTTAGAGAAGGAAAATGATAGAATATTATCAGTAGAAGTAAAATGGGAACTATTGAACTTGGTCATTACCTCCAAGCAATCATAAGAAGGAAGAAGTCAACAACGTATACGATTAGTTCGAGATTATATTCCTCCCGAAACATTTGATATTGATGCGGGATTGAATCGCGAGGGTACACAAAGGAAAAGATGGCAGTGAGGTAGAGAACTGTGGTTTAGGAATAAGAAATGACCGCGGAAGAAAGCAATAGATGTCTGCAGGAGACAGGGGTTTATCATAATGAACAATTAGTTTAGCTACTACGAGAGGCGTGGACTCATGAAAAATTCCCTGGGATTCAGAAATATATCAGTTAGAATATAGGCTCGAGATAAAGATCTCGTACGAGTATTTAGTGATTTCGGAACGCAATGATCAATTCGCAGTTTCCCTGGAGCGGATGCGGGCTTGGATCACAATTTAGTTATAATGAAGTTTAGCGTCAAATTCAAAAAGATTAATCAGGGAAGATGGAGTAGGAGATGGAGTTTGAAAGCATTAACAGGAACGACAAGAAAAGAGTATTAGCAGGTTTTAGAGAAAATTTTGACTTTGAACATGGAACTGGGTAATATAGAGAAAAAACGGGAACATGACACAAAATGGATATCGAAAGCCAAAGAATAAACTATACGCAAAGGAATAGTAAAAAGGAAAGGAGAGTGAAACCATTGAATACGAACATAATGATAGAAAGATGAACGAGAGAAAGAAATGGAATAGGTGGAAGGAAGTACAAGAAGTTAAATAGTAAACTGAGTCGGGAAACAAACAGAACAAAGTAAGCGCAGTAGTGGGAGACGTGGTGTAAGGATATTGAACGTTTAAAAAGCAAGGATAAATGTGGTAGACTGCACAAGAAGGTGAAATCACTGCCAGGAAGTATGAAGTGAAACTCCGCGCAAGCAATCAGATATCAGTCAGGAAATGTATTCATTGAACCAGGAAATATTCAAGAGAAACATAGGCAGTAACACATATACGTAAATAGAAGGGCTCTATTGTAAAGACGTTAGCCTGGCACGCTTAGAAATGGAAAACAATTGGTGAATGTGAGGATAGCTTCTTAGGCTTACCCAATGTTGAGTTTGGATGGAAATTAAGCGAATTTAATCAAATTAGGGGGTGGAGGTAGACGAAAATGACGTGGAACTATTTACGAGTTTGGGGAAGCGAGGGAGAAACATTTTTGTGTGGCGAGGGAGGAATTTGGTCGTGGGTATGGACAAGATTCCTTTGGCTTAATTGCGCAAAGGTTTAGGCGAAAGTGAGAGGAATAGTTTTTTGAACTAATTCGTAACATACGAGAGAAGGGAATTTGGCCGGAGAATCACGTCAGTTCAGCATTAGTTCCATCACAAAGAAAGGAAAGTCAGCCACATGTGGGACCTAGAGATCAATCCCTTTGATTTTGTCCTAAAGTGTTTTTCAGGATCATCAACTAGCAGATGGAGAATAGAGCAAATGATTACTTAGGGGACGATCATTTATGGTTTAGGAAGGGGAGAGTCACGCGTCATGCCATAGTAGTGAAAAAATCACAAATAGAGGGGAATACAGAATACAATCAGGATGTACTTGTCTGTTTGGTGGATTTCGAGGTAGTATTTGTCAGAGTAAATGGGGTACAATACGAGTACAATCAATCAGAAAATACGTGTGTTGGAGGGATAGTAGACTTTTCCGCAACCTGTAAATACCTCAGACTGCTCAGGTGAAGGTGGCAGATGGAAAATCCGGATGGGAAAAGTTAAAAAGAAGGGTAAGATGGGTGTCCACTATCACCGGTCAATGTATAAATGGTTTTAGAAGCATGGGAGAGGGATGGAGAAGGTGAAGTGATCTGAAAGAAGACAAACGAGGAAGTGCTGGGTGTTGTGTGCGAGGAGAGGGGATTGTCGGAGGAAATCCAAAGGAGAAAGTAAATATGCAGGCAGAGCGTTTAGATCGGCAATGGGATGTTGAAGGCTACTGTTATAGGGAGAATGTTAGGCGAGTGAGAAAGACATAAGGTAGGGATATTGGAAGGAATGAATGGAGGAAGAAAGTGTACGGGGTTGGAGGGGCTTAACTCAGTGTTGTCAGGATGTCAGGTTGTGTTTTGTGTGATATTCAAGGGAATTATCGACGTAAAAGTGTGTAGCCTGTGTCCATCCAAAACTACCTCAACCGATAGAATACCAATAATAATAATGCGAATCGGCTGCCAAAGAAACCGTAGTGAAAGTCGTCCTTATATGCTCGAACAATTCGCGTCAACGACGAAAGGATATATCAAATGCGGTAATTCGAACTTCTTGAGAGTGGAATTATATAAAATGTCATTGATCGCCATCTATCTTAACATCTAGTGACCTAGGACGCCCACATCGTGGTTTGCAGAGTTAGACAAAGATTCTACATGGTTTCTTACACAGTCTTTATCGCCCGACCAAATTTCAGGAGTCACCAAGCAAGACTACAAATCCGAACTAAAAATTGCAAATGAATTTGCCCAAATAGAAGAAACGCGACATCGGTACGTGCTTTTGGTTGAATCACCAATATAAAATCAGTAAGATACTTAAGACGTCATATTTGTCTCGTACCACCTGGAACCATAATATTTTCGGCAGATGTCGAAAAGGGCATAATTAGATCAGGTAGAGCAATTTGACAACTTATTACCCTAAATTCACCGAAATCAATGCTCCTCTGAATGTCTGGATAAGCTAGCATTTTGGAACCCTTTATATGTTATAAAACCAATTTGTTACTGATTTTATACCAGATACATTTAATTTTATGAATGATGAATAAAATAATAATCAACTATGTTGTAGCTTCCAAAGCTGTTTCTGAATTTCTGGCGTGTTAAAACCTTCTGCCATACACTATAGTCATGGCTTAAATGGGTATCATGTAGATATACATGTATTTTTAAATTTCTCTATGCCTCAGCATAGGTAATATATTTTTAAGAAACAAGAACATGAGTCTTTAGTGCACCTATCTGCGGCTGGCCTTGAAAGTATCAAGGAACACTAATTATGAAGCCATATATATATGAGAAGTGAAAGTAGAAACACGGAGTGCATACCAACCCGCTGAAGTCGGTTTTGCGGTATTCCCTAAATTTTCTTTTGATTAGATGGTAAGATTAGAAATTTTGTGCAGATTCTCTGAATGAATTTCCAGCGTTCGCGTTTTTATGGCTGCTATTCATGCTATCAAGTGTTGAATTAGACATTAATTTGAAATATCGTCAAATAATGTTGTCTATTTTCTCTATTTTACAACATCCATTTTAAAGGAGATATATCGTACTCGTATACAGCTCTTTCCGATTCATGAATCCGAATATTACATTCTAAAGGGTAGTGGAAATTTCACATACACCCATATTGAAACAATTCCAGTATTGTACGTGTACGACAAAACGAGGAATGAGATACGTCGTCGTCCCGTATGTATTTTTAATCCATCTCATATTCGTTACCAGTCCTAAATATTAGCGCTCAATATCAATTGCATCCGGTTGCACAAAATTTGACCAATTTGTCCTTATCAAGCATAAAAATAATGGCCGAAATTGAAGATTTAGAAAATTTTAATAGCAAACTCGGGGCCCATGGACGCAAAAGATAATACCATCTGAATATTTCTGGTCATTGCGCACATTCCACTTAAAAATTGACTCGGTCTATAATCATATAGACCCAGAGTGTGAGCACACATAACGTATATACGGTGACGCCAAATATTTCCAAGGTCAATTTAGACTGTGTACCCCCGTGATGAATATTAACAGAAAAACTCCAAAACTCCTTGCACACAATGACACCATTACTGAGTCTACCTTAATATTGATCTTAGACCAATTTGTCTTCTTAGTCTCACGAATAATTCAAAATTTTCCCTCGATGGATAGTAGTACATAACATTTGCTACCGATCGCCACTCTTATGGATTTCAGTGCGGCATGCCGACGCAAATGCGAAGGCAGGCGGTCTACCTGCCACCCGTCAGCGCTTCGAACGTAAACTTACCTGCGGCCGCCTCGAGGACTTCACTTGCACTCGGTCCGTGCCTCGCCTCCCGATGCCCCGGCCTCTCGCGAGATATGGGGAATGAAATATCTCCGCGGATAAAGTGCGCGGAGATGGAAAGAGAGGGAGGGAGGCATATCGCGGGCGTCCGTCATGTGAGTTCACTGAAAATGCCGCTCCTGAAACACAACATCATGTTTATTTGGAATTCTATATTTGTTGACAGTGTTGTCATGGATATGACTGGGAGTAATTACTTATAAACAAGTAAGCAAGACATGTTTTATCAATGGAGAGACAACTCTAATTCAATTAATATGGCAAAGAAACCGACTCTTCGAGAAGTTTTTATAAGTTAAATTTCACATCCCTCGATAATTTAAATATGTACGTGTATAAAATGTCTTTTCTGAAATACGCCATCTTGTTTAGCCATTTACTATTGTTAACATCTACTAAGACTTATCTTTCACGTATTTTATTATTGCTTTACTATTGATGAGAACCTCTAAAAGAGTCCTTTATAAACTACATATTCACATGAAATCTGCTTGAGAAACACACACCAATGGGTGTTCTTTCTCTCACTCGTCACCTTCCCTTCAGAATGGATGTAGAGGTAACCGCATTGATTGTCATTAATTTTAATAATTTTTCCACTTGAACTCAGAATAGGAATAACTTAATTATTTACAAGTTCTCCCATATAAGTGCTACTTACAGGACATGAAGAATACAGGTATAACTAATAACGTTTCATCAACACCTTTGAAACCGCGCGAATTTGAAAATACTTAACGCATTCGTTTCCATACGTTCATTCAAATATATGAAATTGGCAAGTGACACTAAAATTAGCTTATGACCCTCGATTGATATTGCGTCAGTAAATAATATTCTATATAATTATTATTGGCAATATACCACTTGAGGTAGGTTTTGAATGAACACAGGGTATTAAAGGGTGCAGTGACAATTTCCCTACCTCTCCGAAAAAAATACAACCCAATATCCCACTCTACATCAGGTCCCTCTTCATCTCTGTGTACTTCCTTCCTCCCTTCATCCCATCCAACATCCCAATACTATTACTGCCGCTTCCAAGTTTTCCCAACCTTCTCCCAACTATCACAGTCTTCTCCATACCCACATTTCAAAGGCCTCCAATCTACGTCTATCATCCTGCTCCAATGACCACGTTTCCGCGCCGTACGTAGCTACGCTCCATATCAAAGTTTTGACGGGCCTTCTCCTAAAGTCCCTACTCAAGGTCCCTATCATTTATTCCCTTCTCTTTGTGAAGCCTTCTTGGCCTGACACAACTCTTTATCTTACGTCCCTATCACCTTGACCATCTTGGTTCGGAATACCGCCGAGGTAGTTAAACTGTTCCACCTGCTCAAGTTTATGAGCTCTTATTTTTATATATCATACATATGTATAAGGATTAATGAAACAGAAAATTTGTGAGCTTAAAAAGACAGAGAAAGTAAATTTTTAAAGAAAACGGGAGTTTTTAAGAGTAAAATGAGGGAATCAGAGACTTGATTTTACGCAGTTGGCATAGATTTTCTTCTTGTAACTTCGATACACGTAAGACAAGGGAAAATAATGAGTGGCTCATATTGGATTGTGGATTTCTTTTAGCGCAAACAAACAAAGAGCCAAATGAGTGCAATATTGGTCCAGGTTTGGTCATTTTGAGTGAATGACCGAAAGAATAAACGCTACACTAGGTTGGTACTTGGAGGGAGGAGACGACCTTGAGAGAAGATTTAATAGAGAGAGAGAGAGAGATGAAGAGAAATGGGATGACCGAGAAAGCAATGGGGTGAGTGTGATCGAGGAAATAATTAGGAATATTCTCAGTCCCGGATATAACAAAAGAACATTTATGAAATGATGTAGAAATGTGACGGAGGCGAAATAAGTACGCAAGGTACGTAACTAAGTGAAAGGGAGAAAGTCACTAAAAATTATCCAAAATCACGTTATTATCGACAGCATCCCCTCCAAAAAGGGAAAGGCGTGAAGATAAAATATCCCCGTGTATGTTTTCCCTTTTAAACATGCGTCAAAGGTTTTCAGGAGCACATCGTGTGAATTCTGCGAAATAAATACGAATTAAAAATAAAAATGGACCCGACCGCCTCAGCGTGAGGGTGCCATTCCTTGCACCCCTCCGCCCAATCCCTTCCCCTACACCCCCGCGATCCTCCTTATTTATTCACTCGCTCATTCATGCTCTACCTCTTCCTCCATCACGGTCCCTTCGTCTCATGCTACGGACGTATCGGAGTTGAGACTGGGCGAAAGATACGAGGGGTCCAGGGAAGCAGTGAATGGCTTACCCATGGATCTCTTTCGGTTACCTAGGGCGTAGGATGAAGATCTATCTCGACAAATCTATTCGGAATGATGTCGATTGTGATTCGGACAAGATCATGATTGTGCAAGCAAACGCTCGTTTGAAAAGGAGATTCGATGTCGAATACGAATTAGTGGATTTGATGGAGGTGTGCGATTTGCCTCCATTGGTGCTCCGTTGGGAGGGAATCGATTGCTCGGGCAACGCGATTCCTTTGAAAGAAGCGGCATTGTAAGCACGATCTTCCATTCTCATAGGAGTTCCCTTGATTGAATGGCTAATCCTTTTTGATTTTCCTTAATCACTTAGTTTTCATCCGTACTAATTTAGCTTCGCGTTCGCTAATGCTCTCAGTAATATCCCAGGCTTGTAATATTCTCTTGAATATTGGCTGAAAATATAACGAACATGCTATTACCTCGTGTCACCGTTGTAACTACTTGTTTAACGAGAATTTTGCGAATATATTCGGAAGTTTTGGACGCGAATCGCGATTTATTGCCGCTTTACGTACGCGACTAAACTACTATTTTCGCATTAATTCACCCTAGGATACGATAAATACTGGCTAAAATTTAACACTCCAGTGGAATATCCTGAATTTACCCTAGAATTAATATTTAGTGTATTCATGAAATCGATACAATTTTCATAAACCTCAAACATACGTTTAAGTTAAATAAGTAATTTTCACGATTCTGTTGATGGAATTCATCCACTTTCCCGGTGAAATTAATATATTAATCTTTGTGGAACCGGGATTCCCCGCATGTGTGGCCAGTCGTATAGCTGTGTAAGTGATCCTGGATTCACCACTTCCTTCCGCAGTCTCGTAAGGAAGGATGAGCTAGGGATACAAAATTCACGGGCCAAATTAGGTCCCGAAAGCTCAAGCTAGCAATTAAACTTTGGGATTCCACTATTATAATTAGTTTCTTAGATTGAGGTGGAATTAGACATAATAATTGGGCGAAAGGCGACGGACTAAGCTGGTACACGGCTAATCTTATTGCTTGGTTTAAAACCTGAATAATTGTGCACATTTCAATGAGAACAGAAAACAGATTTCGAAAACGATTTGTCAATTTGAACAACTCTCTTCTTTACCTCGAAATATTTCAGCGCTAATTATAAAAGCAAACATTTCCTAAATGATTTACTTTCTAGTTATTTTGAAAACAATGACACAGAATATAAATTACGTAGTTAATGATTACGGCCCGAGCAGTCCACCTTCTAAAAACGAGAGGAATCAGATGAGTTAAAAGGAAATACAAATAAAAAACTTCCCTCTGTTCAAATATGGTTTCAGTCTCAAACTGTTGAAATTTCATCTTGAAGTTAGAATATTAACTTTTTAGATATCATGAATAATTCATTGCGGTAGAATTGGTTGAACTGTAACATGCGTAGGTGGCATCACGAGGTGTCTCCGGGCAGGTATATGTCTCCTGTGTGGTAAAACTGGTTGTAGCATTTCAGAAATTCATGAAGTCCACAAAGTTTTTAACACCATTCTGTAAAAATGTGTCATTCACATTGGCTGGATGAGAGAAAAGTATCTGGAAAGCATGTGAGATTCTTTGGAGAAAGTTTCAATTTAAGACTCATATACATTGCAAGGTAGATAAGAAGAAAATTCGACAAGTGTACGAAAAATATTTCGCCAAAAAGAGCAGTATTTGTGGTGAATCACTTCCCCGCAAACACGAATAGGAGTGAGGGCATTTGGAAAGAAAACGGGATCTTGACGTTTCCTCCAATAGCAGAGGTGGAACCATTAGGCCCCTGGAGCCCTTCTCTCCTCCCCCAAATATAAGTACGGAACTAGGTAAGGTGTAATCTGTTGAAATACTAAGAAGGCATATCTGAAGAATGGAACTGATATTATCATTTTCGTTGGAATTTTACCCGCGTACAGTTACCGATAGCAAAAGACAACTAATACAATTATATCCAATGGCATTTGGAATTCAAGGATTTCAATAAACTTTTCAGAATCAGGCTACCTGATAAATTTTCATAGATTTTTCAAATCAAATTTCAAATCAAAAATTCAAATTTCTCTTTCATCTCTGCTTCACAGAGCCGAGAAGTGTCATTTTTTTCATTTATATAAAATATTTTCAAACCCATTTTGAATGGTGTAGTTGTAGTAGATTTTAGGGGAGGCGAACGACGTCTGCGGTGATGCGCGCCATTAGAGATGGACAGGCAATGACGGAAGGTAGAGGGAGAGAAACCCGGCGTCTGGCATTAGTCTACTCTTAATGAAAGGCACCAAGGGATTCGCAGTTTAACGTCCTATCCGACGGATGGCGTACTCACTCAAAGTGCTCAACACAAAACATCTGAAGTAGGGATAATGATATCAATGAAAAAACACTTCCATCTCCAGGAATCGAACTCGGGCCTTCTGGGTGGCAAGCCAGTACACTAGTCTCCGCATCACACTGATCCCCATTTTGAATGGATAATGTAGAAAATCGTAAATGGCAAAATGAAATTCAACTTGATAATTCTTTGTTATGTATCACAACCTCGATTCATAGAATTCAGAATAATTTTAGAGTCTAACAGTATCTAAGTATGTAGATACGATATTTTCTCTTGCAAACTATCTTCCTTAAGCAATCGCAATAAATGGAATCATATCTGTCTATGACATGTCTAGCATGGTGTACTTTCGGCGACTTCTGAGTAAAATATGAAGAACGTACATGTTGTGAGGTCCGCAATTATTTCTTGAAAAGCACTGCATTTATTATTTCTTGAAAATAAGAGGGCTTTAAAAATTAAATTTTGAGGTTTAAGATCCAGATATTTCATATTCGGAGGAGTTGTTGCGACATTACATAACTACAAAAAAAGATGACTTAAAATAGAAAAACATTCTAGATTTTCCAGCTGCTTAAATTGTAACTTAAACATGTGATATTATCATAATTTCACCCTGCTGCTTGGGGGAGATAGAATGGAATATAGTATATTGAAATACAATGGAATATATGGTGAAAACGTATTCAGGTACAAAACTTCATGGATTTATTTGGAATGCATTCACTGCAAATTCAAGAACATAAAAAATGATGGCTTGTACGTGTTAGTCATACCATTCCGTGCAACACTATTAATATAAGCTTATGTAAATGTGGTCTTAAGCACATGCCCAAATTCTTGTACATTCCACCGCGCCGTTGGAGTGAGGAGGTCTAGACAAAACAGTTCCAGGTTTCACTTTTTGGAATTCCTTCATGATGAGGGCAAAAAAATTAACTTCGTGGAAGTGCAAAGTATCTTTTTTAACCCTCATCAGGAAGCCTAGAGCCTGCATTACACTCCAGGAATTTGAACATTCTTAAATGAAGATGGAAACGCTTTTACGATGGTCTTAGTTTGACTTTTATCGAGTATTTTAAGAGTACTTTTTCGATGTGGGATCTAATTTTCTACATCAAGCTGTAGTTAATTTTGTTCTAGGTCCATTTTCAACAAGTGATATGTACCGCAGTGGAAGTGGGAAATACCAAAGCGTCATCTATGTTTATCCATAGTGGGCTTGGTTTAAGAGATATTGAAAAAGAGGCTTGAAGAAATTAAACGAACAATTCAATAGCCTTTCGCGTAGCGCCATTAACTGTTTCCTAGGTTCATTATTTTACAATTTATTCGCAACTGTTTAAAATTGCAAGATATAAATCAAATCGAAAAATGTTCCGAAACTTTTGTGACTGTGTCGCACTCTGCCATCTCCTTCATTGATCTGTCGTCGTCTGACCTTGAGGTTGCTTACATGGAAACTCAGTTTGGGAAATAATTGTAGGGCTGACGAAATTAAAATTAAATTAGTTATAATAAGGCTCATTGAATTATTTTGTCAGATAATTTAAAAATTAACTGTGACGTGTGTTTGTTAACTGTGAATATGCCTCCTTCCTACGTAGTGACTCCGTCACAGTTAGTTGCTGCTTTCTTGTATGATTATGTCAATCTCTGTAATCTTTAACCTCAAATTAAATTATTCTTATCACTTACTTTTCAATATTTTTCCTTTACAACAATTCCTTCAAAGTGATTTCACTCCTCACGAAAATATCCTTTGATCCGAAAGAAATACGCGAGGGTCGGCGAAGTTATGTTACGGCTTCCGCGACTTTACGCACAAGGTTTACTTGATAAGTAAAATAGATACTACCTGGCATGCAAGCGTTCACTGCGGGCGTTCGTGTCTGACTAAATTATTTACATATTGTATTCGTTAGTCACAGACCTATTGACATCGCCTGGCTTAGATGGCCTCACGTGGCTTGAGGTTGATGTTTGGGTACAGTAGATCCCACTAATGTCTCCTCGTCATTTGGAATGAGCAGTTTTAGGATTCTTGTCTTAAACTTGAATATTGTATACTCTTATAAATAATACGTTTTAATGAAAATACAGGAGAATAAAGAATTGGAAAAATTATTTAATACTGAAGTTTTAGGCGAAAACGACGCTCAATCAAATTTCATTCCGTTTTGGATCTCAAGACCAATGGAATATTTATTGTAGGAAGTGGTTCTTTCGGGTTTTCTTCCGCGTGTATCCATTTTTCGGACGATATTTCGCCAACGTTCCAGTTGGCTTCCTCAGGTCCACTGAAGTGCCGATGCAGGTTTTGGTCCAATATATATACCCTCCGTTTGGCGCCTATTTTTTCTAAAAAAATAGGCGCCAAACGGAGGGTATATATATTGGACCAAAACCTGCATCGGCACTTCAGTGGACCTGAGGAAGCCAACTGGAACGTTGGCGAAATATCGTCCGAAAAATGGATACACGCGGAAGAAAACCCGAAAGAACCACTTCCTACATCAATAATCTCCGCGGAAGCCTACATGGAATATTTATTGGTCCAAAAATGGCTGTCCTGAAATCACTTGAGGTCATTTTAGGATTTCTTTTAAACCCTTCCCCGCTTTGTAAGGATCCATCTTTTGTAATTATTTGTGCTGTCAATAATAGGTGCATCAATCGCACCAAATTTACAAAAAAAGAAAAAAAGTACATTTAGATTGACAAATACGTTTATCCCTACGATTACCTTCTGATCTATTCGCTTCAATTGCGTCGTTTCAATGAAAAAGGTACGCAACTCAAAATGACTTATTTGAATTTAATGGCATCAGAATATCTCCTACAGAGGACTGAATCAAACAACTTGAAACTCTTAAGAGGCTAATATAGGATTCGATACTTCTGAAGCGAGGATTTTATCTGTGAGTATTTGAACGATTCGTTCTTGGTTTTCAGGGATAATGAAGATTCTTTCTTCGTCAATAATCGCTGAAATATTGCGAAGAATAACCCTTAAGTAAGATTTCTCGTAAGTTCATCCACCTCCTCAAGGGAAAGTAATGAAATGACACCCTCCCCCTTTCCCCACGAAAGCCTTACGACTTTTATGGACAGACTCAGAGACATTCCCTTACTAAGCTGATCCTTGGCGCACCTTACCTACAGGTACCTTACCTGTATTGTGGTTTGCAGAAAGAGTCGCTCTTTTACGAGCAACAGCCCTTGAGTACGCCTCGCGTCTGCTAGATCAGAAGATTACATGGCTTATTTTACGTCTACTGACTTCTATATTGCCATCCATCGAGATGGGTAGCATCCATTATTCTTTTGATGTTTTCTTAATATCAACCACTTGGTTTGCATTGGAATATCTAACGTACTTGGTTCATATAAAAAGTATCAGGAAACGTTTCGGAAAATATATTTATTTCAGATATTGCTACAAAGACTCAAAATTCTTTAAATGACATCTTCCTTTGAACATCGACACACTTTTGCCAGAGGGGCTTTTCCACGACTCGAAGGCTCCCTGGCAGACGGAGGATTCCGGAAGGTCCTTAGGGGTACGCGTGCAAGCTTCTTTGACGGCACTTAGGTAGGGCCCCATGGTGGCGTCCTTTGAGGGAGGATTTCACTTTTGGGAATAGGAAATAGTCTGCTGGTGCCAAGTCGGGAATGGTTGGGGTTTGGAGAATAACCTTGATGTCGTTTCAGAAGGTCTTAGCTAGCAGACACTCGACTCTGCTTTTGGACGTCCGTCTATAGACCTTCTGTAGGACGAGTTTGGCGCAGATCTTCCTTAATACTAAATTTTCAGTGAAAATGATGTTTGCACTGTCATATTGTACACACTCATATTTTATAAACATTCACGAAAATTAATAAGAAATGAACACTAAGAAACGTACCCAAGCATCTACTGTGCAGATGCCACTCTTTAATGTAATTGTGCGTATTCGTCAGAGATTTCGATCCGATGTAGGTTTAAACCCGTGTAAGTCCTCTCCGCGGGGTGGGGAATACTCCGAGGCGGTTGACACGAAAAGGGAAGCGGCACTTTGGACGACTGTCTTATCGCCGCCAGCTCTCCCCCCCCCCCGCCTTTTCCCCTCCCCCGTTTCGTCTCCTCTTCCTGAGTGTGCAAGGAGAAACCAATCCTCCTAAAGTTTCTCTATTCTGCCAGGAAGGAGAGCAGCGCGCTGATTAGAAAACTTTACTCGCGGAATTCGAAAAGAAATCCCAATCCTTAAGTAAAAAGGGAGCGAGAGCTTCCTTCGCCCTTAATTCACTCCCTTCCTCCCCCCACAAACACTCCCTCCCCCCTCCTGCCCATTCGCAATTCGGACGGTGGGGGGGGGGAGCATTCGACGGCCGAAACAACAAAACGCCTCCGTCTTCCTTTTGCGGGAAGTGAGCAGGGAAATCGTCGTTTCCCTTCAAGAGATTTCGCCGGCGGCCTTAAAGGGATTAAAAGTTTCACGACAACAAATCCACACTCTTCCGATCGAAGTCCCAACAATTTTTTTTTGCTCCGGATACGCGACGGATAATCCCCGGATTGAAAACCCATCCCTCCGGAGGGACTTATCCGCGCGCCGACACTTCATTGGAAATTCCAGTGAAGCGAAACCTACTGGAGTACGTGAATCTCCGTCAAGGGCACACATTGCACATCCCTTGCTGAAAAAAATAACATGAGGAGAAATTAAATCAAGACTATAATTTCAATTCAACCCTCCAAAAGGGTGACGAACTGCCGGGTGTGAAGAAATGTTTCATCTTCTTGTCAGCAAAAAATTAACAAATATTTCGTCGCATCGAAATACTTTATTTTGTTGTTGGTGATTCAGGCAGCACATACATACGTGCATGTATAGTTTGTGAAACTCCACAACGCTGGAAGAACTCAGGAAAGAGGACTTAATTGTTTCACTGCATAAAGAGATATTTCATCTACAGTATATTTGACTGCATTTTAGCATCTTAAACATGTTCATGATGTGCAACGGCGCAGTGATACTTTTTTATGCAAAGTCTCTCTTCATACCTTTGAGAACGAAAGTCTTCTTTTATAAGTTGATAATAAAAATCCGGAGTGTAAGATGACGTCAGAGTAACTTACTCAGTACCCTCAAGTACTCAGGCGGACATCGAGGTATTAGGGTTCGAATCACAGTCAAGGCGATTGATTTTTGCACTTGAAATTATTGTATTGTGATGAAAATTTAGTGGATGAGCCCTTAAACAAATACCATCACGGCATCTCCAGCAGTTTCTTGGAATTTACAATTTAATTTTTCAATGCATGTCACAGTATGCATATCGTTCAGGGACCTAACACATTTAATATCTATCCATCAGAGTAAAATCGTTGGTGATTATTATTCTAGGTTTCTGCGTCACAGTTTGTAGCACCAAAAAATCAGAACGGTGAAATACATAAACAACGTTCTTTCTAGCATTAAAAATCTTGTCCCCTCCAGGTTAAGGAGTCCAATTGGAAAATTAAAACGCTATTATGGTACCAAATTGAACCACAGCTCAGTGATTAAAGCATACAATATTCTTAAGTACTGTCTTTGCTCCATTATAATCATCTCCCCTAGTGAAAAAGGAGGACTCGAGGAAATACCGCAGATCGTATCACAGACGGACTGAACGAAACACAGAAAAGTCTATAGGCGGAATACAAAGATCAAAGACCATGTTCTTAATGGTGAACGACGATTGCTAAGTGAATTTTTTCCACTTTCATTTCAAAGGAGTTGCCCACGAAGTGCTTTTTTCAGCCTGTTCCCGTGAAGGTTTGACATTCAGGGGCAATTATTCTTTAAATTGCGTAGAACAGCGACAGGATTTCGCCCCCCCCTCTTGGTCCCTTTGAGGGCGGAATGGGAGGCGAGGGGAGGGCTCAACCCAAAAAGGGGTCCTTAACTATTTAAGGAGTTCGACTCGACCGCTGCACCATATTGCCCAGTCTCCGGGCAGTTTCAGCAGCTAAGATCACGGCGGAGAGAGAGCGAGGGAATGATACATAAAAATTTAAAAACTGACCTAACATAATCAATCGTGAAAATAACTTGTGCCTAATACGACGCAATAGCATTTCAAATGTTAATTTTCAATCATATAAATCTCGATGGCACGTATTCGTGATTTGCTGAGATGGAAGGATCCTTGAGAGGGAGAGACTTCTAAATATGTTTAGGCGACTCAGCTTCCAAGAAAGATACACTCAATGGGATGTATAATGATGTATCCAAATGAGCATCTACCCTTTACCCTGCAAAGAGCAGACAAAAAGAAATATCTAAAATACTATTTGGAGTTTAAATTGCCATTTGACGTAATTAATATCAATTGTTTTTACCTGAGAAGGGCGCGATGAAAGGCAAAACCGAGATTTATCCTTTTTAAAGACGGATTTTGGGTCGTCCCCAGGGTCTATTTGTTTATCTAAGTCTCAAAGGAACTTACTCTTGTGTTCCGAACATAATATTTTCTTCAACCCTTTGTTTACCTCTACCTGTCTTCATGCTTCCTAGAAATCCCATTCGCCTCCTTCCTCTATCCTACTCATCCAACATTCTCCCTTCCAACAACATCCCACTCTAGTCTTCAATATTTCCTTCACCCAATTTCTCTGACTTTTTCAAATTTCACCGGCCTTATTTCTCTCTTCCCCCAGCCTATTCAAAACCTCTCTGTTTGTTTTCCTCCCCGCCCAATTTGTTTCCTCCCTCTCCGCCCAACTCCGTCACAGTCGGGATGCAGTGAGCAGAGCTCGATTGGCGAAGAAAGGTTTTGTATCAAAAGAAATAACTGCTCAAAGCTAACGGTGCTTGTTTAAACATAAAAAAAATTCTTTCTATGAGTTCCCGTGTTCATGTTTGTGAGACTTTGAGGACAGGATCAGAGGAGGAAAAAATTGGAAGTGATGTAAATGTGTTGCTATATAAGAAAGTGAGATTCAAATGGATGAACGGAGTACCTCATTAAGAAATACTTCGAGCAGTTGGTGACAAGATAAGCCTATGGGGGACACACTCACGAGGGGAAAAGGGAAACTAATAGGGTACATCCTGAGGCGTGATAGTTTCCTGAAAGCCGTAATTGAAGTATCAACCAAGTGAGTGAAGAGTTATAAATGGGAGTTACTGGGACGAGCAACGAGAAGTGAATAATGGAAAATTTCAGCAAGAAACAGCAGATGGCTTACAGTGAATGAGGAATTTCTCGACCCCCTTAAACTGACACGATCTAGAACTTGGAACTGGTTGGGTAGGTTGGCCTGGCTTACATATCAACTTTGAATGAAAAGGGTGAGCGTTATAGTCGATGCCTGTGGAGAAAATTCCATATTCTTGGAAATTATCAATATTAGAAACACGTTAAGGAAACTGTATCAGCGAATAAATCAAATAGTTGGGAAATATTAGAATGAAAAGACAAGGAGTGGTGATACGTATTCCGCGTTGCTCAGACCTTTCCCAAAATACTCGCTCTGTTGGTGACATTTCGCTAAAGTATATGCGGTATATGTGTTTGCATGAGTATTGGATGAAGGGATTTTTGCATGAGGGTGTGCGCTGCTGTGGGTGTAATTTTCCGTGTTGTTTTTTTGCATGTGGTATTTTTCCTTTTTACGGTTGGTGACCAAACACCCCCCGCCACACGCCCTTGCGGCGGCTTGCGGGGTATTATGTAGATGTAGATGTAGATGAAAGTATCTAATTTTGAAAACACACAGAACAAACAGATTAAGTTAAGCTAAGTAGACAAATAAATAAAATCCTTGCCATTATATGCAATACTCGTAAAAAGGAGGGCAAAGATACGACTCGAGGAGGTCATATTTGTTAGAAATATGACCTCTGATCGATTTGCACCGAAGTTACTTCCGTCTACCGTGGAGTAGATTGAGTATTTTTGCAAAGAAAACGTCGTCCGGAGACCGTAACTTCTCGCATGTTTGATTCCTGGGTCGCAAAAGTGGCGAGGGTAAATCGATTGGCGGTGAATGCATTTTTGATAAGGTTCAGCGGTGGGAAATTGATAGCATGCCCTCGAGGAAATGCTATTTACTCTGACCTTGGGAGGGAATATCACACCAGCAAATGGATAATGCATCATCGCATTATTCTGTTTTTTTCGCCATTCCAACTTCTTCCTCCCCTAACTTCTTGGAAGCGATTAGGAAGAGGGTGGAGAGGTGTACGCCCGGGACGGAGAGCACGGGATGAAAGCATTTCAGAAAGAGGTCTCGTACAAACAAACGTACCAATAAATACGACGCGAATTCAGACCATAAAAATTTTATTTTTCACAAAATTTAGTCAACGTCAATTTTGTCCCCTTCAAAGTACTCTCCATTCGTTGGTATGCACTTATTCCATCTTCTTTGCCACTGTTTAAAGCACCCTTGGAAGTCCTCGGCAGTTAGACTTTTCAGTTTTCTCGTCGTTTCTTGCTTTATTGTATGTTCCCACATATTCCCAGTGATGTCCCCTCATCACATTTTGGCATTTTGAGGAATAGGAAAAAGTCGCAGGGGGCGAGATCTGGCGAATAAGGAGGATGATCAAGGATCAAAGTTATTGAATTATTTGCCAGAAACAGGCGAGCAATCAATGTTGAATGTGCAGGTGCATTGTCATGGTGAAGGAACTATCCATCATGTTCGGTTAAAATAGTGTGCACTGTTGGTTTTCCTAAATTTTGTTCATCAGCTATCAATCGGACATTTACATTATTATATATCACCATAAACATAGTAATTAAACCGAAGGTCGGTTTGGTAGGTGATGGTAGAGTTCACCCAGTACTAAGCCCGACGGCGTGTGAAATTTACACAACAGGGTAGGGGGGCCAGTTCCTATCCCTGTGCCGGTTATGATTTCCCAGGAAGATCTGGTACCCGGGACCAGATCTTCCTGGGAATTTAACTTTTTTTACTGCGGATCGGAGGGTCCCGGGTTCCTGGGATTTCCCAGGAACCCGGGACCCTCCGATAAGCAGTCCAACACTACCGCGACCCACACACACACACACACACACACACACACACACACATATATATATATATATATATATATATATGTATATATATATATATGTATATGTATATGTATATATGTATGTGTTTACACACTTACATATTTTTATGCATATATATAAATGGATTGGAAGACGACGGCCGTGCCGTAGAAACGTTGAAACAATATATATATATGTGACCGTCCTTTATTTGTGCTTCTATGGTTTAAAAATCTACATCTGTGTTTTTATGTATTTATGCGTCGCCGAAGAGCGTTCCACTTCGAAGATATATATATATATATATGTGTGTGTATATATATATATATATATATATATATATATATATATATATATATATATATATATACATAAATTCCCCTATCTCGTTTCACTGTTAAACTCGTGTCGAACGCTGACGAATTAAACCCCTCGGCGTGCCCCTGACGCAGACGATCATTCAAATTCCTGAATGTTGCCAACCGAGAGAAAGGGCAGAGGCAACATCCTCTCTACGGCCGGGAAGCAATTTCCCCAAACGCACCACAAAATGGAGCCCGTCAAGCCGCCACATCACGACCAGGAGGTCGATGAATAATGAAAGAGAAACAGACTCGTTTGAATTTTTTTAACGAAGGCCGAGGCGGACGATAATTAATTCCCAACAGCTCCCCACGAATAGCCGACAGGGTGGGCTCCTCCTATTCTTTTTTTCCCCTTCCTACAGCCGCGCAGAGTCAGGAGCCCGGTCGCAACCTTCCTCCGTCGGCCATTGTGCAGAAACTGCACGTGGCACGTGGTCATTTATTCGGGTCCTCCCCGTGGAGAGGAAAAAGCGACGGCACGGTTCCTCGTGTGAAGGTTTGCGCAAGGAGGGTTGGCGGAGAGGGCGGGGACGTGGCCAGGGACGCCGGCACCTACCCAACGGTCAGCATCCCTCGGGGGAGTGAGCCGTCGCCCACGCGGTCAAATTTAAATCCAACCCTGTCCGCCATCAGTCCCAGTTGTATGGCTGCCTATGGGCCATGGGCAATATTTTATCCCAATAACATAGTTTAAAACCAAACGTGAGTAGTTCAATAAGGAATAGTTATGAATAAAATCAATTCTAAGGTACATAATTCTCATCAGAGGGACTGAGCACAAGTCATCACGGATGTACATCTATATCTGCACCGTTCACCGCAAGCCACCGCTAGAGTCTGGGGTAATTTAACACCGGGAGGGTACGTATCTCGACAGTAAATACAATCCAATTTAATGGCTTCAGGCGTGATGTGGTGGAAGTCGAACATAATGAAAAACTAACCGAAGCATCGATGGAAAAGTGTTTCGATCAGTTATTCAGTAAATGTTATTTTGATTTTTGTGACAAACGGCTAAGCTATATCAATCTAAACGACTCAAATATGATATTCACAAAAACCTCTCCCTACACCAGAGTATATATGTTTAATAACATTACTGGACTAATGCGAGATTAGACATGCTGGTACGGATTCCAGTAAAAAAAACAAAAAGATGGAATGGAAAAACGTCTAAAAGATTGGCTACGGTACCCAAAAAGTTTCTCCTGAGCACCTATTCTTATACCGTGTCATTCGTGGGAAAAGTGTTACTTTAAAAATCTCGGTTATATAGTTTATCTGTCAAATCTTACTCCAATGATCTCTTAAACCGTTTGTTGGAATGGTTTGTGTATTGCCTACATTTCTAATACCACCACAATAAAGAGCTCCTTCGAATTTTTTGAGAGATTCAATCAATGGCTTAACCTTATACAAATCGTATTAGTATCTTTTAGTCATAAACATCTTGGTATTTTTCTTAACGTCGTAAGTATATCAGAACATCTTTATGTAAATCTAATATTGAAAATCGACAGGTAAACATGAATGTAGTATGCCTAAATAATTCTACTGTTGTTTTAATATACATTTTCCAATAACAGTATGCCATTTATGTCAATAACAAATGATTTATATGAATCACTATCCAAACACACTCACGAACGGTCAGCAAGTCAACCTTATTTCTCTCTGAAAGTACTCAGTTTATTGTAATAAGTAATTTTCCTGACTCAAACCCAATTCCTGTGGTGCAACTATTGTTTTTTTTTAGGGAGAGTGCATCCGGAAGATCAAGTTCAAAGGTCATTGTGACTCCCGTCGATTAGATCTTTTGAAAAGGCCTTCATGCTAGAATGGAGGAGAGTCAATTGTGTGAGGACACAAAACTTCCTCATTTTTGGGAAGAGATATCGCGCAAAAGCATTGAAGCGAGAGGAAAACAGAACAGCGCGGCAAAAGATGACTCTCGGTGGGGATACGAGACGAAAAAGAGAAAGGACGAAGTGCGAGACGAAAGAGATACTGCCTTCATGTCCGAACCGTGAGGAGAGCGGTTGGAGGACGCAAAAAATAAATGGTTAAAAAGTGTGATCGAACGGGTTGTCACAAGATGAACGAATAGATGAACAGACTGGTAGACGTGCGAGTATCGAGAGAAATGGTTTCCCGTACCATTTGTAGTGTGTATATAAAGAATACATTCTTGTCGAAGGTAGTGAAAGTAGCGTTGGATTAAAGCGTACTCTTACCCACAATATATACTACGCAAGTGAAACTTATGCGCCCCAGGATTATCATACATGTCGTCGAAATGTAATGGGTATGGAATTATTACTCGAAGAAATATTCGTGGCAGAAATAGGAGAGATTTAGCGTACACACAGTGAGCTAAGAGATGACGCGGATTGGATGCACCGGTAATAGAAGAGGTCAAAGAAGCATAAGCAGTTTTGGTCATGTTGAGATAAAATGGATGAGAGTCCGATCACCGAACATATACGAGAGAGAGGTAAGAAGAAGAAGAATGAATGGTTTGAAGAGATGGAGAGGGGTGGACCGAGAAAGTTTTAACTCAATTTATTTATTTCACATTAATCGGAAAATAGCACTTTGGTCTTTACATCGGACTTGTATCAATGATATGACAAGAAACAATTACACACACCCAAGCACTGGGTGGAGAAAAATCCACCTAGGAGGGAATCGAACCCGCGACCTCTGGGTTGAACAGCAGGTGAGGGCAATACCCCGCCGCCTCCGGGGTCTGGCAAACGCGAAGAATATTAAGTAGAAATATAAGTCGGAACATAAGTCCCAGAAAAAGAAGAGAATGAATCGATTAATGAATTAGACATAGGCGGAAGAATTATTCAAGGAGAGGCGAGTGAAGCATAAATTAGGAAAAGAGAGATTGCGAACCCAGGGATGACCAAAAATGAGACTAAATAAACTCACCCGGAACGGAAACGACGTGAGGTGAATGTGCTCACCCTGAAACGTACCCCTATATCTCGTAAAAATGTTTGACCAAAAGTAAAAAAATGTCATCGTATGAAAGAGATTTTCTGGGTTATGACCACCGTCCATATTCTTACGCAGGACCTCGGCATCTTCTACCCTCCCCACACCAACTCCTTTTTTTCTCCTCTCCCCTTCACACCCTTTCCCTTACTTGCTGGATACTAGAACTGCCCGTGGAATGGCACGCTGACGGCGCTCCGTCCCTCATTGCCCGCGTGTGAATGTCTCGCATGGCGTATTGGGGCGTAGTGTGCACTAGGTACGCACGCTTTCTCTCTCTCACGTGTCCAATCAATCTTGATTACTCCGGGGAAAAATAGCACGAAGTGGATAAGAATAGCACTCGGGAAAGGTTTAACGATTCCCGCACTCTCTCTCGTGTATGGGCGCGCCATCGTTTGCGGATTCCACTACGGACTCAATCCTCCAATCTCTGCTCTCTATCCAAGGAAACCTAATTTTACAGGGAGAAAAACAATTCCTCACTTCGCATTCGAGCCTTCCACCTTCGCGATACAAGGAAGAAATGCCTTTGGGGCGTTAATGGTTAATGTCGACGGTCTTTTACATTAGATCTGTAAATTGCCGGCGAAATTGTGAGTGTACCGCGGTTACGGGAGGATATTGACCAACCACGGTGGGGGGGAGGGAGTGGGAAAGGGTATAGATGAATTGCAGAGCGGCAGCTACGAACGGTTGAGTTGACTCTCCGCAGGGGGTTGATGGTGATGCTAGGTCGGGGAGAGGTAGATTTGAGATGAGAGATTACTGGGTGTGAGGGACATCAAGGAGAGAGGAATGCAAGGAAACACCTTTGTTGAAACTGTTTCCCTTCTCATAAAAATAAAAAATGAATGGAACTTAAAAAGCTACCATTATTCGCTTTTAAGAAGACACTGTTTGCAGGTCATCAGCGCTGGTAAAAACGGTTAGGCAAAATAAATGGTCACATCACTACTGTTTACTTCTGACGATTAAAATATCAGCATCCACATTGATGTTCCCAATTCCCGCTCGCTAACCATTTTGTACTTGCAGTATTAGCACCAGTCATCTGCTTTTGTCATAAAATCGCATATTTGGTCAACACGTTACAAGAGTAGATTTATTGCGCTGCGGCGGGAGCTAAGTTAATGATGAAAGATGAAAGATTAGAAAATAAAATAAATAATCATGCATTAGAAATGATAATATTAAAATACAAGTGATGATAAACATATTTTGTTAACATAGTATAGGCAATATTGGATTAGAATAATACTATTATCAGTAATCTACCGGTTAAGGTAGGTTTAGGTTAGGCACAGACTATCAAACGGTACAGCGTCCATTTCCTTGCCTCTCCTAAGAAAACAACACATGACATCCAATATTAAAATAAGCCCCTCTTCATCTCTGTGTACTTCCTCCCTTCATCCCGTTCAACATCCCTTACCTATTCTTGCGCTTTTCTCGTTTGCCTCCGTTACAATCTTCAACATCCCACTTCCAATCAATACGCCTTTCATCCATTTTTCCTGCCTCCATAGGATTTATCCCAACAATCCCCTCTCCTCTCTCACCATGCCCAGCAACATTTCTTTTGCTTACCATTCTGTCCATTTCACCTTCTCCATTCTTCTCCACACCCACATTTCAAAAGCCTCCAGTCTACGTCTATCCTCCTGCTTCAATGACCACGTTTCCGCTCCGTACATAGCTACGCTCCATATCAAAGTTTTTACGAGTCTTTTCTTAACATCCTTACTCAAAGTCCCTGTCATCAACTCCCTCCTCCTTGTGAAAGCCTCTTTGCCTAGCGCGATTCTTCTCCTTTCGTCCATATACTTTGACCGTGTTGGTCCAAAACACTTCCGAGATACGTGAACTGTTCCACCTGCTCTCGTTTTTTGTCCTGATATTTTAACGTTTAGCTTAGCCTTTCTCTTCACTACAACGAAAACCAGACCATGGGCGATTAATACGTATATCCTTGGTTGACTATTCCGTTTGGGAAAAGCGCCAGGATTGAGGTTTTCTCTTAGCAACTCTTATGATGCTGCAAAAAACGATATGCTACGTAGCGCATGGATACATTTTTAGGTAACGAAAACAAAGGTTTGGCAGGCACCTAGCAACGCCTGGGCTTCGGGGTATCTGATGGGGATATACAAATTAATGGTTCACCACTCAATTTGATGGGGAGATTTGTGTATTTTCCTCACCGCCACTGTGTTTTTCGCGAGGCTGTTTCACCCTCCAGAGGTATTTCCTCCCTCCTCATAAACTGCGGAGAGCATCTTTTCACGCATCCCATTGGTTAATAATGAGGGAGGTTTCATTAATAGCACCTAATAACAATCTACAAAATTAGCGTCTCTTTATCACGTCCTCCTTGCTATCCGCGAGGGTTAGCAGATGGTCGGCACATCGGGTGTTTTTATGTTGTTTTAAAAATAGTTTCGAAACCCCAAAAAGCGCTTATGTGCATGCAAAAAAATTTTCCTGTACCGATACTAGAATGGTGCAATACATCAGGACGTAAGGGAGCTGTGGCAGATTGCCCAATTACCCAATTACCCATGGAGATAAAACTTTTACGGACAAGTAAATTCTAAATTTTCTCCAATTAATAATTTGAAAACATATTATTCCGGATTTCATATGCGCCGGCTGAATTATTCTGTGGGGATAAAACGGATAAAAATGGGACGTACTCATGTTCAAAACATTTAAAAAAAAAATTTTTTTACCAGTCAGGAACATATTTTTTGGAAGATTGGTTTTGTAATTTTTCGTTTATCCATTCCGGAAGGGTGTCATTCAACGGAAGTGATTCTTTCTAAAACTTGTGACCGCGAGGGAGACGCAAGTTGCGAATGAAAATTTGCTTTTGACGGGAGCACATTGACAAAATATCAAATAAATTGTTTAGACTATATGTGTATATACATGCACATGTGTATGTATATACAAACATATTTTGTATTTTGAAATACATATTAATTATATTTATATATATTTTTATAAATTATTACGTTCCACATTATCCGCCTTTTCTGCCCCAAAGAACAACAAGTACTAATTAAGTGGGGAAAATTTAAGATGCACGGGGTAAAGGAAAATGGACACTCTAGTTTTCAAAAATCACTGAAGAGCGCGCAGATAAATTAACGGAATGGGGGAAAAAACGTAAGCTGAAGGAAATAAGGACATTTGTAATCATTACTACGCAGAGGTCTGATAAGCATCGAGGCTTTGTCGCAGAAGCGTTCTTTAAGAAAAATGATAGCATGGTGGCGACGCAGAGGGTGCTGTGGTCCAGCGATGAAGCGCATTCTCACCTCTCCGGCTCAGTAAATAAGCAGAATATTTGTTACTGGGAGTGTGATAACACTTTTGAACTTCAACCAAGACCTATGCATAGCCTTAAAGTGACAGTTTGGTGCGCTGTGTCCTCCATAGGCATTATTGGACCTTACTTTTTTTAATTTAAGTTTTAACTTTTACTGTGAACTCTGTACGCTATTTTGAGATGCTGGAGAACTTTTTACTCCCCAAATTGGAAGAGTATGATGAGAAATATGACACAAAAGCCTTAAAGTTTCAACAGAATGGTGCCACGGCTCATACCACCTGTCGCTCAAAAATCTAAATTCTCCAAGACCAATATCCCGGTCGTCTGATATCCTTACGAGGGGATGTTCCATGGCCCCCTCGCTCCCCGGACTCGAGCCCATGGGATTTTTATCTTTGAGGTTATCTCAAAGCTGAGGTTTACAAAGTTCGACCAAGGACCTTAGAAGCTCTTAAGGACGCAATTGCGAATGTCATCGCTAGAATAATGCAAGATATGCTGAGAAGAGTTTTCGAAAACTTTTTTTAACGACTCAACTCGTGCAACGCTCACCAAGGTCGTCACCTGGATGAAATAATTTTCAAAACCTAATGAAAATAAAATGAATTGAAACTAGTTTTCAGTAATAATTTTTTTATTATCTTTGTGGGGTTTAGTTGAGTGAAGGTGAAATGGACCGAAAGGAAAACAAATGAGAAAGTACTTGGTACGGTGGGTGTAGAGATGGGTTTGTTGGGAGAAATCCGATCAAGGCAGGAAAAATGAGTGAAGGGCATATTGACTGGCAATGGGATGGTGAAACCTGTAATAGAGGGGAGAATGTTGGGCAAACGAGGAAAGGGAAGGAACAGGATAGGGGTGTTGGACGGGATGAAGGGAGGAAGGAAGTACTCAGAGCTGAAGAGGGACCTGATATAGAGTAGGATGATGGATTTTTTGTTTTATTTTGGAGTGCTAAAATATTTATTTGGTTGTTGTGTCCATCCAAAAACCTACTTTAACCGGTAGATCACCTTTAAATATATATACATGTATGTATATATATGCTTTCGTAGACGTAACACGGAAGTGCCGAATAGTACAATACACAGTAACACACAATATAGAAACACAAAAAAAGAAGAACACTCACACGTTATTTCTTGATATTTCGACGGAAACAATCCGTCTTCCTCTGAAGATATAGAAGTAATGATGTATGAAGTATGATGTATGAAGTAATGAAGTATGTATATATATGTATATGTATATATATATATATATATATGTAAAATATATATATACGCATATATATTATATATATATATATATATATATATATATATATATATATATGTAAAATATATATATACGCATATATATTATATATATATATATATATATATATATATGTAAAATATATATATACGCATATATATTATATATATATACATATATATATATATATATGTAAAATATATATATATACGCATATATATATTATATATATATACATATATATATAATATATATATATATTATATATATATAATATATATAATATTTATAATATATTATATATATAATATATATATATATATTATATATATATATATATATATATATATATATATATATACATATATATAAATGGTGTGTGTGTGTGCGCGTGTGTATGTATTTATACACGTACATGAGGAGCTAGCTACTTCTTCTTGCATTTTGAAAAACTAATATATATATCTTACAATGCACACACTACTCAGCTTTTAATATTGGCCAATATACCATGTCAGTGTTAAAAAGTTGGAATGAGATCACCTTCCCCCCACCTCCCCAATATCCTTTTTCCCTTCCTTTCTACCCCAAGGTGACACCGTTATGACAGCGTCGTGTTTATCGTAACTCGGTTTGGGTCTCATTTTCCTCTACTCTTGTTAAAGCTGCAGCGTATAATTTTTTCTCATTTCCTCCTCATACGCACGTAAATAAGATTCCGGGCAGGGAATTTTCGCCTGCTCCTCGTTAGGCGGCCGGGAGTCAAAGAGAGAGGGAAGGGACTGGGCGGCAGTTGCTTGCTCCCTGCGGCGAATAATAATTCCGCGGAGGAGGGAGTGGAGGGGGAGGGGGAAATTAAACTTTAAATTCCGAGGGACCCAGGTGAAGGTGATCTCCTTGTCTGACCGCTGGTTTCCTACGTGTCCACCGTATGTGCGCTGACGCACACGACAGAAAAGTGGATGCAATAATCAGAGAATCGAACGGAGCTCTTCGTAATTTGGAATCGATCACTACAAGAAGAAAATTACAAGGAAGAAATTTAAATTTTGTTTCATTAAAAATATTAATCACTATGTAATAAACCAAAGCGAAATTGGTCTGGTATATAAGGGTAGGGCACATCTACATCTACATAATACCCTGCATAATCTGCCGCAAGGGCGTGTGGCGGGGGGTGTTAGGTCACCACCCGTAAAATGGAACAAAACCACATGCAAAATCAACACATTCACGCAAAACTATACCCACTGTGGCTTATACTTTCATGCAAGACTCCATTAATTTTACACGTTTGCAAATAGATATACTATCACCTAACAAACAATTGCACCCCAAGATGCAGTATGGAATACATCCCACAACGCGCAAGCTAGAATATGAAATGCAAGAATGCGAAACCGCATGAGCGGGCAACATAAAACGTTCTCCTCCCAAAGGACACAGGTAGAAAACGTGACCCATAGGGTCAACCTCATTAAGTAATTATGATATAAAAGTTGAAGAGCGATGTTAAATTTCGCTGGTTAGCCGTCATTCACGGGATATGCCAGAGATCCTCACGAAGTGGGTTCGGTTGTCAAATTGGATCGCGTGCAGCGTAGAGGAGCTCGATTTGCGAAATGTTGTTATGATAAAGTGAGTAGCATATCAAGATTATTAGAATAATCTATTTCAGCAATCACTCACGGAGCGAATGTTTAATTAGAGATTAAACCTCTTGCATAAATTGAAGGAATGTCTCTTTAGCGGTGACTTTGAAGATGTTATAATTAGCCCCATCGTATGATAGTTTGGAGAGATCATGTAAATAAAATGAGAGAGCTTAATCGTAGAACAGAGAGAGATTTAAGATGTCATTTTTCCCTCGGACGATGAGGAATCAGAATAACTGTATCCAGACGTGCCATGGGGAAACGTATTTAGAAGGTCAAAAGTAATCTGGTGGGTAATCACCCACTGCCAAACGTTCTAGCGGTGGTATGCTGGGTTCTGTGCAATAATAAGTATTTTTCCCAAGGTGTCCACACCTCTTCGTGAGTAGGTCGCCAGAGCAATCTCTTGCCCTCTCAGTTATGTGTCTACGTCATTTTACGGGGCGACCGATTCACCACGGGGTTCTCAAACGATCCTCGTCCTTCCCCAAGTCATCCATCCCCCCGCAAGGACTCTCCAAAGAGGAGATGATGTGGAATCCCCGACGCGGAGGACTTGCCCTCGGTTACCGTACCCACTGGTGCACTACGCGGACTGGGTGAGTGTGCGGTGAACGTGGAGTTCCAAATAATATGGTGCACTCTTGCAATTCTGACAGAGCATTAAGCGAGAAAAGCACATCAATATTACGAATAATTTATACTGTGAATAACTTTGAACGTCATGTTGTAATGCCTTTATTTGAAAGGGCCAATATTACTTTAGTTGCAATGAATCTGCATGTTTACCTCAAGGTTTGTATAAAAAGTATCGGTAACAATTTTTTTCCCTCACATAAAGTGCTGTATTCAGACCGTCATTTAAGTGTGCCCATGTCCGCAGATCGTATAATGGCATTGATAAGATGACATTGCACACACCATCATCACTGTAAACTTGGCGATGAGAAAGATCGGCGCTTAAGTCGTCCCGAAAGTCTTTGGACGACCAAGAGCAGAGTCAATTGTCTGCCTGCGAAAACCTTCTGCAACGCCATCGCGATGATTCCCCAACCCTCTCCAAGTCCAGAATTTGCACCAGCGGACTATTTCCTACTCCTAAAAGTGAAGCCCTCTATCAAAGGACACATCCATGGGATTCTAAGTGCCGTAAACGAAGCCTTGGCACATGAATCCTTAAGGGCCTTCTGAAATCCGCCAAACCAGGGAGCCTGCGAGTCGCGGAAAAACTGTTGGCAAAAGCGTGCAACGCTCAAGGGGTGCAATTTGAAGAACTTTGAGGATTTGTAGCAATATATAAAATAAATGTATTTTTCGGATACTTTTCCCGATAATTTTTGTACAAGCCATTTATAAGGAGATGTCACCACCAAACAGTCAGTATGAACCAACAGACTTATTTTCTTCACGTTGAATTGAAGCGTTGAGTGACTGTATGCATCGAATTACGTGCATATAGCTGGTAATCTTTAAATATTTTTTAACGAAGGCATTGCTTTTAATTTTAATATTAAATGCTGTGGAGCGACAGTGCGCTGAAATCATTGCCAAAAATTTGGTTAACTTTTCGTAATTCGCCGGAAGTGCCCTCGTCATTTTGTTCACAAACATCAAGAACTCCTATAAAAGCTTTATAATGGGTCAGGCATGAATTTCTAAAAAAAAATAAAATTTTATTCATTTAAATGAAATAATTTATGTTTTCATAATTTCATTTTCATTTAAAAGTATATGAATAAATTTTGAAGAAACAGTCACATTTAAAGAGGGAAGTTTTGGATGTTAATTACTGTTTGAACAACTTCAACCATGCCACTACTCAATGGAGAACATTCCAGTGAAATCCGCGCGTTTCCTCGCAGGATGTTCTATCTGCTAGTGGTTCCTAATCATGGAGTGGGTATTAACTACAAGCTCGTTCATCTCTATCTCTAACGGTACAAAATGTAATCTTCAAACTGCTGCCACATACTACAGAATAGCAGCAATGTTACCTCACTCTGCGGTCATAATGCAATACAATAGTTGATTTATGAGTGTATTACGAAGTTCATAAGCATTTTTTATGACATTGTAGTATTTTTATTTCAATTTATACAAATAATATAAAATCGGTACTAATAACGTCAAAATTTATGGATATGTTTATATTATATATTCATTCACTTAATCATGACCCTGATTTGATAAGAAAGAAATTTCAGCGTGTGATCGTGAAATAATATATTATGTTAGGCTCAAATTAGAATACTGGCCGCTTTAATGTAAATATTGCATTTTTTTGTGCAGCATTAGAATATTTTAACCTCAAGTTTGACCTACGATATTTTTATGCATTAAAGTGTGGTTTTTTGGTGTATTCGGTACTTTACACACAGTGAGAAATACTGTTTCCTCCATGAAAGAAGAGACATGTCGAACAATTGAAAATATCTACAAAGCACAAACTTACGAGAACATTCGCCTAATTAATTACCCTAAATCATAGGTTATGAATTTATGACAAATATAACATAGGCTTCAAATTTTCATCTGAGATCAATGAGTATATTAAAAGAACTAAATTAGATATTTAAAAAAAATATGCTATTTGCTAAACACGTTTGAATCTTTGCTTGGTACCATCCATATCATTTATAACTGAGAACATGCTGGCTTTATTATGACTTTAATTCCAATGCTACCATTTAACCTAGCTCTCGAAATACTTTTCGTATTGCTCACGTTAACCAGGAATGGAATATGGCTAAATAAAACTGAAATAAATGTAAACACTTCTATTTTCATCTAATTGGGTCACTTTTCCAATGGTGCCATTTTTTAGTTGAAAAGAAACGAGTAACGCAATGACTATAGAGAACACGAAAGCAGCCTACATGGAGTTAAGAACACTGCGTGAAATTAATTATAGTTAAGGAAGTTGTTCCGGAAGAGTAGAGAAGGTTCCGGAAAAGGCCGAACGTTCAGGACGCCCTTCGACTTCAAAAAGTAAAATCTTGCGAGAGTGTAGGCTGCGTTGGACACGGATCGTAGAATAAGTGCTCGCATGGTTTTTGATGAACTTGGCATCCCTAAAAGTGATGAGCATTGACTTATAACCAATAGCATGGGCATGAGAAAGGTGTGTGCGAAGTTGGTGCCGGGAGTCCTCTCGAATAAGCAAAAGGAAAGCCGTATGCGGATTTTCCAAGAGCTTCTAGACCACCCTGCCCCAGTTACCGTAGAGCCCTGACGTTGCCCCAACCAATTTCTTCCTCTTCACTCCCCACCTCAAATCCGTGCTGGAAGGACGTCACCACGACTCCATGGAAGCGTTACGAGGGAGCTTAGCAGCATTGCGGGCGCCGCCTCCCCGGAGGTGTACCAGGCGTGGTAAACCCGCTGTCAGCGGTGCTTGCAGAGGGTGCTACTTTGGAGACTTTGAGTGAATGTATCGATTCTGACGATATATTGTTTTTAATCGACTCAGTGCTACAACTTTTGGGATGGACCTTATATTTGAATATATATATATATATATATATATATATATATATATATATATATATATATATATATATATATATATATATATATTATATATACAGGGTTCGTCCGGAAAATAAGTGTACTGAGCTCAGGAAAAAAAATTTATTACACTTTTACATATCTTAAGCTAATATTCCTCAAAATAGGACCCTTGTGAGTCGATACACTTGTTCCAGCGGCGTTCCCATTCCTGGAACGCTCCCGCGAAGGCATCATCGGGAATCTCTCGAAGACTCGTCGTCGACCTCTTCTCTGCCCTCCACGAACATCTTGTGCCACCGAAAGATCATGTTTCTGGACATGGCTGACTCCCCGTAAGCCTGGTTAATCATACCGACAGTTTCGGTAGACGATTTCCCAAGCTTTACCGCAATTTTGATGGAATAACGCTGCTCCAAAAACTTCGGCATCGCGTTCCGTGACGTGGGTCGAGCGTGGAGGTTCGCGTTAACAGAGCTCCTCACTACACCATAGCTCGAAGCCGACTGCCTTTTTCAGCGTCGCTTGCCAACATACCCCCCTCCAATCGCAGCCCGTCAGAGCGGTGCTGGGCACGCCTGGAGCGGCGCGCCCAGCCCAGGAGTCAGAACACTTATTTTCCGGACGAACCCGGTATATATATATATATATATATATATATATATATATATATATATATATATATATATTTGCATATACCTTATATTTGAATATATTCGAATCACAAAGCGATTCGATCGCTGATAGTTTTGCGTTGTTAATGACATCAAATCTGTTGAATAGCGTACGTGACGGATTCAGCTAAACGGCCGGACAAGGTGATGTGGTACCCAGCACCACGAAAGCCACCGCAAGGAAGCATGGCGGAAGGTTTTTCGGCACGAGTTATGATTGACCAAATACTAGGTCAAAACATGCATTTGAGTATATATTCGCTCTAACACAAAAATATTTTACACATGTAGACATTCATACATCGTGCAAGGAATCGTGTGTTTGACTAGATAATTAAATTTTTTACGTGAATTAAATATATTTGGGTGATTCGTTTCGATTTTGTTGCTATTGCGTGGACATGCGATGGAAGGAGTATTTGAAATATGAGCATGACTGTGTCTATCTCTCTTATATTATCTCAGTGGCAGCAACTTCAATAACTTTGCAATGCCCTACTTTACGAAGGTTGGATATTTGACCATCGAGCTTTGATAGAACCACTATCGTAAAATGCAAGGTGAAATTGGACGGATATTACAAAAATTCACGTTGAAGTTCAATTGATAGCTTCGCTTTATTAGTGTACAACAGTGTATATGACAGCATTAATATTTTTCCAGTGAAATTTTTTATAATAGAATTTGCATTTCATAAAGTTGTTAAGTAAAGAATATGATAGCGCTGTGCGGATAGGTAATGGATTGTCAATATTGTGCCCCGAGACCTTCAATACCGATTACCATGGATTTAATGCATATCAATGGCTAATTTTCAACGACGTAGCTGCTCATCAATTTTTCTGTCGCCTAGAGCGACAAGTATTCCGTGAGATATTTTCTTTAGTTGTAAACTTAGGCTATTTAAAGGGTTTATTGATTATTCATCTGAATTGGTCATTGCTTGATGGGTAATATCAAAGAGAGGTTAATGCCGGGATCCAAAACAGATGCCTAAGTCTCCGTGTACCTACCACAACCCGTACAACTACCTCAATTATTCCAGGAAAACATCAATTCCATCAATATTACTCTCTATTTTGAAACATTACCATATAGATTAACCAATGAATTCTTTACCCTCATTTTTCTTAATAGAATAATCCATTAAATGACAAAAAATGTACTTTTCTTTTTAAAAAGTGAAATCTCAAAGCAAGCAGACTATTTTCATTGCTTTAAAGGTTGAATTCGAGCCTGGAAACTGTGAATTAGTTCTTTTTCACATTTGTGCTTTCCTTCCTAAGGGGTTAAGAAAGTGACCACGATGTGAAATTCCCCCCCCCCCCTTTCCCCAGGGCACTCTCCCTGCCTGCCTCTCGGAGCGACGCCGATGACGTAAGCGGTCTCGGCCACAACCCATTAAAGTTTAAATTTAATAAATCGTGCGTTATCCGGACGCCGAGAGACCGTTCAAAGGAAAACGAGGTGATGCTGCTCCACGCCGACGAATAAAATCGCATCCGGGGAGAGAAGTGGACCACGGTGGCATCGGGTGTACTTCGCGGAACAAGTGGGAGGCTGCAGCGAGGGAGATGCCATCAAAAACTCCACCCTGGAGCGAATCCCTTTCATCTGACGCAATCCAGATTCCCATCAAGGGCCCCTAAAGTTGTGTTGCCGGCCCTGGCGGACGTCGGGAGGGGCGAGTAGGAGGGGAATGGGGATGTGCAAAGCAGACGATGCGAAATGAACAAGGGTGCCATAAATAATCATCTCGCGGGAGGCCAGCCGAGGAAGCGATAAAAATCAACTCCCGCGACTCTGAATCGGCGCCCCAAATCTCTCTTAAAAACCAGACAAGAGAGAGGGGATGTTTTTTTTTTCTTTTCAAACTTCCTTTTTGATTCTCCGACAATTTTCGCGGAACCGCGAGCATCCCTCGCCCTCCTCCCCCCTTTGTCGGCTGGTGGCGTGCCTGTTGGCTCGGCGTGCCAATGGTTCACTGGGTCTCGAGCGAAGTAATCGCCGCGCCTTTAGTGGACAAATGCGTGCATTTAAAACGACGCGGTTCCCGCTGCCTCACGGAAGTGGCGCTACATTTAAAAACTCAGAAGTTTGAGTTTGGAAAGGAATATTTGGAGGTAGACCGAAGCGATTTTGAAGCCATGCATATCAA
>NW_027287316.1:6401496-6523996 GCF_022747635.1 Hetaerina americana
TGAGCGCATTTTGAGAAATATATTAGGAACACGCATCATGGGAAGGAGATATCGATTTTTTTAAAAAGTACACTTAAGAATGAAAATTATTGTTTATCCTCATACATAGGAATAAACGAATATGTAGCTTCTCCACACCCCAGCAATTTCAACCGTTACCACTGGATGCTATACCAGTTTATTTTCTGATTATAAATGCTTCTAGCTCACCTCCATTCTAGTTCCTCCATTAAGAGTTGAGAGACTCCGAAATGAAGCGCGCAGTTCATCCAAAGCCGGCTTAATGGACCTGAAGAAATCCTCCAAGGTGCACTAACGGAGCCTTAAAAATACAGACTGGTCGTTAAAGTAGCATTTTTAATGTCATGGGATAGACTCGGTAAATTGTCATTTTTTTACTAATAAAAATTTTATGCGAGAATTTGGATGGGATAAAATCAAAAGCAAAAGATTTGAAACTCGGTAAAGAGATTTTTTGAGTTTAAATGTTGAGTGGAGGACACGTATCGCGGTGCCATCGCTTGAAGAGGGAACGTTTTCACAAAGAAATTTCCACCCTCTCGATTCAATGCACACCCACCCACGCACCTCGCGACGGACTTCAAGTGTGGGGAGGGGGTGTCGTGGTGTGTGGGGGGGGGGGTGGTGGTAAAAGGAAATAGGGAGACAGAGAGGGAAAAAAAGGACTCACGACCCCGCGCTGAGATCCATCTTTTTTCGGACGAATTGGGTAGAAGAGGAAGCAAATGGCCGGGCGATAAATTAAAGGGGAAAGAGATTGGGACAAAACGTGAATTCCTCTCTCATTTCTCACCGCTCTCGCTGTTTGGTGCGGAGGAAAAATCGAAGGGAATCCGCATGAAACAAAGGAGTGTCGGGGAAATGCGGTGGCGCGGGGGAAAAAACAAAACGTGAGCATAAAACAAATAGTAGATGAGAAGAGTGAGAGGGACCCCGGGGTTGATGGCGCATGAATAATTGCACCCTCCAGGGCCGAGGAAAGAGGAGCAGATTCCCACTACACACACACACCCTCTGGCCCTTCCCTCACCCACACCCAAACCACCCCTCCCTCCACCCCCAGACGCCAAGACCACAAAACACACCCCCCACACCCTCTCGTCCTGGGACTACGTCGGCTCCCCTGGCGCTAGATGCAAGAAACACGACCACAGATCGACTGGCCCCCAAATGAAAAAATACAAAGGTTTTGGTCACGAGGGCAGCCGGTCACGTGACTCATGTGACGTCGTCTGGTGGGTCCACGCCGGTTGACGGCAGGGACGCTGGGATAGCCCTCCTCGCTGCAAATCCCGTGCCCTCTGGTTGAAAATCCCTGCGGAGTCTGGGCGATTTGTCTGACCGGCCGGACCCCGTTTGTGTCCGGCGTCCGTAGCGAATGTAGCGCTGGACTGAACACGCCGCTATCTCCCGATGCCACTCTTTGCTTTGTCTTTCTCCTGCCGACGGAGAGCACGCCGTCGCTCTTAACGAACTGCCTCCGCTCTGCGCAGTAATATGGCCATCATTAAGCTTCCAAAAGGATGCGTGGCATGGGGTGTGAGTTCGCCGGCCGTAAGATTATTTGTCGATTAGTGATTGGAGGCATTCGAAAGGTTCATTTTTTGTCTTAACGTGCCGTTTTCTCAACGAATTGTGCGCGGAAAGTATTTACCATTAAAAATATAGGTTCGAAAATCAGTTTCCCTCATTTTCTAAACCCTGATCTTTGCCAAACAGTGTATTGAGTCGATTAGAGTTATTACTTCAGGTTCAATGTCAAATTTGAACCTTTTGTATTTATCTAAATTTTTAATTCGAGCATTTAATCTTCCCGTAGCTCCCAAACCTTTGGAAAACTCTACTCTTATTAAGATTATTCTGAAAACAGCCTGATTTCATCACCGTGTCCCAGTTTAATTCCAAAATTGAATTCTTCCTGAATGACCTACATACATTTGGCACGTATTCAGTGAGGAATGAGTGTAGGGCGGTCCAGTTAATGGACTGAGAGACCCTTCAACGAGTCGTCGCTTCTCCCTCCCTCCACTCTCCTTCTTCCGAATCCAAGTACGATGCATCCACTTGCCGTACATTTGCTCAAGTCAGTGAAGAAATCAACCGAGACCGAAAGAGATTCCGTTCGCGCCGAGTTGCATTAAATCAGCGAATCGCCGTCCCCACACGGCCGAGGCACGAACCACGTGCCCCGGGGGCCGAGGTCACTCGGTCTGCGGATTTGGCAGCATTCCCAGAGAATGGCCCTACAGCGCAGCTATCAAGGCAAGGATCGACTAAAATGGACCAGAACTACTAAACTGATGTAATTACTCACCTCGGACGAACACGAAGAACGAGATTCCTCTTTGTCTTACCGCATACACGGCTTTTTTCAGAGGATGCCTTTCGTAGGCTTTTGCTCTATGTCCATTTTTTAATGTCTTATTTCTCTCATATTATTATTATTTTTTTTATTGTGCCTGTATTATGGTTGTCGTCTTTTTTAAGATGTGGTGTGGTCTTTTTTGTTTGTCATTTTCTGGTCCTTTTTTAATTTTTTTGCACGCTAATGCTGTGCTGCTATGCTCTTCTAGTTGATCGTAATAGATCTTGCATAATGTCTTTATTATTTCGTCCAGATCTTCCATGTCTGCCTGGGTATATATATCCTTAATTTTAACCCGTGGTTTAATTCTATGTATGGACCTTAATATGTTTCTTTCCGTGATCTCCATCTTCTTATAGGTGCCCTTGTTTAGAAGACCCATCCATGCTGGGGCTGCATATGTTAGGACCGGACGAATTACTGCCTTATAGATATAATTTTTAATACTAGGAGGCGTAGCACTGTTTTGTATTATAGGCGCTAAGCCTGTTCGGCTCGCGTAGGCCTTGCCGGTTATGTTCTTGACGTGTTTGGTGAAATTTAGGCAATTGTTAATTGTGACACCAAGATAGGAGGCTTCCATGCTCCACTCTATTGGTTGTTCTAATATTCTTATGCACGAAATTTTCGGGGTTTTTGTGTATGGCCTTTTAAAAATAATAGCTTTTGTTTTGCTGGGGTTAATTGTCATTCTTCATTTGGAGTACCATTTTATTACTTTATCCAGCATGTCTTGGGCTCTTTCACGGGCCGTTTTTAAATTCATTCCTTTAGCAATAATTGCTGCGTCATCTGCGTAGAGTGCGGTCAAGATTATGTTACTATCGTTTTCTACTGGGAAGTCCGCCGTGAAGAGGTTAAGCAGTAGTGGGCCAAAGACCGATCCCTGTGGGACTCCTGCTTTCACTTCTCTTTCCCCGCTCATTTCCGTGTCCCATTTGACTCTGAATTTTCTATTATCCAAGTAGGATTTGATCCATCCTTTTGTCCATTCAGGGTATTTCCAGGTTTCCATTTTGAGTAGTATCCCGTCATGCCATACCTTGTCGAAGGCTTTGTTTAAATCAAGGAACAATCCTATCGTCCATTCTTTTTTACTAAAAGAGTTGCTGATGAAGTCTACTACTCTGTGGATTTGCTGGGTTGTCGAGTGTTTCTCACGGAATCCAAATTGTTCTGGCGGTATTATATTATTTTCGTTGGCATGCCTTAATATCAGTGGTGCTATAAGTCTTTCTAGTACTTTCCCTAGGTTAGAGGTCAATGAGATTGGCCGAAAGTCTTTCCCAGTGATGGTTTTCCCCCCCTTCTTAGGTAGACACTTTATAGTAGAGTGTTTCCAGTTTTCGGGATAGTGACCTAATCTAATTGACGCATTAGCGATATTCCTCAGGAACTTACCCGCCGCGAGTGGGATTTGTTTGATAGCCGCGATCGTAATTTTGTCATCACCAGGCGATTTTCTATTTTTCAGTTTTTTGATTACCTCGACAATCAATTCCATTGTTATCTCAGGTAACTTATTTATTTCATGCGAACCATAATTTATGGATATTGTTGGCGTTTTTGTGCTCGCTTTATTTGGCTGAAAGGTATTCTCAAGATAATCTGCCATGTAGATAGATTTTCCCAGGGCATCACAAATGATTCTATCACCGGTCTTTATGTTTGGGTCAGATGGGGGGCTTTTCTTCAGTTGTCTTGCTAATTTCCAGACTGACCGTCTTCCAAGCTAATCGACTCCAACTGTTCTCGCCAGTAATCCTTCCTGCTCTGCAGTATGGCTATTTTAATTTGTTTGTTTAATTCTTTAGTTTGTAGTTTAATGTACCGACTTGGAAGTACTTTCTCCTGTAGAAATTTCTTGCTTTAATTAGACTTTTGGTAGCCTCGTCTAGTTTCAAAGTACCTGCTGGTCTCTTTTTTTTTATTGGAATGGCTTTTTTCCATTCCTTTACGTATTGCTTCCGATAATCTTTCAGCCATCTTGTCTAATTCTTTTGTCGAATTCAAGTCGGTCGTTTCGTTTTCCTGGGTCAGTTCATCAGCTATTGACTTTCTGAAGAGACTCCAGTTTGCCAAGCCATTACACATTTTAGTTGTGGCCATTCCCTCTATTACGAGAGGTTTTGTCCCAATATTAACTACGACCGGGAAGTGATCACTCGTGATCTTAGCCAACTGATGTAAACTCTATTTGACTTCGTCCTCGCTCCAGAGGTATTTAAAATCAGTTCTATATGATACTGAAGAGAAATTTCGAAGACTTAGCAATTATTATATTCAAGTAAAATGAACTGGTAAACTATGAATGCATAAATAATAATTCAACTCCCGGCAAACACTATATATATTTTTCTAAAAGTTAGGGCTCGGTATAAATACGTAATAGAGAAAGGGGAACGATACAAATATGGAGGATGATTACAGCATTAGCTAAGCTGATTTATAGCCGATAATTTAATCATTCGATCATAAAATATTCACTTAACAACAAGATTTATCTCTGACTGTTATTTTTTGGGAATAAATTTACTTTGAATGTATAATTACATACACAAATACCCATAGGATATCTGTAGTTGTGCATGAACAAATTAATACCTAGACGGGGAACGAGAAATGCTATAGTTTTATAACTCAAAAGGAATAGAACCTGATAGTCAAAAGATTAAAATATATTTATATTAAAGAATCCAAAAACTTGCACTTGTTATTCTTTTAATTCTTCCATATTCACCCCACCAAGCCATGGAATTGTGAAAATACATTTTATCTAATGGCTGCCAAAAATATATTCAGTCCATTTAAAAAATCGCCTAGTGCTTGTATTGTCTCTTCATTTTTATCCGAAAATGCAAATTTTTTAAAACGTCTACATTTTATCCAACAGAAGCGGGAATTTCAAGGAAGTAGAACCGAATTATTTCGGATGTCAAACGATTCCCCGGAGACATTGCCCGGAGGGGGAGGAGACGAGGGGGAGGGTGGGGGGCGAGGGAACGCCTCCACCCCCTCCCTCCAATCCCCCACCAGCCCTTATGGCTTATCGGAATTCCCAGAGGATTGTCATAGCAATGAAAATATTTTTAAAAAATGCTTTGCAGGAGCGGTTAAGCGTAAGTTTACAGCTCTCTATTCTTTCCAATAAAATATTTTGTGGCATTCCACTCACTATCCTCGCCAATCCGATGTCTGCTTCTCCTCCTCCCACTTCGAGCCAGTCGACTGTAAAATCGTCAAAATAAATATTCAAATTCACACTTCCCAAACAGATTCTTCAAATTCAACGCTCACATTCATGCCAACAGATAGTTTGAGACGCAGAAGAGAGCTGACATTCTGTATCACTCGCAAAGTTCATAGATGAAAAATGGAATAACTCAAATGCTATTGCCATTGCTGCCAATCTCCGCTCTTCGCAACTCCCCTCTCGGTCGATGCGGTCGCCACCGCACCTCCGCTCCCTCCGTCTCCCGCTTCCCTATCTGCAGTCAGTTCACTTTGTTTCTCACGATGACATTCGGGATATTATTGTGCCTCGCGACATCCCCGATGCCCTTTCGCATATTCTACACGTTTCGTCGACTCCTCTGAGGCCTCCTTCGCCATCCACCCGACCCGTCCAATCACCATTCTCCGGCACAGCACCGTTTCCATTACTATTGGTCTCCTTTCCTCTGCTGTTGCTAGTGTCCATGTCTCACGCTCATGTCTGACAGCAGAAATGGCATACGTACCACGCTTATCACCACCATCGCTCGGATCTCCCAACTTTGACGCAGAGGAACCACAAAAAAATGAATAATGGGTTGTGGAATCCCATATCATATGCTAGAAGGGACCATTTACACGTAAAAAATAAGAGAAAATAAGTCGGTTCAAGACTTCACGCATGACGTACGAGTTCGTATAATAAGTTCATAATAATAAGCTCGTTTAATAAGTTCCATCCTGTACGAAGTAAGCGAGGTAGGTGCGAAGTAAGTAAGAAGCCTATCAATTAACTCATTCCCCTTCGCCGTCGTAATTCCAGTGGTAATTAGACCATCTGGACTAATAATTTTCCGTTTTGACATTTTCCGCAGATAATTCTTCAATTTGGTCTTGTTGTCGACTTATTGTAGAGTGGTAATTATTTAACTCCGTCCGCGGAAACTATTGTGACCGTCTCCGCGGAAAACTTGCAACCTAGCGGGTGATGAGGCGTGAATAAATTCGCGAATCGATTCGAGGGATGAAATATGGGGTAAAACGAGTTCGTATACACTTCCACTAACACATTTCCATTGCTCGTGTAAAGTCTACAGGTATGAGCTACAGTGCAGGGAGTGTGACGATGCTTACTTGAAACTAGGTCTTGTTATAGAGAGATATCAATCCCATTCCCATCCCGTCATTATCGAAAAGAAAGAAAATCCCTCAAATTAACGAAGGAGAGTTCGTCCTACGAATCTGGAAGTTCGTTGTTCTCCTTTCCTCTCCTCCGGCCCAATCCGTTAGCCAACGCGCCCTTGCTTCGTATGTCTACCCCCGCCCTGCCCCTTCTATTCTCCACTTCTCAGTGACACCACCAACCCCTCCAACCACCAACCAACACCTTCCACTCCCGATCTCTTCTCGTTTCGAAATTATATGAAAACGAAGACATTTTCAAAGTAACTTTGAAATTGATAAATTACGCGAATCAACTTTAAAAAAAGAGTCATTTTTCATATACTAACTTACCTGGAAGAGAAATAGTTCGTATATAAAAAAATATATACATATACATATTTATTTATATTTTTATATAGATATAAACATTTTTAAAAAGAGAGACAGGAATCCCGCATCATTTTTCCAAGCTATCTAGACTCCAGAGGGACGACTGGAGATTCCAGGGCATTGTCGACAAAGAGTTCCTGGAGGAGGAGGGATGGGATGAGACACTGCTCTCGTTAAGATGAGAAATCCATCGCTTACGGCACAGGTCATCAAGGTCACGGGGAAAAACGAGGTCTCCATTCAGAGCGATTAAACCTAATGGGCGGAGCTAACTTCAACTTTTATTGTCGAGACGCTTCGGCTTTGGGTGCATTCGTCCGTGATGGAATTCGGGCGCCACGGCGCCTCCTACATTCGAAGAAAGGAAGGTTCCATCTTCAAAATTCCTCCGGTTTTGTGGGGCATCAATCATCTTCCGTCAAATCCAGGACTTTCCCTCAATACAATCGAGAGACATGGTGAGATACGGGGGTAGTCACTCGCGGCACTGCCTTGGAACTCGCAAAAATAAATTAACTCCTTCTAAATTTGTACTTCTTGAATGTTGGTGAGACGTGGTTATGCACTGACTAGAGAGCTGGAGTGCTAACCGGAGGGCCCGTATTTGATTCCCGGGCACGCTGAGGACTAACCAAACCTGAATACTCTCAGCTTTACCTGAAATGAGTGAATTTTTGGATACCAGAACTTCTTGGGAAACCAGGGCTGGAGTAGAAAAAGGAAATGCCCCCCACCCCTACTCTGATATGTAAATTTTGCCCTGAGATGGGTTTAGTATTGGATTAGCTGAACCCTCATCCAACTCTGCTCTAGAACAAAGCGCAACAATTTGCACGCTATCAATAAACAACATCAAAGATTAAGGAACGACGTTCACTCAAAGTATAAAAGGTAATCTTCGGATAAAACTAAGGAAAGATAAAATAGAACATTTGGAGGAGTTTTGATATTTAGAAAGCAAGATCATCGCAACAGAAGAAGCAATGATGATCCAGTAAAATGAATAGGAATGGTGACCAAGTCTTCTGAATTTATGAAACAATTAGCAACGGAAAAAAGAACTAGCATGGAAATAAGCAAAGTATTCTTCAGAGCATTTATAAAAAATCTGCGACGGCTACAAGACGGGGTTGAGAAAAAGAGAAAATTTGAGGAAATAGAAATGTATTGATACCGAACATACCGAAGAAAATATGATTAATAGACAAGAATATGAATAAATAAAGTATTTTGAAGGCTGGTCAAAGAAAGGTAATGTAGGCAACTTAAAAAAATAGGAAAATTAATTTGATAAGACGTAGAGAGCTACTGAGTATCGATTTTTATTTAAAAACGAAAAATGAAGAAAACATTCGGGGGGTGAACGTCAGGGGAAAGCATTGGATGACGTACGAGAGATGGCATTGGAAAATTTTGGCGTAAGGAGACCTGCGGGAATGAAGAGTTTAGCTGCGGTAGAATACTTTAGAGATCGGCTGTAAGGCCATCCTCGTATTGACAAGTCGCGATGACAACGCGGTATCTTATTTTTATGAGAATACGGAGTAGTGAGAGGCAGTTCAGACAAAGTTCTCTATCCGCTGGATGACTCTAGGACCCCCGTTTTCATTCCTCTCATGCGCAGAGGCTACGAGGGATGTTCAGAGAGCGCCTGAATTGCATTACAAGACCCCATCGTTTGATACGATATGCTCTATGACACGTAGGTGACAATTTACAACTCCATCTGCGTGATACCCTGCAGGCCAACGGTATAAAGTGCGTGGCAGGAGGCTCATCCAAACCAATCATGCATAGTTCACGAAGATTGCGATCACGCACGGCACAAAGGTACGTGGGCGAAACGTAGATTCATGGCAGTGATTGGAATACGAAATATGCTGGAAGAGTAAGTACACAGGGCACTTAATTGGGACGATAAACGAATTATCCTCCAATCGTGCGAAGAAGAAATTCAATTTTCTATCCGTCATACGGTAGGCATATGAAATGCACCTTTCAACGAAATTTCCAGCCTTGGAGAGTAGGCACAAACAATGGAATCCGTGCAATCAATATTCGTAGAAAAGCGGAAATAATGTTTTATAGCAGCCTAGAATATTCCGTCACCTAATTCCTCCTGTTCTTTCCTCCATTTTCACCAAATGGAAAGGACTACCGTGAATTTTAAGTCGAGCCATCGTTCACCACCAACAAAAAACTCAAACTTTAGGAAAATTAGATTTTGAAATCGCATTTTACAACTGACTATACCATATTCCTCCTTACCTTACTTGGGGTTCTTTGGTATCTTTAATCTACGTTTTTGAGCGTATCATTAGCAATGGCTAGCATTCTTTATTTATCGGTTATAGGGTAGCGTCTTAGGCTTAATGTGATTTATTTTATTTTCAATTGCGATAAAGAAATAAAAATATTTAAACTGTACCGTAACAGTACATTTCGTTTTACGAGACCATGATCTTAAAACAGTGTCATTATCAAGGCATCAATCATATCATGACAATGAAAAACCGTACTGGAATCATGGTCTCTTAAAATTGAGTTACGCGTAGAAATGTAACTGCTCTAATCATTGCATTGGAATGATTATTTTAGGCATTTATGAGCCTAGGCCTCGATGGTCTGAGTTGAATGTACTTTGATGATGTTTCTGATACGTCGAGGGGATTTAAATGACAATTTTGATTTCAAATTTCATCAATATTTAATCAAATTATCACTATTTTCATTACTATCTCATTGCTATACACAAGCATTCTTCATTCAACAGTTAAACATGTCAATGTACTTTATTGTTTTATAACCGCTCTCATCAAAGATAATGATAGGGTTCAACTTGAAAACTATTTTCTATTACTTAATATTAAGGTGACCCTATAGTTTTTAAAAAATATTCCAACTAAAACTGTTTTTGTTGGCTTTTGATGTGTCCAAATCACATTCAATATACTAATACTGGAGAAGAAGCGCCCGCGGTGAAAGCAATGTTCTGAAAAAAATAACTGCGAGCACACATTTAGAACATGTTAATCCATTGAAAATGACGTCATTTTCGACACTGCTGCTATTAAGAAAGAGCGTGTTGATCCTCGAGGAGGATTCTAAGCGATGGATAGCAGTTACTCAGCAAACATTTTGGATAATGGAAAAATCCGATTTGGTTGGTGGCTTACTTTACGGTCGCTCGGCTCCGAGGAGGAAGGGTCGAGGTCGGTGGCGCAGCCGATCGCCCTGTCGGTACAGGTGCCGGGGCAAACCGTCGCGTCATTAACCGTCTCCGTGGCGCGACGGAAGAAAAAGAGAACACCCGCACACCTGTAAGTGATGGCGTTCCAAGGCTCGGGGCGGATATCCAAATCCATCACCGCAAACAACGCGAGAGACATTTCATTCGCCGCTCTCCGGCGACACTATCGCCGACGCCGCGCGGGCTGTGGTGGAGGGGCGATGGGGGGGGGGGTGGGCGGAGGGGGCGGGGGGGCGGTGGTTCCCATCCATTAGGAGAGAGGACCCCGCGAACTCTGCGGGGGAATAAGCGATTTAACGGCCTGCCCACGGTAACAGATGATGAATAGTAAAATAATCCTCCCTCCCCTCATACCTTGCTCCAAGCACGTCACTACTGATCTTCATTCAAGAATTCCTTCCATTTCCATCACTGCCTTTGGTGCACAGATTTTCTCGGTGCTCCAAGATAAAATAATTAATTATTGAGTGAAAGATCTTCAGCTTACATTCCGTGCTAGATTTGAGAATCTGTTTGTATCCATTTTGAATTATACTCTTTCATATTATAATATATAATAATACATTTCCGTAATAATACATTCCGACATCACTGCTAAAGAGACGCCCTTCCAATTTATGCAAGAGTTTCAATCTGTAATTTAAACTTCACTAAGGGTGTATTTATTATTATTATTTGTTTTATTTTTTAACTATTCGACAAGGGTGTATTTTAGGAGTATGGGTTGGAAAATAGTGATTCATAATGGATGCATCAATTAAAAGCGAAACCTTAAAGCATGACTTCCCATGGTTTTTATTATAAATGTGTCACCGAAGAGATTATACTAGAGTAAACTCAATGAGAACTGAGGCAGAGGCATTGCGAGGAGTAGATCGATGGATAGACAAGAGTCAAAAAACAAACGACGACTTTAATATGGATCACTGCTGATTATTTTGACTTGAGGCATGAGGAATGAGAGTAGATTTGGTGGATATCGAGACGTGGGTGAGTGGAATAATGGAGGAAATGAATTGGATGGAGTGAGCCGTGAACGAAGAAGCGATCGAAGTAGTGAAGGGAGAAAGAGGAGGGAATACTTTTGCGGTATTTCGAAGGAGAAGACAGGCAAAGGAGATAGGAGGACCAAAACAAACCGATGCACCGAAAATGCCGTTATTAATTTCCCATATCAACAATATTTAATTAATTAATTCCAATATTCCGACGCCGAGCGTATAGAGACAGCTAGATACGCTCGGTGTCGCTTGAGGCCACCCCGGGGGAACGAAGTCAAATTATTTCCCGAAGAATGGCAAGGACTCCCGAAATTCACGATGGGGTTAATCGGCGTATCTTCGCCTCCAACGGGGTGGGCGTGTGTGACTGGAAGTGATGGAAGCTGTACAAAGTGATGATTTGCAGGCGGTTCGAGATTCCGGGAATGACTCAGACCTCCGGAGAACGAAGGCGTGCTGACGTGGGGAGTATTTGGCGTGTTGTGGTAGCGCAGAGGATCGAATGCTTACGAGTGGGTTGGCGGACGGATTAAATATGGTTTACGACTACGACAACCCCCGGTTAAAAGGTTTTTTTTAAGGTAATCTACCGGTTAAGGTAGGTTTTTGGATGGACACAACTACCAAACAAACATTTTATTTCTCCCAACAAAACACAAAATCCATCATCCTACACTATATCAGGTCCCTCTTCATCTCTGAGTACTTTCTTCCTCCCTACATCCCGTCCAACATCCCTATCCTGTTCCTTCCCTTTCCTCGTTTGCCTAACATTCTCCCCTCAATTACAGTCTTCAACATCCCGCTGCCGGTCAATACCCCCTTCATCCACTTTTCCTGCCTCCATAGGATTTCTCCCAACAAACCCCTCTCTTCGCCCACCATACCAAGTACTTCCTCATTTGTTTTCTTCTCTGTCCATTTCACCTTCTCCATTCGCCTCCGCACCCACATTTCAAAAGCCTCCAGTCTACGTTTATCCTCCTGCTTCAATGACCACGTTTCCGCACCGTACATAGCTACGCTCCACATCAAAGTTTTTACGAGTCTTTTCTTAACATCCTTACTCAAAGTCCCTGTCATCAACTCCCTCCTCCTTATGAAAGCCTCTTTGCCTAGCGCAATTCTTCTCCTTACGTCCCTACTACTTTGACCGTGTTGGTCCAAAACACTACCGAGATACGTAAACTGTTCTACCTGCTCTAGTTTTAAGTAGTTCCAAAGAAACTGCGGGAGATGCCGCAGTAGTAACTTCTAACGGAGTTGCTAATTGCATTTCAATGCAATAATTTCAGAGTGTAACAGTGTGTGAGCTTAACTGGCTAAAGCACTTGACCGGACATTGAGGGATCCGGGTTCGAAGCCCGGTCAAGGCGAATGATTTTTACACTCTGTAATTATTGAATTAAAGCAGTTGCTTTCTCACCAAGTTTACGCAGTTCGCAATAACTTTGGGTCTGATGCTCGGTATCAGGATGCACAGATATATATGGTTTGTATAAAAAGTATTGGGAATTTTTTTGGAAAAAGAGGTAATTCAAAAATCGCTACATATACCTCAAAATTCTTCTAAGTACATGTCTTGAGCGTCGACACACACTTTTGCCAGTGGCTTCTCCACAACTCGAAGGCTCCCTGCTCGGCAGATTCCGGAAGGTCCTTTAAGGGTACGCGCTCAAGCTTCTTTGACGTCGCTTAGGGTCCCATGTTGGCGTCCTCTGAGGGAGAAATTAATTTTTTGGGAAACGAAAAAAGTCTGCTGGTGCCGAGTCGGGACTATAAGGGGATTGGGGAATCGTCGCGATGCAGCTGCAGAAGGTCTTCATAATCAGACGCTCTCGACTCTGCTCTCGGTTGTCCGTCCACAAACCTTCGGGAGGACGAGTTTGGCGCAGATCTTTCGAATCGCTAAATTTTCAGTGATTTAATTGTGTCTGCACTGTCACTGTCTCATCAATGCCAATAATACGATCTTCGAGCATGAGCACACTTAACCGACCATCTGAACTGAGCACTTCACCCGCACTCAGGGTCGGCCCCCTCCGCTCCCTTGCGAGCAAGAGTGAAGGCGACAGCTTGTAAATCCATATATCCGGACGTGATTCTTATGTACGGGTATATGGATGGCCATTGTATCCGATGTGAAACTCCACGAAAACCAGAAATAAAACTATCGGAGTGATTCTCAAGGCAGTGATGATCATCGACTGTCCCTCAATAAAGCTGAAACCATTGTTGACAAACACACCCCTCCCAATTAAATGTAGAACACAATGTGTTCGTTTTTTCCCCCCGCTATTTCTAAGAGCGGTGGAGTGTTACCTTGTGCTCTTCATTTAATGATCATTTAATTAATATAAACTTTCACAAATTTGATCCAGTAACCTTCCAATGCATAGCCTCCCCCTCCGCTAGACCACTAATATGCTGTTGCACCGAAACTCAACTTACCCCCTCTCCCTTACTCCCCCTACCTTACCCCCTCTCCTCTCCCCTTCTCCCCTCTTGGAGCCAGACTATATAAGTGGAAAAATGTTGACGTACGTTACCTCATGACGATGCGCAACATTGGAACCATGGTCGTGAAATATTAAATATTTTTGGTGGAAATATCGTTTCTTTTTGCCCTCATAATGAAGGAATTACACAAAGTTAAACCTGCAACTGTTTATCCGAGTGGTATCGACTGTAATCGTAGTCGCATTTATCATTTGATGGATAATTGTTTATGGCTCTTGATGTTTTTGTTGTGTGAGCAAATCCAATTGTGGGATGTGTCGAAGTAGATAAACTGTCATTCCCACACACATGTACATAGTACCCTCGAAGCCACAATTTGGGTGAGTGGCAGGGAGTGATTAGACCCAAGACTGCTTTTCACGCAAAATACTTTCCCCATCCAGCGTTGTCGGATAACGATCTTTGCTGCAATGCCCTCAATGCGACGTGGTAATGCACTATTAATTGGGGAACCGAGAATGGAAATCCACTGTGAAAGATTCTGGTTTTCATTTGTGATTAATTTGTCGGGTCTACATATTTTTGTATCCTGCAAGCCACCGTTAGAATGTATTTCTGGGATTGATTCCTAAATAGGCTCGTAACATCAAAATTGCGTCTTGCCTAAGTGTCAGTTACCAATGGATATTCATAGGTAACTTAAATTTAAGCAACTTGACCCCATGCCTGTGGTGACGAAACTGTTGCCACTCGAGCAACCGACGTGACGGAAACTCCAGGAAGGAGAATGAAGCCCTGATCAACTGTACGTCGCTGAAGCATTCAGTTTAATATTAAATGATTAATAGATGACTTCGTCATGTTGAAATTCCGCGTATTTTTTAGAAAATACTCGATGCTTTGAAGCACGTTAAGGCATTAATACATAACTGTTAGTTATGAGCAGAGACAAAAAGAGCAATCAGATTTTAATGCAACAATTTCAGAGGGTGAAAATCATTCACCTTGACTGGGATTCGAACCGGATCCCTCGACGTCCGGCCGAGTGCTTTAGCCAGTTACTCTATGAAGGAGTACTCTTAAATGCTGAAATTTTGATCAGGTTCGAATCCCGGGCGAGGCGAATGAATTTTACACTCCGAAATTGTTGCATTGAAATGCATATCGGCGAATGACTCCGTTAAAAGTTACTGTTGCAGCATCTCCCGCAGTTTCTTGGAATTTAGCAATTAGAATTTTCCAAAAACGATTACACAGATGCCTGTTTGATGAAGGAGAAGAAATGTATATTCCTGATTCAATTGTAAAGTCTGAACGTCTTCAGATAGCATTGATTACGTCGTTGGATGATAGAACACGAAATGAATATTGATCTCGATAAATGTTTCCGCGTACGCCGTCTTCAAAAGGATTGATCGTTGAAGAACAAACACGAGGATGTTAGCGATTCAAATCCAGAGTATACTGAATCCAACAGGTTAACCCGGAGGAGATAAATCAATCCTCAAGAGTCCTTTCCTCTCGCGAGAGTATGAAGAGCGTCTGCGGACGAATCCACGCTTCAGGTTTCACTCACGTGCACGCACGCACACGAACACAGAACAGCTTTCGCATGCGATGGACGGGGTGAAGTTTCGGATAGAATATCTCGAGAGGACATTCATGCGATTTATTCAGTCAATGCATGCGGAAAGGTTTCTCTAAAACTACTCAACACAGCCTTGGCACAGCCTCTACATCCTCCCTCGTTGACAAGGTTTCATGGCTTTCAAGTTCAGCCAATTACGTGAAGCAAGCGTTTCTCCTCAATTAGGTCGAACATTTGGGTCACGTAATCTGTGTACTACTTGAAGTATTGTTTCCAAAATAATGTGAAAACTTAAAATAAATTTTGCGCTCAATACCCGAGAGACATTCCCAATTTAATTGCAAATGCTTCGTTTGCTGAGGTCTTTAGGTTTGCTGAGGTTTCGCTTTGTTCACGAGGATGCCCGCTCGTCCAAGTTGGATCGGAAGCGTATTTTGGAAAATTTATGAGTACGCCCTCGTCCGTCATAGGGTAACTTGACGACTTCGAGACCAAAGATGAGGGGGGGGGGGAGGGTTGGTTCTCGTCCCATCCGTTGTTCCAAGTCCTTAAGGCCCAACGTGGACGGACTCGTTCTCACGCAAACGCTCAACTCCAAAGTAAAGAGCCTTTCTGAAGTTCCGGCATTCAATTCGAACCGAGCTTAAAGTTTGCGGGGTCGGACCCGAAATGTCCTCGTCGTCTCCGAATGCGCCCGACCGATTCTTTCCCAAGGGGAACCCACGATCCCTCGCAGTGGGTGGTGGACGGGACGGGGGAAGGAATGCGGCCACGTCGGGGTGGAAGGGGGGTCACAGGAACGGGGGTGTGGAGGGTTAAAGTCGACCGATGGGAGTTCTGAGTGTTGCCGTGGTTTCGCCATTGTTTCCGAGACATTCGACCCCTGGCCGAGCACGTTCGATCAATTTCGCATCTGGGAGACATCCCTCCCTGATGACGCGACACGCACCCTCGCACGCACTCGGCGCACGCCCATTCCTCGAGGGGGGGTCCCTCCAAGGGACCTACCTGCCACTGGCCTCCCCTACGCCCTTGCTTCCCACCTGTGATACCGGGGCCGTCCATATTACACGCAATGGAAATTACTTTCACCTCTCCTTCACTTCGTAAAGATACGTTTGGAATGAACTCATTAATTCCCCCTTACGTAATTATCGGCGCCATTAATAGTATATGGAACGGGCGACTTTTTAAAAATAAAAAAATGAAGTGCATTTACGTTTGATGAAAGCTTCATCTACATCTACATAATATCTACATAAATTGGCAATCCTGCTGTATGTGCACAATTTTTACTAAATACTCCGCAAGCCGCCGCAAGTGGGTGTGGCCGTGGGGGGGGGGGGTTGTTCGGTCTCCACTTGTAAAAGAGAAGACAAACACATGTAAAACCTTTTTTTCTATGTGATAAATGACCGGGTCAATTACGAGCTTGTATTTATATAATGAATTGCCATGAAGAATGACTATTGTTTCGTTTTATTGTTATCTAAATGCACTAAATGAAATGAAAAAGCGATTCAAAACTTTCAATAGTTTGCGTTTCAATAGGATATTCTGTATATAATTACGTCACAGTACTATTATTACTATTTATGCAAACCCTAATTCGGTGATCAGCGAATATTGTAATGTTTTCCCTGTAGTCAATATTTGAAATAATATGATAATTAAAGATTGTGTATAAATCCCTACTGAACCCTCATATTACAATGCCCGTAAGTAAACATGCATGGAAGATACTGCAATTCGTCTTCTTCCTCCAACTCGTAAGTTACATGTGTAAGAAAATATGTAACTTAAGTACATAAAATAAGTTACCTACATAAGAAAATTATGACTGGCCTTTGACAGCCGTTCCTTCTTCAATGCGACGCTTCCTTCAGTTCGTCAATACGACTTTCCCTGCGTCGCCGATTAGCTACTCTTATTGAAATTGAAAATAAACAACTTGGCTTTTCCACATTGAAATTTTTTATTTACGACCTTGATTTAGTTATGGTATATCACTATATCTTCTGATGTTTTTACAATCCTCTCTCAACCCTTGCAGTCTTCTCTCCACTCCATTCTTTCCTTCTCTTCGTAGTCCAGTATCTGATGTCAAGTTCAATGTGTGAAAATGTTCCGAGTTACGTTGCTTCAAAATTGTCCCCTCTTAAGTCCTTTTCTTACTTAAAAGTTTTATTTATTCAGTGACCATGAATGTTTACAAAGTAGTGCCTCAAACCACTGAATGTGTTTTGCATTAAAGTATTTAATTTATTGCTATTTATGTATAATTTACAATTGTAGTATAATCTTCATCATATACGATATACAAAGAATTAAGACAATCAATGCAATGTACAATTACAGACAATATTTATCGTATAACAAAATGATATGATCTTCATAATATACAATAGAAGTATCCATTAAAAATTCATACGTGGAATACTCTTTCTCCCTCTGGTCCTGCTAATCCAGTCAGTTCTGGCTTGACAGCAGGTGCCACGTAAACAAAAATATGAGCTTGAAAGTGTATGCAATTATAAAGCTACATACATATATTGTGTCACGTTTTGTTCCATACCCTATAATCTATTCTGTATAATAGCCAGTCATTTATTATCCATTTCACTGCATTTACTGACCGTAATGTTCTTAAATATTTAGGTATTTCATTAAAAAGTAGAGGTACAGTAACCTCCAATTAACTTCTACCTTGAATCGTATAAATTTTTTCATTATGCACTTAATATTGTTCCTTAATGGTAATGCCTTTTTATTTAAATCAGGTATTTTATATTTGTCCTTATCATAGTGACGAGGCATATCTCTACAGCCCGTCTACAGGCATAAATCCCAACTTTAAAATATATTTCCTCCATCTAGAATATTTGTATTTTTTGATCTAGCCTCAGACGTTTTCTCTAGGATGTTTTTCTGTTTATTTTTCAGTATATTAATTTTTAGAGAACCAGTGGATCCCCAGACGGATATACCATATCTTACAATACTCTTAACCAGTGCAAAATACACTATTTTGATGACATTCAAACTTACAAAACTAGTTATGTCATGAACTTGACGAAGGATGTAATTTGATTTGTCATTTATTTTAAAAATATGTTCACTAAAGTTAATATTTTGATCAACGATAACCCAACTTAGCTTGCTATAGTTCTTAGTAATTACAATCCTTTCACTCCCCCCCGAAAGCCCAACACGACCTCTGCTTCGTTCCCCTGTGCGTCTGTAATTAAATGTCTAATTTTTGCCTCGTAGTTCGTGTTTTACTGTCATTTCGGTTTGTCTGTTTCTTTAAATACTCTTGAAAACGCTTTTAACGTTTTCTTTTGCCTTACAACTTTTCTTATTCTCTACAAGAAGCAAAGAGTCTTTACATATATTGGACTCTTGAAGTTGGTTCTGTGATATCACGTTCGAAAATCAAACCTCATTTACTCTTTCTTTACGTTAACGACACAAACTCCTTGGCCAATAGTAAGGCCAAGGGGTTTGTGCCGACGGATCAGTGATTTACAAAGATATCCGCAATCCTGAGAATGTCGTAGCTTTAGTAGATGGCTTAATTGCTATTCGTGCACCATTTGGAAATTGGAATCAAACTTAAAAGAGTGCGAAGGGATGAATTTGTGGAAAAACGTCAATTCCCTATCGAACACCCACTGCATGGGGAACGCCTAAATGGAATGTGTAGCCTCGATTAAATGCTAAGGGGTTACCCTCACTCGCGACCTCTCCTGGGTGAAATACATACGGGGAATACGTGGATAAGCTAGCTAAAAATTAGGATTTATTGCAAGAGAATTGGGGATATGTGATGAAAGGTTCAAATGAAGTGTACTCATTAGTTCGTTAGACCTCATTTAGAATATGCTGCAAGTATATGGGATCCTCACGAAGTTGGATCAATTGTCGAATTTGATCGCGAGCAGCGTAGAGGAGCTAGACTTATAAAACGTTTTATTGACAACCTGAGAAGTGTATAATAATTATTAGAGGAGTTAGGCTGGGAATTACCCATGGAGCGAAGGTTAAATTACAAATGAAATCTCCTTCATTAATTGGAAGTATGTCTCTTTAGCGATGACATTTGAAATATATTTATTATTAGCCCCATCATAATACGTTAGGAGAGATGATGTAAAAAAATCAGAGAGATTAAGTGTAGAACAGATGGATTTAAGATGGCGTTTTTCCTACGAACGATAAGAAACCAGAGTCTCGTTGTCCGAAAGCCCTAGGGGGAAATAGTATTTTGGGTCAAAATTAGTCTGCTGGGTGTTCACCTCACCTTTAGCACACACCCTTGGCTTGGCGGTTTGCAGGGTGCAATGTAATGTAATGCAAAATAAGTCACCAAGGAAATAGCACACTCAGGACCTCGCCACAAAGGAGTCACACTGGTAATGGAGCCGAGTTTGAATCCTTGGCGGGGATGCGAAATTTCGCCGAAATGCGATCGCTCGTAGCATATGGCAGAGGATTGCCATTCATTCCCAGTGTCGAAACTTCCCTGGGGGGTTTTTCACAGAACAAAGAGAGTAACTCGGTGAATTAAAATTCGATGAATTTATTTCTTCAGAAAAATATTATTTCGGATTTTTTTGCCTGATGCAACTGAATTTTCATCGATAAAAATCATTTGATGCATCGTAAAAACGTCCAAAACCTCAATTCAAAGAGTTTGAAGCACGGAATTCTAAAGTATACTCATCAAATATTGACCATTTTCAAAGGAATTCAGGCTTCAAACGAATTAATCTAATGTGGAAAATTTTGGAAAAAATTTCCCGATTCATAAATTTTTAATCAAATAAATGTAAAATTTACGAATGGATAAGGCTCCTTCAACATAAATTTGTCCACAAATGAAAATTGTATATTTTTTTTATGCCATCATCGGGTAGTTTTTCGATGGATCTTTGCACTTCAAAGTAAACACTTAAGCTCTGACTAATATTACACTGAATATAGTATATATAATATAGTTTTTATATATATAATATAATATAGTTTTTCAGCCCATACCACACATTACAATAACTCGTTCTTCAATGTTGCATTAGCACTCCCCTTAATCGGTCCAAATCACCAGGTTTATATTAAGAGGAAAAAGTATGCATTTTGTTTCGGTGATTAAATCATTCCTTCTTAGAAACCATCCATTAGAATGTGAACTGTACGATATTATTATTATTTGAACGAATAATAAAACTTCGACGACGTGAAATATCAGCATGACTGTCGCATTTTGATTTCGATATGTCACGTGATATATTCAGGAATTGATGTTTTCCGGGGTGCCAATTGAACCATTCCCAGTTCCTGAGCCCTCTCTTCCATACAAAGGACATCCCTCCATACTTTCTCTCGCCTCTGTCTTTTCCGGAGTGACTTCACTCAAACTGCTATTAAATGCTGTCCCGGGAACTGCCAAGAGTACCTGCATCAGGACCTCTGGGGCACGATAAACATTGTGACGTGCTCTCCGAAGAATTACACTGGAACCTTATACTCGTCAACGGCAGATCGACTATTCCATGAAACGGAACTCGCGCCAATTCTGTACGTGAGTGGTTAGTAAAAATATCGCGGAAATTGTTTGAAAATCCTGGAATATGCTTTTATATTAGTTAGAAAATAACAAAAGTAACTCTGAGGTTTATGTTTTCAAACTTTTGGAGAGGCATTCGACAGACGGGGACCCCATACGCATCGAAGGTTGATGCAATATATACTACTATTCTGGATGTATTGCTCTAGTTACCGGGCACATTTGGCTCGCAATTGTTTTTCCCTCTCGCATAAAAACACTGTCTTCAGATTGATTGACTCTCACGAAACATGGAAGAGTATACTTTGACTTTCTAAACAGAATTTAGTCAGCACCAGAGATCAATAAAATTTCAATGGCACGGCCAATATAATTGGGAAAGCAATCGCACAATGTTTTGGAGACTTATAAAGTAATAATTTCTAGCATAAACCTGTTGATATCGAATATTTTCCTCCCCGTAGTTTATTTCCTTCTCCATTCGAGCCAAACGCCCACACCTCCTCCCTCCAACCCAGCATCCTACCTCTCTGCCACTGCATCATTAACCACCTCTTTACAATACTACATGTACATGTTTCTCCTTCCTCATACACATGTAACCTTTGAACTCTCCTAATATATCAACTTCATCTTTTGTCCTCCAATTTCTTGCACTTAATCAGTTTCTATTTTTCCCGTTCAAATTACATGTTAGTTTTACATTATTCTCCTCAGACACGCACACTTATATTCCAAATGATTTTACAGTGTCAAGCTAAACTTTCTCCAAGTACGTGCCGAGTGAACCACAGTCTGAGAGCTATCCTTGAAGCAAAGTTTTTCTGTAGGTACCTCTTCATTTATGCTTTTTGTCCCTATTTATTTATTGCTCGCAACTTTTTATTACTTTCATAATGGTAGTCTGCTCGTTTAATGAGTCGAGTGTTTGACTGCCGGTGAAAGAGACCGCGGTTCAAAGCCCGGGTAATGCCTCCCGTGACCTCAATCTAAAACCCAAGTTCTGCAATGGCCCAACTTCTGGAATATCTGAGAAACCGAATGGAAGCACAGGATGAGAAATTCGTACCCTTATTATCCCTTAATTTACTGATGCTGTGCTGTGCACGAAATGAGTTCCACTACCTTCAATGAAACTACCCCTTTTGCCAATTGCCGCAATTGTCATCTCTACTGGGCCCGATTCCCCCGGAAACCGATGAACTGTATAACTTGTTCTAACCAATGTCTTCATTTTACCTGCTAATTTTGTATTTGTAGTTCTGGTGATCGTATATCTACATTTTAACCTGCCAGTCGTCACGTAGGGCATGTAGCAGGGCGTGTCAGATCACCAACCATTTGGAAAGTTCATAATTGATGGGTCGTAAATTGTTTCACAATTCAGTCATCTCAAATCGTGCGAGGAAAAAATGATTCCTCGGAGACATAGGCTCCGAAGTCAATTTTCTTGTAGCTTTTTGTTGCTATCTCGACCACTAATTTGACGAATTTCAAATTTAAAGAGTATAAGACGCATCCGAATTCATTTCGATCCCAAACACGATCGTAGACGCTCTATTCAAACCGGGGAAGAAGTGTGTTGGGGGGGAGGGGGGTTGTGGGCGAGGGTAGGAATCACGTAAGAGAGCATGGCGAATGCGCCTCTTTGTTTCCGTATCGCAGGGGGAGGGGGGTTGAGGTGGGTTCAGGGGGGGTCAGGGTGGGAGGGGTGCTTGGAGCGACCTCTCCCGACATCATCCCTTTCTCTCCTGAAATGTAATAAAGCGGAAAGAGTTCCAGACCACTGCATGTACCTTTCGCAAACGCTCACATCTCAAAACCTTTCGGACCGATTCCTGGAAAATCCTGGAAATATGGGAGGCTCTCGAGGTAATACGCGTAAGAGATTTCCTCAGGGATTCCAGAATGAGGGAGAAAACTAATTATGCTACTCCGTGGAACAAAATAAAAGAATACGGAGGTATCTGAAGCTCTTGCGAACGAAATTCTGTGCCTCGCGGGGGAGATTAAATTATACATACGGAGATGGAATGGACGTGGAGTGTTCCAGACGGGTTGAGAAATTGAGAGAGTCCGGAGGAGAAAGCGGCATCCATATATTCACCACATACCCTTCACTTCCGTTCCCTTTCTGGGTGGCCAGAGTGAAAACAAGCCTCGTTTTGAGCCATTGCAGCTAACTTACTCCATTTCAGTAATTTCTTCCGCACTACTATCTCCTCCCACGCCCCGCTTATTCTCCCTCAGGCACATTCATGCGTACGTTCGCATGCACTCGTGCTCCCGAGACATCTTGATCTCCTTTTCTTGAAAGTCTATTCAAACGCATCCATGCATGGTTTCTGGAAGCATCCCTTCCAGTAGTTGAATTAAATGTAAAGGGTGTGTTGACGACCGCTTTTAATTGCGACACTCACAAAACTATTATTTTAAAAAATATGAAATAATTCAAAAATAATATTGAATTAATTGAACTCTTACGGTTAGTAGTATTGTATAAATGAAAAACTCCAATAGCCGTAAACAGTTAAACTAAACCTAACTGTTTATGGCTACTGGAGTTTTTTATTTATTCATTTCAAAAATAAGTTTGATTTATGAGATTCTCAAATGTATAAAAATGTCAATCTTGGCACGATATTAATTGCAATCGAAAGATAATTACAGAAACTTGAATAGGTCACTCTTTCCGATGAACGTGATGCAATGTCATCCTCGTTGCTATCACCAAATAATTGCCTCCACGTGTCCTTACTTCCACTTCTCAAAATACACTGAATGAATGTAACGGCCTCAATCCTGTGCATGCGTGTTGAGGGGGAATGTTACTTCCACATGTCACCAGGAGTGCTTCTGAAGATCATTTTGTTTGTGGTCTACAAGCATGTGCGCTTCAGGTTTTAGCATACCCTGGTACATTAGGTAACAGTAAAAACCTTCGCAAACTACTGTCTCTTGTTCGATTGGGGACGGAATTTCCCTTAAGAGCTCCGTCTCATGCATCCTCCTCTCTGATATTCTATTCATGGGAGGCGTCGAGGTAATTCGGCGTGGATTTTTGTCATCATAAACCAAGTGTTCGGATTCAGACAGGCATGGCACCCCATCCGCCCCATCACCAACTTCCATCCACCGCGCTCCGAAAGCTCTGCGGCGTCAAACCTCCAGGGAGAGGGTGCGGGAGGAGGAGGGAAGGAGGAGGGTGCAGGGGTTGGAGAGGATTTGGTAGGGGGCGTGAATTCGGTCTAAGGGGGATGTTCGGCTGCCTCTCGCCCACTCTCTCCTCACCCCCTCAGATAGAGATCTCATTGTCGGGAGTTTGCCATGGTTTCGGCACTTCGCCCTGTCACATGCAGCGCAGTACCTCCCCTTGTATACGACTACTCCTTTCTCCGCGCACAACAGCGGCGCTGGCGTCGCTCCGTGCTCGCGGAGTGATATAGGAATGCGAGCATTTCGAAAAGGAAAGAGAACGGATATGACGAATCCGCGCGCACGTCCCCTAATAGGAAGGAGAAACAAAAAGCGCACCTTTCCCTCCAAATGAAAGGCGACGCGCGTACACAACACTTTAAACACGTCCGCGGATCACGTCACAATTGCAGGGCAAAATGGTGGAGGAGGATCGCGTGGTTGCCTTAATGTCATCAACAGGAACTTCAGTTGCATACTCCGCCCCCCCCCCCCCATCCCGCCTTCATTATTATCCTGTTCCCTTGAGGGAGCCTGCGCAAGAGACAACTTTCTCGCACAGCACCCTTGACAATGAAAAAAATAGATGAGTCCGGGGTTGGTAGTTACGTGTCCCTCGACGCCCATACAGCCGTTTCTGACGTAAATTGTGGGACTTAGCAACGATTCGCAGATGTTTTTGGGGTGCACAGGTATGTTAGAAGAATCTGATATTGTATCTCTTTTGAAGGTGCTCGTTGTAGCTCGAGGAAAACGTCAAAAAGGTCAACAAAAAAAAGATGCCACTGGAAGCATTTCATCAAAGCCACCAAAGACACTTGCTAATCTTGATATTACTCGAATGATCGGACGTTCGTTTGACCTCCTGCTTATACTTTCCATTTTCACTTCCCACTAACATATATTCCATTTTCGACAAACACGTCGCGTATTTATGGTGCAGACTGCGTATATCCACGCGCGAGGAATTCCAAAGTGCACCTAAATCATTTGCCTAGAGCGGTGTCCCACGATTTCCGGCCGATTTCCTTTGAGCCACCGAGAAGTAAAATAGTGCGTCTTGCAGTCCGCATTTCTATAAACCGACAAACAAGAATGAATGTAGCTGTCGTAAGAGTGACGCATTTTTCTTAATACCTGCGGGTGGATCCGCTTGAGTGAATTTTACGTTTTAGCGCTCTTAACTTGAATAACTTCATCCATCTCTCCCTCAATTTGCCGCATTTTCCCTTACGTCTATCTTAATTCACCTCTTTCACTGCGTCTTTTCCAATGCCTCTTTTTAAATTCCTCTGCATCCAGCATATTTTCTTCTCCTGAGCTTGCATCTTCAAGTTTTTTCTGTCCGCATTCTTCCTCTTTCTATTACAAATATTAAGAGTGAGTATCACGCGACATAATATTCCAATCACGGTCTTCAGCGCGTCTCTTCCCTCGCCCTTCCCCACAAGAGTTTTTGTCGTCCAATCTCCCCAGCTAAGATTATCAAGGATGGATCTCATTGGCCGTGTAAGTATCGCATGGACAGGGGCATCATATGTACGGACACAGGAGAAACATAGCATCCAAGCCAAACCCTGGAGACGGATGAAAGATTGACAGAGAGACGAGGGGAAGTGCGCAGAGGTCGAAAAGAGCGTGTGGGACACGATATAAGGAAGGCCGGATGCCGGATGAATTGGAGACGCCCCTAATGAGATATAATGGATCTGTTAATTGAACGTGCGATATAAGGGGAAGTAAAGGTCAACGGGTCAATATTTGTGAGCAGACTCAAGAGGGACTCTGGGTAGTAGAGTGATGGGGTAGAATCAAAGAGAGAATTTAAATTGGCTTAGGGGCAGAATGGAGGATCGAAGTAATAAAACAATTAAAGGTATTTGAAAAAATGATGAGCTGGTGTAGGCGTCCCAGAAGAAAGGAAGGGCAAATACGAGGGTGGGCTGGAAACAAATGCACACATACTTGTGGAACAGAAACAAAATGACGTTCAGAAACACTCTTGGTAACATGTGGAAGTAATATTACCCCTCAACACGCATACGTAGGTTTTAGGTTGTTTCATTCATCCAGTCTATTTTGAGAAGCGGAAGTATGGAGACGTGTTCTAGTGCTATGCCAACGCGAGTTAAACATTTTCGAATTTTTAACTGCTTTGACTCCTACTGATATTCATCGTCGTTTAAAGGCTTTTTATGGTGACGATGCTGTTAGTAGGTGTACTGTAATATCGGTGGGTAGTTAAATTTCGTGGTTGCGAGCCTGGAAACATTCTACTTCTACTCCCCGGGGAGAGGGGGGGCCTTGGAATGAGAGCGTGGGGGGGGGGTGAGGGGGTGAGCGTTCGAATAGCTTTTTGGTGGCGACGATCTTTTCGACGGTTCACTTTCTCGATTGAGCCGTCGCGTTACCCCCCCCCCCCCTCCCCCAACGACCCCGTGATTGTTATTTACGCTCCCCCCAAATGTTTACTCTTTTTCGTGTTTTCACGAATGCGAAAGGGAAATATATAATTTGGCCACACGAGGCGTCACCCTCAACCCTTTCCCCACCCTCCAACCCCCAGCTCCTAATACATGGGCGCCACCCACTGGATTCAAATGAAACAATCGCGAGCGCCTCCACAGCGAATGGGGGAAGCACTGACGAAATAGGGCAAGCGACATTCAATGCAAAGAGGAAAGAAAAATGAATGCGGGGAAGCGTCGCTTTGGTCTTTCGCGTTTGCTCGTTTTCGCGTTTCGGATAAAAACATCAGAAAAAAATATTCATTGTGCCCGACCACCGCGCGAAAGCAAAACTGGTGAAAAATTTAGCAGGGACGGTATGGGATGGGGGAGGGGGCGCAAGCACTTTCGTATAAACACGCTAATGGACTCAAACTGTAAAAAATTCAGTTAATAAAACCGCTTGTATAAGAACTATTCATCATCATAAGAAATATGCCAAACGCACGGTCAAAAAACAACTGTCCGAAATTGTACGCGAAAGGGCACGACGAGCTGCCATTCGACTAATTTAGATGGAAGCTAAAAATGGATGAATGTTCTCAATGAAACACATTCTAATGCATATGAAGTGATTATTACTAAGTATTGGTATCGCCCTGGCTGCATTTAGGTATCATTCATATATCGTTTTTACTAAGGTGTAAACGCCAGTAGACCGTCTATTGGGAATAAAATGGAGACACGAAAATAGATTTGTCCAGGAGGAGGGAATTATACAAAGAATGCAATCAATGACAGAGGCAGCACAAAAAAAATTGTTGAGTAAGAGAAATGACTACAGGCAACCTCGAGAACAAAGATATGCTGTTGGAGATGAGTTGTATTTCGCTGTTTACGGAAGCATATGGTCCTCTTGCACGTCTCACACCCCCTGCCAACCTCTCCCGCCACTATTCTCCCTACCTCCTCCACCCCCTCACCTGTGACAATTGTTGGCCCTGCCAAATGTAATTAGGGGGCCTAATTATATCTCCGATTCCGGATGCAAAACCACACGCTTCATATCTTTGCAATAAGCTTAATGTACGCATCTACTTAGACGCGAGGAAGATCACAAGATTCAAAATAATAAATGACAACCGAGGCTGAGAGCGGATGAATTTGGGCGACTAGTTTTGCAAAGTTTTTCGCCCGAGAGAGTGAAATTCCTTTTTCATCCGGGAGGACTAGCGGCAAAGGAGTGACACGGAAGAGCAGCAGAATTTCACGAGAAAATCGAGAAAAAACAAAGAAGCTTTTTATATTGTTTCCGTATCGGAGAAACAGGAGAGGAAATAGTATCCCTTGTAATCCAAAACGTGAAATAAAAACGAGTTCGGGCAGTGCAACCCAGAAGAAGCGCCATTCGATTCCGTGATTTGGCATAATAAAACTCTCTTAAGATTTATATAATAGTTTCACTTAAATAATGGGCTATACACAAATATTTTTGACCATTGCTGTAAGATATTTCCAATAGCATGGCATTCAGAGTACTTAAGAGACATGAACAAGCATGACTGTTATTTAAATGCACAGGCAGAGATACTCACCCGGTTTCGGAGAGCCGTTCCCTTGGGGTGAGAAACATCCCTTGCCTCTTTCTTATTCGTCGAACTTCCGCGCGGACGGAGCGCACTGGAAATAAAGAAGACCAGAGTCAATACGAAAGAGCGTCGAAATTGGCAATCAAGGCGTCTGAAATAACGGGAAGTACAACTACGCACAGTTTAAGCATTGATTTACATTAACCCATCATTAATGTGCTACTTTATACCATATTCGATTTCTAGGCTGATATTGATGCATCGATTGCCACTGTGGGAGTCGTTATATTGCAGATGGGTAGCAATTGAAGGCATCCAAATTTATGCGTTTGTTTCTCATCCAACAGGGCGAAATCCAGTTAAACCACCTTGAGAAATATCACCCTCATATGTAGCTTTTATTTTACAAATTATTTTTCGTACATAAATATGGTCGGGTCTTCCATTAATTTTCGCTCCAAAATATGTTTTACGTAGTGGGGAATGGCTAATAGCCAAAAGGCGCCATAATCATAATTTTCACTATCATAGAGCCTGATAATTAATGTCAATGATATTTTTAATTATATTAAATTATATATTAATATTATAAAAAATCTAAACATACGTCACATGTTTCAACGTGGGCAGCACTGCAAGCGTCCATCTGGCTGATGACCTCAACTTGGGCTTATTTTTGGGGTAGGACTTATAGTATTGCGATTATCCTAGAATATGAAGATAGGGGTATTTGTTACGGTTTCGTCCTATTTTCGGGTAAATACGGAAGCAAAATAGAGCACATGCTCTCAAGAAGCCTTCAAATTCCTAGGTGTAACGTTGTAAATCAAAACGTAGATCAATAAATACTTTCCCTTCAGTTTCGAAGGAATTCGAATAAGGAAGTAAAAGTGGATGCAGGGAATGTTTAGCGGCAGTGGAATGTCAAGGACTTTGATGCGCAGGAGGGGAAGAATCTCAAGAGTGAGCGAGAAGGAAGGGAGGAAAAGAAAATATGCATGTAGGACGGAATGCACCCGCGGATATATATTTAGTAGTATTTGAAGATTTTTTCATCGTAAAGCCTGTGATTTTCTTATACACGGAAGTTCCATGATTATACAAAAATATTATAATATGTAAATATAATCGATTATTTACTTTAATTTTGTAATGCATTTCCATTGACGAATGGTTTTGCCCTATCAGAGTGGGGACCTGGCGAGACAAAGAGATCCATTGAGAGGGATGTCGCCATCTATTGCGGGAGAGAGGAAAAACAGTAACATACGTACTAAATTTAATGAAGTGCAGTATTTGGAGTGTCGTGGGGACATATTTTCATATAAAAAGATATGAAAAATAACGATTTCACAACTCACGATTACTGGAGCGACAGAAAAGAAGAGTTTCCATTAGAAATAGTTTTATCAGAGATTCTCAATGACTAGATTATAGAATATCGGCCATCACATTCCTATTTGCAATTAATTCCTTCAAAAAGCCCCAAAGGGGGGGGGAAACCATTTATAAAATTGAACCAAGAAATGGCTTCCTTTCGAGTCTACTTGCAGAGTGGACTCCTGATAAGCGTCCCTTCTAGGAATAGCTCTCGAGTTGCAAACCAAAACTGCTAGTTGCGCAGGCAGGCTCCAAGGCATGGCACAGAATTTGTATTTGAATTTCAGCGCTGCGTATCGTTTATTTAAGGACGTTGGTCGGCCTTAAAAATTAATAGTAAGCCAATCATTTTAATAGTTAATAAGTAACCATTGAAGCCGGATGAACTTCAATGTGAAAGTAAATAATTTCAATATTTTACAAATCACATTTTGGAAGGCGTCGAAGTTTCACTCGGAATGTATTTCCGTCAATATTGACACTCTCCTCCTTCCCTCCCTCTCTCGCGCGGATTCGACCCCGGATAAATCTCCAAGTCAGGAGAAATCAAATAGAATTCAACTTGATCATTCATTCTGAAACAGTTAAACGATCAGGAAAATATAAACACATTATGATTTAATGTACCATCGCATATGAAGCGCCCTCTTTTCAATGACGAGCATATTATTTAAAAAAACCCATTTAATATTAACAAATACATGTGCCACGTGTGGTTAAAATCACTTACGTTTAGAATATGGGTTTGTACACAAAGGCTGTGGATAAATATTAAATAGGAGTTCATAAACTCCAAGAAATTGCGGAAGATGACGCAATAGTACAGAAATTTCAAATTTTTAGAGGAAGCCTCGATGGCTTAAGTGGATAAAGCCACTCGTCTAGACATCGAGGGATCCGGGTTCGAATGCCGGTCAAGGAGAATGATTTTTACACTCTAAAATTGTTGCATAGGAGAGCACAAGTTAGAGTAGGTGGACCAGTTTACTTATCTCGGAAGTGTTCAGGACCACGATGGTCAGAGGAACATTATGAGAAGAATTGCCAATACACTTTCAAATGGAGGCGGGAATGGATACCAGGGATATATATATATATATCTACGCCTCTCACCTTGCTTCAATGACCATGGTTCCGCGCCATATACATATCTACGCTCCACACGAAATTTAAAAATGAACTTTTTCTTAACATCATTACTATATATATATGAAATGAACTTTTTCTTAACATCATTACTATATATATATATATATATATATATATATAGTAATGATGTTAAGAAAAAGTTCATTTTTAAATTTCGTGTGGAGCGTAGATATGTATATGGCGCGGAACCATGGTCATTGAAGCAAGGTGAGAGGCGTAGATTGGAGACTTTTGAAATGTGTGCAGAAGGATGGTAAACGTGAATTGGATTGAAGAGAAAATAAAAAAAGAAGTTTTAGGTATTTAAGAGAGGAGGAGGAGGAGGATTTTTTGGAAAAAACCAAAGGAGAGAGAAAAATAGATACGGAGCGTTTTGAAGGGGAGAATGTTTGGCCAGCGGGGAAGGATAAGGGGAAGGATTGGGATATTGGACAGAATGGAGGGAGGAAGGAAGTACTTGGAATTGATGGGAATATTATTGCATAAAATCGGATGCCAGGTTTCGTTTTGCTGAGAGCAGCAAACCTACCGCGTATTTGTGTTCATTAAAACCTGCCTTAAACGGTAGATTACGTTTGCCATTAATATTAATCTTTAAACTGAATATTCTTAAATTATTTGAAATTTAAAATATATCTTCGTATGCTACAAAAAAAAGATCACTCAACAGAGTCTCTCTATCGAGCAGGCCTCTATTTTGACAAAAAGGCATCGATGAATTAAATACGGAATTCAGAAAACAATTTCACCAGAACCAAAACAATATTACGGTCGGCTTGTGCCTAGAAACGCAAATATGGCCGAGTGAAACGAATGATCAATTTGGCCTTCCACAACCAAAGTTTACTCAATATTTAGCTGTATGTTTAATGCATTAGTATTGATTATACCTTTTCTCTTGTATTTATTTAAAAACGAAGGGCTAAAATATATATATATATATATATATATATATATATATATATATATATATATTCACTTCCCCATGTTTTCGGTATTCTTTTGTTCGTTTTACGACCCCATACGCGATGTTGAAGCGGGCATCAAAGCTATGGATGCATTACCGACGATGAATAAAAGCAGATCCCAGGGAACTCTGCACACGACAAGAGAATGAATATGAATCAAGAATCACAAAAGACTGCAGAGCGCTTAAAAGAGATATCGCGGGATAAATAAATTAGTAATGTAAGTTTACCCTTTAACTATGATTGAGTATGTCGGTAATTTCGATTGCAAGACGACAATATATCATATCATCATCAGTAATTCAATCCTAAGATTGATTTGCTGTAGCCCTCCATTCTTCCCTATTCAGTGTTAATTCCCTCACCATCTGATAGATTCCCTGTTTTACGTCCTTCTTAATTTGCCCTATGAACTTGTCTCTTGGGATCTTTCCTTCAATTTTTCCTTCTATTATGTTTCTAATTAATCCATTGTGCCTCAGTGTATGTTCAATCCATCTGGTACTTCCTTGCCGTAGAGCTATCCATAAGGTCCTTTCCTCTTCTGCTCTTCTATATACTTCATCGTTCCTCAATTTGTCTGTCCATTAAATCTTCAGCATTCTCCTCCAGCACTAAGTTTCAAATGGTTCTAGTCTTCGTTGGTTCAATTTTCCAATATTCCACGCGTCCGATCCGTAGAGTGCCATGCTCCACACGAACGTTTTGAAGAACTGCTTCCTTGTTTGCAATCTTAGGTTCTTTGAACAGAGTAGTAGTTGGCTCTTCTTCATGAATGCGTTCTTAGCTTAGGCTATTCTTCGCTCGATGCCGGTCGAACTTCTTCCGTCCCATGTTATATTGCTGCCCAAGTAGATGAAGGATTCCAATTGCTCTAGTTTCACTCCTCGAATGGTGATATCTGCATTCAGCTTCTCTCTTCCACACACAAGGATTTTCGTGCTGAGCATAGCCTCTATTGCTCTGCGGTTATTCCTGAATCCGAATTAGTTTTCCGAAAGGCTTTCTGCTACCTTTCCTTCTATTCGTCGGCTGATAATCCGAGAAAATATTATTGATGCGTGAGATGTTCAATGCTCAACTGGCTCAATGTTCTGTGTACTTCGCATTCATCTGTTCTTGGTTTCTTCGGTATTGCAATCATTACACTCTCCTCGAAGTCCTCAGGTTGTCTTCCACTGTAGTAGATATATATATATATATATATATATATATATATATATATATATATATATATATATATATATATATATATATATTTATATATATTTAAAAAATATCTTCGAAATGGAACGCTCTTCGGCGACGCACAAATATATAAAACCACAGATGTAGATTTTATAGAGACACAAAGAAAGGACACTCACAATTTGTTATTTGACGTTTCGACAGTACGGCTCGAAAGCCGGCTCTGAGCCGTGCTGTCGAAACGTCAAATAACAAATTGTGAGTGTCCTTTCTTTGTGTCTCTATATTCTAAAAATCTACATCTGTGTTTATATATATATATATATATATATATATATATATATATATATATATATATATATATATATATATATATATACTCGTATATGTGCTACACGAAGAAAATTAATGTAAAAGAGGAATACCTAACGTTTGTCTTTAAAATTTTTGAAAATCCAATTGAAAAAATTCTATAGAAAAATTATCGTAAATAAAAATATATATTATATACAAAGAAGTATATCTTTCTTGGCAGTGAACTATACGGTACGCCAGGGAAAAATTCAGAAAAGATAATTCTAAAAAAATTAGCAACCTCACAGACCTCGAACATGTGTTATTTTTTTTTAATTAATCTCTCGTCAGGGAACCCTAGGGAATCTAAATAAATACCTTAGCGCTGATGATTCCTTTTCGGGCAGTTGTATTGGCCCCCAAAGAGAGCAACACTCATAGGTCAAAAGTGAATAAGCGATTTGCAGGGGGGCTCATCCCGTGTCAGGGACACATTTTCCGCAATGGCACTCACATTCCCACCGAGGAGGTTTGGCAAAGATGTTGCTCCAGATGCTTGGGAATACGTTTGGGAAGGAGCAATGACACAAAAAACGTACGAAAAAACACTAGCAAATCCCAAAGCGGACGATCTCTATTAAGGAGTGGCCTACTAAACTCTCAGGCACGATAGAAATAAAAGAAAAGATATGCATAGGACCGTTCAATAGGAAAAAAAAGAAAAACAAATTATTTTGGGTTTATTTGCCAACGTCTACTCTTTTTAGCTAGATGCACTTTTCCTAATGTATCTATAACCTTTTTTAACCGTCCAAATATTAGGATTTCGGAAGGTCCTCAAAATAGGCGTCTGTTGGCGATGGCCTACACATCGACGTGAATCGTTTTTCGCTGAGCCATATTTTAAAACTTCTGGGATAATAAAAAGTTAATGGGGGCCAAATTTGGTGTATGTTGTTATAATTATTACTTAAATTCCATAACTTTTGCCAACAAAACTGGGCAGGTATGCACCCGTGTAATGCGTTGATGGAAGAGAATTTTTTCTTTGCCAAATCAGAACGTTATTTCTTGATTTCTTTGCTCAACCAGCATAATAATGACGCGTAATATTTTACATTTATCCTTTTTATTTTTGCAAGTAGTGGATATAGATGATTCCGCGTTTATCCCAAAAAATCGTGGCCATCTCCTTGTCGGCCGATTTCACCGTCTTCGCTTTCTTCGGAGCCAAACCGCCTTTAGAAACTTATACTGCTCCTTTGTCCATGGGGTGTAGTAGTAGCGTATCGATATTTTATTCAAAGTTAGATATCGATGGAGAAACTCGTTAGGATTTCGACAGGAAAACGCCAAACCAGAATCCGAATCAACCGCGCAATTTCCTAAACGCGGCAACCATCTTGCCGAGAGTTTTCGCACACCCAGTTTTTCGGGTAAAATTGAAGACTCCGTGTCCTACATAACTTGTGATATGGCTGTGTTTGTTATCAAATATTAAGCAAAGTTTGATTCGTCGATCACTCAAAACCATATCGTGGATTTTTGTAAAACATTTCGGATGAAGTCACTTCCACAGGATGTCCGGAACGATGTTCGTCATAGATGAATGCCCGGCCACGTTTTAACTCATTTACTCAATTGTAAGTAGTCGTAAAGGTAGGAGTAGATGCGCCATGAACTTCATTCAACTCAGCTTTGATCTCTATCGGAGTTAAGAATTTTAAATTTAATTGTTTAATCACCGGACGGACTAATGTTTTTCCCTTTTATGAATAAACAAAATCTTATTTTTTCAATTGACTGTAAAAATGAAACCATCGGATGGATATAGCGAAAACCTTGATCTAGCCTTCGCCTAGTGAGCCTAATAAACCTTAGCCCAGTGAAAGATGAGGTTTACTAAAAGCAAACCTTTTCCGATACTACAAGTACCATCTCTTTCCAACGACCCACCTAATATAACGTTAAATGCATTGTAAAGTTAAATGACAGAAATAAGTAGTTTTCAGAAGAGAGAGGACGGAGAAAAATAGCAAATAGAAAAGTGGGCGTTCAGTGGGTGAGAATCAAGGAAACGTTTTTTAAAATGAAGGCGAAAATGAACAGAATAGTTGAAGAGGGGGATGAAGAATTAGAAGAGGAAGGAGGATGATATAATTTCCTCTCTTCTTCCAATTCTTTGTTTCGCGCTTCCTATAATTAAATTGGAAGGGAATTTGACGGAAACAAAAGCATAAAGAAGTAAAACCAGGAAGGAATTAGCAAACGGGTGCCAATATCGCGAATCATGGCCACATGATTCGCGATATTGGCGAATCTATACCTATAGATAACCTCGCTCACTGCGACAAGTGAGCGAGGTTAAAACCGCCCTGTGGCAATGCATTGACAGTGGAAGATGCGGATCGTGCCCTTTGATACTTAAAAAATCGATATCCTAATAATTATTTATATAAAAGTGGAAAAAGTTAAGCTCTAATTACATAGGCCTATCAACTACGGCCAAACTACGATCAATGCTACAAGAAAAGTTTGAGTCATGTACAGTGTATCTTACGTACTTCAGGATCTAGTTAACCACAAGCTTTGGTGTGCTTTTTGACTCATTACGTTAACTGATACAAAATGAGCACTAAGCCATTTAAACTCCCTATATTCTATACTAATTAAGTCCACTTCTAACCGTTTTTCAATATATTTTTTTAAGTTCCATTCCTACACTTGAAATGTCGAAATTAACTGATTTTGCCTCGCATAAATATTTCCCAATTACAAATTTAAAAAAATGCACATCCACAGCCCCTAAGGGCCAATTTTAAACAATAAGGAAGAGCTAAGTGAAGTTCGTCGCAGTTTTTTAGGTATGCAAGATTTTTCTAAAATTTACGCTGAGCATAGGAAGTAGGGCATTTAAAAGAAGCGATGGGGAAACAACGTATGCATATACTTGTAGTTCCAAAAATGTCTACCCAGAAATTTCGCCTGAAGCAGCTAGCACCGGAGATAACCTCAGGAGGGGACATGGCTAAGAGCAAACCAATTTGTTTCAACATCCGACCGCATCCGATACCCACGAGAAAGTAAATTATTTGCCAAGGCGAACCTGAAAGACCCGAGTTTTTCAAAATTCCCGAACCCTTTGTGGTGCTTTCCTTGGCATGAAAATTCAAAGTCAACGCTGTGAGCGTAGTTTTTCGTGTTTGTCTTCGTTGAATTTGAGCGGGGAGATAATGTCAGAGGGCAAACAAAAACATGCCGGTATCTGTTTGTGTTCGAAGGAAGAGTTTCCAGAGAAGCGTTAAAAATGGCTCAGTCTGTCGAGAGTTTACGTAAAACGCTTCAAACAAAGCTGAAGAGTTTCAATAGCCGTCCGACACCAGAGCTAAGCCACCGCCGGGCTTATCCTCAGTCACCGCTGGGGCAAATTCTCCAGAAACACGCCAACCCTAAACTCGACAACGTCACCGACTCATGATATAAAGATAACTCCAATAAGGATCGCATTTTGCCTTCCGCAGACATATTACATTTAGAAAATTTAGGCAAAATAAAATTGCGAATACGCAAGTAAAGAAAAAAATAGGTCAATATCGGAAATAACAATTTTACTTGCCCAAAGAATATTTTTCGCTCCTGTGCTTCTAATATTCGTTTCAATGATATCGGGAAGTTAATATGAGGTTCACCGTAACTGTTGACAAATATTACGGAGGAAGTCAGTGACACAGAAGCAGAAAATTGTGTATTTTTTCAATATTTCGTAACCATTGTATATACACATGTGGTGGCCGAAGTTCTTAAGCTGTTGAAATAGTATTATTAGTTTGTTCCTAGTAAAATAACAAGTAAATACACGGGACACCAAGGAGATAAAGGAGCGAATGAGGATCGGGAGGAAATATTACGCTGGGAAACGGTACAAGTTAATAATAATACTAGTATAATAACAACTGAAAGGGCTTGTTTTGGAAAATAAATTTTCATTAGAATATATTCATTAAAATTAACCTTAAGGTACGAAGGCATAGGACAAAATCAGGTAAATTGAAGGCTACAAAATAATTAAGTTGACACAATGGTTTAAGACATATTTTCACAGAAGTTGCTCATTAATAAGTAAGAAATAAATTAATAAGTATAAAAATGCATATCTAAATAAACATTTTTTTGTCATCTTCAAGAGGTAAAATCTGGACCAGCTGTAAAGGTGTTGGAAAGCTCTCCGATGGCCTCGTTTAAATATTCTGCAGTGTTAAGGATAGCAACAGCGGATCCATTGTCTTTTGGAGTATAGAAGATATTTAGATTGTTGATGAGGTTTCTAGCTTGAATGACTACAATAAGAGAAGATTTTCTAGGTTTGAAAGAACTTCGGAAGGGAGGGCTGGAAATTTTGCACAGGACGCGGTTGATAAGGCTTTCCAATGAATTACAAGAAAAAGGTTTATCTTGCTAATCAATTCCTTCCAACATACCTGCCCATTAAAAACATTCCTCTGATTAATTAATCCCTCCTCCTTCACCAAACGTTTAATTTTTTAATCCATTTTAACCCGCCTTCGCCATATCCTTCACCTTCCTCTGTCTTCCTTAATCTTTCCTCCTCTCCCACCCAACGCCGTCAGCAGTATAGCCTTTTCTCGATAAAGGCGGCGATGACCAACGAAAGTTTAAAAAAACTGCCTGACTTTGCTGCATTCTTATGACAGGAAATGTCAATTATTAATTGATATTAGAGCTCGCATTGAGGGCCAGGGTTAGCTGGAATAGATTGTGGTAAACATCTATGTGTGTGATTATGCGTGATTTAAATTGGTGAAAATGTTATTTATAGTTATTTATTTGTAAATATCCACCAACGCATTCACAGTTGTCAGGCCAAGGGTCGGCTTGATAGACGAGGCGAGGTCATGATGCAGTATCGAGGAAGGATCTTGAGAGCTGTAACACTTATTGGATTTGGGAGAGTTATCTGCGAAGGTAAACGCATTGGGTAACCGGTGTTGGAAACCGGAAGTTTTCTTAAGAAGCAAAATTCGATTTCTAGGTAAGATCCCTCACCGAAAAAAACAAGGAAATTCTCCCAAGGAGGGCTGCGATACTTCAACATAAAAGAACAAAGTTCAAAGCACCCTAATTGATTATGGTGCTTGTTGCTTCTCATTTCAAGGTGTCTACTTGTTTGAATCGAATTGACCGAGGTCAAGAGGTCAATTTCCAATAGGAATCCGAGCGTACGAAACGCTATCTCAGGCATCAAATCCCTCAGCAAACTCCCCGGAAAGCGTGCAGTGTGGCCAATCCCTTGCTTTGAAGACGATGCCCGCCTCCGGGGTTGTGTGCTTATCCGTTCAGTTGTAATCATTACGTCTGCCAATTGCACCGCCAGACGCCCGAACCGCATTATCTAGGAGGATCATCCCAGGGCGGTGCGTGTGGCAGGCGGTGTCGGTTCCTAAATCCGCATCTACATCAAATACCGCAGGCCGCCGGAAGGGTCCCCAGCAAGCAACGTTATGTCATCACCAATTCAAGTGCCGGACGAAAGATATCTTCCTATGCTGGGGGCCACATTAGGAATATTGTAAGGGATAAAGGCATTACTTCGTGAATTTGAATAATTTTCTTAACTAATTCAGTACATGCAAAAAATATTCAACACATGTCACGTAAAATTATCAGAAAAATTATTAAACCCATCGAAAAATTACGAAATACCTTGAAAAATTAAAAAAAACCATAACCGAGGTAATCAACCCGAAAGGTCGATTTGTCAGGTAATAGTCGAGTTAACCCAACACGAAGTCCAATGGTGTATAAAATTTACGCATCAGGGTGAGGGGCGAGTTTCTTTCCCTCTTCCGGCTATGGTTTCCAAGTTATGGTTTTCTGGTTAGCCGAAAAATCACGCAGGTCGGGCGAAGCTGAAGGTGCCCAGAGGCGTCCCCGATAATCGATGACCGGCTGATCACCTACAGAAATCGCTAATGTCCTAACACCCCCCACCACACGCCCTTGCGGTGGCCAGCGAGGTATTGTGTAGATTTAGATGCCTAGGAGGGGAAGCTGGAGGTAGGGCACGCATCCGGCTCACGTACGTACTCCTCGTCCAACGGCGCGCAGAGAATATTTCTACGTCATCCTGCAACCGCTGCAAGTTAGACTACATGTAAGCTCTTTACCATCCTCCATGATTTTCTCTACCGCCTGTTGGTACTCCTTCCTTTTCAAACCATTTAATGCTTCTACATTCCATTTCCTAACTCGCCGCCCCTGCCTTATCTTTTGGAAACGAACGCTACATTTCATAACAACTAAATTGTGGTCAGAGTCCGCATTCGCTCTCGGGAACCTGTGCGAATATATCACACTGCTCCTAAACCTGTGTCTAACCAGGATATAATCTAGCTGATACCTTCCTGAGTCACCTGGCATTTTCCATGCATACCTGCGTCTTTTGTGGTGTCTAAACAAAGTGTTGGTGATGACTAGCCCCTGTCTCCTGCAGAACTCAACTGCTTTCACCCCGCGGTCATTCCCCGTGCCTAAACTGTAGTCCCCGACCTCTTCCTTCGCCTACCGTTGCATTCCAATCCCCCATCACTATCAAATGTTTCCCTGCAGGAACACACGCGATTATGTCCTCTAACTGATCGTATACCCTATCGCCCTCTTCTTCCTTGTGGTTGCTCGGTGGCATGTATACCTGAATAATAACCAAGTTCGTCGGTTCTGCTTTTATCTCCACTAGTAGTATTCTATCCGTTACCTGCTCTATGTCGACTACGCTTCTTCCTACCTCTTCATTTAATACTATGGCAACCCCTCGTTGGCTCTCGTCCCCACCGCTGATATTAATATGTTTTCCATAATGAATACATGTAGGCATCATCTTAAGCCGTTAAATCCTTAGGATTGGCCGATTACTCGGTCGCAGCTCTATCAATTTTTCTTTAATCCAATCAAATCCTTATATACACCCTTGTTCCTCTTTATGCCTGCCATTCCTCTATCTATTATGTTCGTAAGAAAACAGTGGGTTTCAAGGCGTTCTCCCAGTCTATTTGGTAGTAGTAGTAGTTTTGAGGGGAGGCGACCGACAGCTAAGGTCATTTGCGCCATAGGGGATGGATAGGAAAGGATGAAGGGTGGAGAGAAACCCGGGGTCGGCATTAGCCTACTCTTTACGAAAGGCGCCAAGGGGTCCGCAGTTTAACGTCCCATCCGACGGACGGCGTACTCACTCAAAGTGCCCTCCACAAAGCACCTCAAGTAGGGATCGAGATACCTCTGAAAAATATTCAACACCGCCGGGATTTGAACCCGCGCCCTCATGGTGGGAGGCCAGTACGTTAGCCCCCGCACCATCTCGATCCCCCGTCTATTTGGTTCACCTCTCTCCATCACCATGCAGTCAATTCGCACTGATACCAGATTGGTGTAATGGTGTAATTATAAAATGTAAGTAATTAAAAGTAACGGTAGAAATTATAAAATGGCCTATCTATTGCAATGCACACAATGTAATTTTAAAAACACTACATATTTCGATTTGAGGTTCGTCATTTTGAAGTGAAACTGGCATAAGTTGTTTCCAATTAAGAATGACATATGGCGTCGAAAAGCGTTGCGTCTTAAATATAATTGTGGGAAGCGAAATACATTTTTTTTATCTTAAATACAATTTAAGGGTGTAACGAAAACTGATCTCGCTATGTGCACTTTAATAAGGGAATAGAAATTGAAATGTACACTATGGATTGAAATATGAAAATAACAATGCATCAAAGGGTTTATTGAGAATTATTTTGAAAAATAAATTCATTTTTTTCCTTCTATTGAGATTCCGTGTTGATCCCGTTAAAAAAAAGAAAGCTTCTTTCCGCCGGGAAAGTCAATGAGTGTTGTTGAGGGAGAATAGGAATTAGAGAGAGTCGGGGGGTTGGGGGCTAGATGAAGCAGAAGTGGGTCCCCACCTCGAAAGGAGATCGCATCGAAGTCACGCCCTCATCTCGCATCCCTCCCTCATATCTTGAGGACTCACCTCCGACGGACGAGCACTCCACGACTCCCCTAAGGAGCTCAGGCGGACTCGGGCAGGACGCCCTGGAAGCTGTAAATCAATTCTTTCTCCGTACCCCTGGTTCAATCCTTCCTCCACAGTCACAATCGTGTTCCACCACCCATCAATAACCTTCCTGACGTAATCAACCGTATACATTATATTTCGTTTGGTTGAATGTTTTTATGCCCAGTATTTAAATAATGGGATTTTTGATTTGAGGTTTCCATTTTCAGATTTTTAAAATTTTCCGTCGAATTAGGAAATCGCCAACAGCAAAATATTGGCTGTTGCTGGACATACTTCAGCGAAATGTGGGCCAAGCAGTCATCGATGTTTCATTCTTTCTTCCACATCTAATTGACCATTCAATTAAATAGCTAATTATGTCCATCGTCCATACGATAAAAAATGGAATTTCCACATTGGAATCCATGGGCTCCGTCCTGGATATCGGTCGGATTGTGCGACACGATTTGATTGCCATTGCACGCACTTTTACACAAAGCATATTGCTGCAATCTTAGGAATTAAGGAGGGAAACTATCAAAGGGATGGATTCAATTAAGATAATTTTCAAATCGGCACACAGAGTAGATTTTCAGTTTTGAAGAATATTTGATGCAAAGGAGAAGAAAGACGGTATTTATTTATATTTTTTTAAACTAAAATGAGTAAATACTAGATTTTCCTGTCTGAATAATCGAAAAAGATTAAGATTCAAACATTGCTTTGAAATATGAAAGCAATGCATTGGAAAATTAGGATTCGCGAGAGTGCCGGGGAAATATGATTTAAAACGAAATATTTATTATTTTTTACTCACTATGGATCACTTACTTTGGCAAATTGGCTTCTTACGAGGCTATTCAAATGTTGTTGTAGGTCGAGTGGTTCAAAGAGCAGTCATGATTGGAAAAACCTTCGCGATAACCTGAATAGGTTGAGCATACTGTCGGTAGAATTGGGGTGCAAATCAATCACAGAGACAAGTTTGAAATACATGCTAAATATCTCAAGAGTGTCACATACAACTCTCTTTCTTCTTTCTTTTAATTCCGAATTAAAAAAACCCATTATACTAAGGCACATTGTAAAAACGATTGCTACACCAAAGGAAAGAAACGTTTATTATGTTTTTTTTCGGAATAGAGGTTCAAATTATTGCCATCAAATTCTACAGGGGGATAACGAACCATAAAGAGGAAATTAGACATTAGCCGTGCCATTACGGGAGGAAACGGTTTCAGCCATTTAAATTTGAGGACGTCGCCATGGATAATTATGTAACCCTGGACGGAGGTGGGCGGTGGCCATGGCAGCACATTCTGACGCTCCACCGTTCAATGGAACACCTTATTGGGCTAACCTCGATTTCCCCCGGACATTTTGTGCCAGGATACGATGCCCCTTTAGAAACCCTTAGGAATGAACAGTCCAAAAGGACGCCTCGGTAGCTTGGTAACTGGCAAAGGCACTCAGCTGGATTGCATAATTATTCGCGTTCGAACCACGGCCTTGCGAATTCTTTTTTTCGGGCTTCGAAATTATTCGCCTCTGATGTCTACCTTGTACCACTTCGGCCGCATCCGCGCTTCTCCGATCGAATCCCAGAAGGGTCCCATCCCAGGGACCGCAACCGCCATTTCCGCTATTGACTGTTCTGCTTTGAGACGGGCAGGAAGGAGGAGAGTGGCGGAACCCAAGCGGGGGTCCACCGTGAATGGCGGGGGAGGGAGAGAGAGGGGACTTCGTGGGCGATTTGATCGCGCCATGATCCCTCTCGGTAGACTTCGCGGAGGAAGGAGAATTAAAGAGGGGAGAGGGGATTGGAGAAGAAGGGGAGGGGTTGAGAGAAAGTGGTGGTGCAAGGATACGGAGGAGTCTTACAACTATCATCATTCTTTTCATCTGTTTTGCAGTCGTATGCTGTTTTTTTTGGTGCGCTCTCCGGTGAAGAATCGTTAAGATCAATACATTTTACATGTGCTCGTTTTTATTTAAGGAAAGAGAACGTTGAAACCTTGTCTGAGGTAGTTATATTAGTAACTTTTGTTGTGACAAAAGGAAAAAAAATAATTCACTTTTAAAACCTAATTAAAAATTCCGACAATGGATTGAATACAGTCTGTTGCTCGGCACGTAACTTTGTTGATGACACTGAGTTGAATCCACGGTCGGCCTTGAAATTAAATGTAATAATCGACTTGTTTTCATTAAAGTGGAAATCAAATATTTTCGCAAAGTTAACTAAAGATTTTTACAAAATTGTAAAACTGTTCGATGTTTCACTGAATCATACTTCACTGTTGCATAAATATTTATGCCCCAATGCCTTATATTTTCTGCATATTAACCATGCATGCATCTTCCTTTCTTTGTGTCTTTCTCCACGTTCTGTTGGCGTCGCTTTTTTGTTGTCTACATCGAAGGCACTCATAACTCAGGAATATTCCTAAGACTTATAAAATTGCATCTCTGTTATCTATTAATCCTTTTTCTTAAAGAAATAGTATATGTATAATTTTTAATGTTTGCTTTTCACCACGCATTCAAGTATTACACACGCAAGAGTATTTATCGTGAATTCGTTTATTTGCTTCATAATTATAATTATTTAAAGAGTGCGCTATGGGTTTCACATTCTTTCGAAAGCTATTTTCGGTGTTTCTTGTGCAAAATTTAGAAACAAAGCCTTCTCCTCGACACCATAGGGGGGCGAGAGGGGACGAAATGATTTCACGAAGGGGCTCCACTCTTTGTATAAGTCGAGGGACTCGCATTGTCCGGAGTCCCCGCTGGCGGGCGTCGCTGAGGGAAATGGGATTGGCGCGCGTCGGGAGGGGCGCGCCCGGAGGAGTTCGTTCCGCCGTCCCTTTGCCGCCGTCGGTTGAACACTTCCCGGACACCCACCGCCCCTCCGCCTCCAATTCGTCGGAACGGCACCCGGACAGGGCTCCGACCGCACGCCCCTCTCCGGCCCCGCTGCTACACTCGGAATACTAGGTTCATTAAAGAAACGCGAGCTACACCAATGGATTTGGGGTAATAGTCGTATTAATAAAAAAAGGTAAGGAGAAATGCCATCTCCTGCACTGTTTATAGACGCCACCTTGAAGATATGTCCAATGTTTTGGACACTGAGGAGAGGGAATACATTTCGGAATTGGAATTTATACACAGATACGAGCCGGGGGGTACTGTAAACCTTCAATTATCACTAATACATAGTCGAGAAAGAAAATTTATTTTTATTTATTGCTTTTAAGACTTCTCTACATAGGAATCATCCAGGGTTATACATTTCTTCAAGGCAGATTGCATCGAAAATCATTGTTCAACCTCTTCAATGACGTCATTCGTGTCGTCAAATCTACGAATCTGCGATAGTTTTTGAGTTCTGGGAATAAGAAATAATTGCTTGCAATTGGGAGAATAGGGTGGATGTGGTAAAATTACCAAGCCACGCCGCTCTGATTGACGATTGCGCCGTGTTTACTACTGATAAGGAGTCAATTGTCGTGGAAATCAGCGTGCTGACACCTTTGCCATGTGCAGTTCTTGTGAATAATACTAAAAAAATGTTACAACTAAGATTAGTCTCATATATGACCATTTGAGCGTTTGTTTTTTGGTCTAATAGGATAAAGTGCTCCAATTTCTCCACTGTGGCAATAGTGCCATCCGTGAAGGATGGTCTTCTACTTCTTGGATCGTCTGTGAGGGACATGTGTCCAGTTTGAAAACTCTTTTTCGTACTCACAACTGTATCACATAACAGCATATCGTTTCCAAAAAGAACGTTTATTTCATCGTGGATTTTCCGGGCATTGTATTCTGTCAAATGAAGGAACGAAATCACATTGCGAGCATCAATCTTCTCCATACTGTGAGTTACTTCACTCTACGGTTTCCTCAGACAAAACAGCAATAATAGCTTTACACCATTATCTGCATAAAGGTGAATTAATAGATACATTTATCCAGATATCTCGTTTATTTCTTGGTAATAATAACTTAAGAAAGATATTCTCGCGCATATACTGTGCATTTTGTGACTCGCTCAGGAAGGCCTCGTTTCATAAATCTTTATCGAATAATTCAGAAATCGTTCTTGAACAGTTATTGCGCAATTTCACACATTATTCCTGATTGCACAGAAGGGATCATGTTCTAATTTACTATGCGTGTTTGGCAAACACTGGAAGTATAAACAACACATACACGATGCATCAATTATAAGATAAGTTCGAATTATGCAGGTTCAATTCGGACAAGCAGATAATATTTTAAGTACCACATTAAATTGACGGGCGAGGCCAGGGCTTCGGCGTCAGGGGAATTTACTGCTCAGTGAAGTGCAGCAGGGAATCGCTTTCCCGTTACACATTGCGCACATTTATTATGAAAATATAAAACACATCATGTGCGATGAGTCGAACTGTTATAATACAGGGTGCATTCCAAAATTAATGGAGTTATTTTTTTTAAGTGATTTACTTTGCCCTTTGGGTGCTGTAATTAAGTTGATTATCATGGATTACTGTTACGTGTAACGGCTTTTTTAGATAACGAATCGGAATGAAACTATGCCAATAATCAATCAAAACTGCGATCCAATTTAAAAAAAAGCCAATTTAAAATATATTTTCGCAAACATAGGGGATTAAAATAAGCGGGTTATCTCTCCTGCTCTAGTATGAAAAAACATTAACATACCAAGCGATTTCCGCGAAGTCATCATAAAAACAGCACCGGCAGTATTATTTTTCACCGTTTTCAATTCACAATGAAAGAATGAGCTCTATTAAAAATCAATTCAATTGTTCGTGAAAACGATGATTGCGATTGCAAGAAAACACGAAAAACCATTGTCAAAACATTGACATTTTGAAATAAATATATTTCACAATCAAATAGTTAACTTCTCAAAAGGCACTTTTTTGTATTATCATTGGTCGTTAAATCCTAAGATTGGTTGACTGCTGCAGCCCTCCATACTACCCTATCCGATACTAATTGGCTTATCTCTTGCTAATTTTTACAATGTACTTTATTCTTTATTTTTCACATGTATTTGGGACTTTTCCCTCTATTTTTCCTACTATTATATTATTCACGAATCCATTGTGCCTCAGGGTCTGGCCAATCCATCTGGTTCTCTTTTCTCTATGGTGTTCCATAAGGCCCGCTTCTCGTCCACAAGGTGTGATCAAAAAAAGACCGAACTAATTGTTTTCATCGCAACCCGTTCAACGGATCGAAACGAGACACAGTGCGCTATCTAGCGACATATCTGAAGACTAAAAAATTAGGTGTGTTTTTTTTATATCGAGTCATTACGCAGCAGCAGCGGTACGTGTCTTAACCTGTTCGTCGCCGCGTGCAACGGCAGCAATGGAGGAGCTAGAGGAACAGCGTGTGTGCGTGAAATTTTGTTTCAAACTTGGCAAAAGTGCTACGGATACATTTGGAATCATTCAGCAAGCCTTTGTTATTGAAGCTATGAGTCGAAGCCAGTGTTTTGTGGGGTACAGTCGTTTTAAATCGGCCAGAACCTCGACAGATGAAGATTCGCGAACGGGGCGGCCTTCCACTTTGACAGAGCCAAACAATGTCAAATTTGTGAACGATTTGGTCGCCGTTTAATTGTTACGGAGATAGCCGAGGAAGTGAACATTAGTTTTGGATCCTGTCAGATAATGTTGACAGACATTTTGGGCATGACGCGCGTCGCATCAAAATTCGTCCCGCGGGTGTTGACTGATGAACAGAGACAAAAACATGTGGACATTTGTCAGGAACTCCTCGATCAAGTCAATGCCGACCCAGAGTTTCTTAAAACCATCGTAGTTCGGGTTACTTAAAACAATCGGGTATATGGTTACGATGTTGAGACAAGGGCCCAATCTTCTCAGTGGAAAGGTCCTCATTCTCCGCGACCAAAGGAAGATCGCATGTCCCGGTCCAATGTGAAGGTCATACTGGTGTGTTTCTTTGATTGGCAAGGGCTGATTCATTACGAATACGCCCCTCAAGGTCAAACCGTCAACAAAGATTTCTACTTAAAGCGTGGCTCCATCAGAATTTTTTTTGTTTCCAAAGTTAAAATTAACCTTGAAAGGGAGCCGATTCAACTCTATTGCGGCCATTAAAACTAATTGTACGGCGGACATGAAGAGAATCCCTAAGGCGGCTTACTAGGCAGGGTTCGAGAGCTGGGAGAAACGTTGGCAAAGGTGTGACGTCAGCCAAGGGCGACAAGTTCGATTTAGCTGTCTCTATCGAAATAAACAAGTTATAAAATCAGTCCGGTCTTTTTTTGATCACACCTTGTATTATTCTGTATACTTCTTCATTTGTTATTTTATCCTCCCATTTGATCTTAAGTATCCTCCTTCAGCACCAGGTTTTGCAGGCTTCTAGTCTTTTCTGTTCTACTTTTCCGATGGTCCATGGTTATGATCCATAGAGTGCCACGCTCCATACGAATGTTTTCACTTATTCGTTCCTCGTCTGTAGTTCTATCTTCTTTTAGCACAGCAGTTGTCTTTTTATTGTTGCTTGAGCTATTCTTCGCTTGATATCTGTATCTGATATTTATCGTGATTCTTCCGTCCCATCTGTTAGTACTTCCGACATAGGTCCACTTTCCCTAATTTTTGTCTTTTCAGTGTGACTACTGTATTCCGCTTCTCTGTTCCACATACTAGGATTTTAGTCTTCGTCTTGTTTATGTTCATGTTGTATCTTTTAAGAATTTGATCCAATACGTTTTAGTGACCTTTGAAGATCCTCCTGGTTTTCTGCTATCATTGCTATATCGTCGGCAAAGTGTGGCATGTTTATCTCTTCTCCATTGATCCTTTTACTCACGCCCGAAGCTGTGGCTGTTGACGGCGGACCGATATCCTTGATCGGCGCCATCAATGCCTTCTGCGAGCTGCTTCCTCTCTTTTTGGGAGTCATTTTGTGTTGCATGTAAAACGTTGTCAACCGCTGGTAAATATTTTCCAACAAAATAGCCAGAAAAATACTCTCCGTGCTTTGGTCTCGAACCTGCGACCCTGAATTTTCGAGCAGCAAAAGCGATGAGCAGTGCATTATTAAGTAAAGGGTTCAGTGTGAACTAAGATATCAAGAAATAACTTAGCAATAGAGCTAAATATTTGGGAATATTCCTAACACCGTGCCTTTCATAAGGGTGCACATGTCAGAAGAATATGCTGATCCACCGTAAAGAAACTCGGCTTCATTAGCCGAGTGTTGGCACAATGCAACGCGAAAGCTAGAGAGAGGTGTTATTTCGCCTTAGGAATTTTTGGAATATATTTGGAACATTTGGGATCTTTGGGAGAAATATTTTACAAAAGAAACAATTAGATAAAGTACTGATAAAATCCGCTAGATTCGTCCATCGTATGTTATATGGTGAAATATATAAAGCAGTAAATGGCAAAATAATTTTAGCATCGGGAGCAATAGGGATCACAAACTCCATCATCGAAGATTTTTGAAGCACCTGCCGATGACGCAACAGTTGGCGAGGCATTCGCGGCGATCATTAAACTGAGATTTCGGCGAAGACAGGCCGTGGAGCTGTCCTCCGTCTCGTTCCATCGATCCCCGCTCATCCCTCACTCACGTCTCTATGCCTCTCTCCCCTCCATAACCACCTCCCACCCCCCGTCATCCAACCACCCGGTCGGAAGATAGCATCGGATGACGGCTGAGTGCACCGCGAGAGATAACTCCTTTCGTTCCGAACAAACGCTCTGCACCCCATCCCCCCCCTCACGGGGTCGGAAGGAACGAATTCTCCCGCCCCAGAATCACTAATCACTCGCGACCTTCGACCCCGCTCGAGCGATCGGAAGATACAATCGGGCTGAGAAACTAAGCGCCCACCCCTTCAAGGAGAGAGGGCGGAGGAGAATGGGGAGATGTGGGGAGGGATCAAGGAAAGCTTTCGCCTCATTACGCGGCAAGACGCGATAAAGCCATTATTATGAATGATATGGTGTGGCGTTCAGAGGATTGGAGCGATCGCCCGAGAAGTGAAAGAAATGGGTCGCACCCCATGCCAAGAAAGAAACGCAAATGAATTGATTTCAACATGCAGAAATATAATCAAAGGTGACAATGAGGCAAACCGCTTCGTATTCCCACATTCACTTCCTTATTTCACGAGCAAAGGTTTTCCGATTTCAAAAGTCATCGGATTTTTACGGAGATGTATTTTTTTTAAGTACGAAACAAGGTCGGGAACAAATAAGTCTGCGTGGAAATGCAAATTGGTTTCCTCATTATGAACAGTTTCCACCGAGGGAAGACAGCTACCCCGTCAGCAGGCGACAAAATAAACGCGTGACGATTTTGTTAACAAACAGGCATTTTGCCGAGTTCAACAACCTCCGACGTAATCAAGACGAATTAATCGCCCACTCTCTTGATAATATATACTTGGCAACACAAGGCGCCGCTCCTGACGGGGCGCCACGCTCATATCGGGATAATGCATCGCAGAGCACATTTAACTCACTGAGTCATGGAAATTATTGTCCCATAATATCTTCGCTCACTTCTTTTTAACAAAATGTCCTGAGCATTATATTCACGGCGAACTGAATAGGATATTTAATAGTGTATGATTTATTAATCATAATTTCTTCAAAAACTTATCAATAATTAATGATTTATCACCCGTCAAGGCGGGTTTTTTGTGGACTCAAAGAATAAATACTGCTACAGTACTTAGCCCGGCCTAACACACCAATAAATATCATAAAACCCCACACTATGATAGGATAAATTATACCTTACCTCTTCATGAATACTTTCTGGCCACCATCATCCCGTTTAACTTATGCCTTTCCTTTTTCTCCTCCAATTCACAAATATTATCCCGTCCATTTCCATCTTAAATATTTTTGCCTTAAAAGAATAAATAACTTCATAGATCGTAATCAAGAAGTGCCACGCGTGGGAATAAATCAATGAAATGAAAACCAATTAAACCAAATTGCTTCGTTCACGTGACCTACGCGACTACGTGTAGCTTGCGAGGGTAGCAAACCAAGCGTCCAGGGACCATCTCCATGAGATAAAGGCCCAACCGCAAACACGCACAGATACTAGCGTCTCTTCGGCCATCTTTAAAACGCTTCTTCCACTCGAAAACAGATTTTTTCTTCTGAGCATTATCACCGTAAACAGCTGTCAATATTTCAGTGATTTATTGATAACTTTTACCGCACTTCACCAAAACACTTCATTTTAATTCGTTGCTCCGTGATTTCGTGAATTTCCATTTTCGACAAACAGTAAAAACAGGGACAATATAAACTAGCATAACTGGCACCATACGCACAGCTCCACGATCCGCCAAGCACAGACGCAGTCTCATTGGATCTCAGGCAATGCATAGCGTCGCTAGTGGGCGGGCCTATAGTCCGCGTCATGGCCGCTAGATTGCACTAGTTCGCGCATTTATTGCACAGACAACGTACACACGCTAAAAAATAAAATGCACGGATTTTCACAAGATACAGGTTGTTTGTTCAGGTGTACAACTTAAAGTCTTCTCAAGTAAAACTGAGATGGATGACAAGTGACCAGGGTCTTTCGACAAGTTGGTCTTCTGCGAAATAGAGTGAGTACCACTAGCCTAAGTACAAATGAATTACGAAAGAGGCATCATTGTATTTGTAGAGAGGGTGTAAAGGGTAAAGGACAGAAAGATAGGGAGTATTCAACGATGAGGGGTGAGCGTTGGCGGTTCAGAGGAAGGGGAGGGAGGGAGGAAGCGTACGTGACCTCGGTGTCTTTCGGCCCAGGAGTTGAGAGATGGAGCATCAGCGACGAAAAACGGTCGCGTCAAAGTCAAAGGTCATGGGAATCAACGGGGAGAAGGGAATGGGCCCAGAATCAATGTTAACAAGATCTGAATTAAGTTTTAATATGAAGGACTCACGTACAAGCATCCAAATAGACGATTCAGGACTTGTAAATGGAGTTCTTGGATTTTCTTGTCAAATGTGATCTCATGATTTGAATAGGTGATGTTCCATGCTTAATTACCCCAATTTACTGTGCTCGTTATGAGCGAGGTGTTCTTTGTATCTGGTTAAGACGTTTCTCAGTGCATGAACGACGTACTTTGCTTTACAGGAATTGCAATTATTCCAATTTATCGTTTAATTTTGTTTCCGTGTAGTCGATTTTTTTATTATGATGGATTTTGCTGAAAAATTTGGTCAAGGGTGAAACAGTAGATTTGACTTATTTTTGCTTTTTGAAAGTTTATTCTGCAATTTTATTTGCGTAAAGGAATATTTACCAATGAGTGTACAAGTGAGTAGAAAACCACCAGTATGTGGCACTTTTAGTCAAAAAAATCATTATGCATGTAATTTTCCGTGTGTTTTTCATTATTTTTATGTAATTAAAAGTGGTAAGAGCTCACCTTAGTTTGTTATTTTGTCGTCTCTCAACATGCCATCCATCCATTTCTCCTCAATACCCTGAAATAACGCACGACCTCGTATTATTTCGTTTTCCTCGCAGTTCATTTATTTTTTCTTATCTTTCTACTCACCACATCTATTTCCACATATATTTTTACGCTCATCTCCAAATTCATGAGTTCATAGCTACGGTCGGTACGAAGGTTTTTATTAATCTTTTATTAAATAAAATCTTTAAAGCATAATAAATGGTTTCTGGCGTAACTTTATGGAATCGATTGATGTTGGAAATGAAAAAAATAGCAACTTTATGATTCCAATGAAAACATTCTTTCAGTGGAATCACAAATTTATTATTTTTCATTTCCAATCCTTAAAGCACATGACAATATTCCCGCATTTATATAAAAATATATCTTTACCCAGAAATATTATACTCTAAAGTTCCTTGCTCATATTAGCTTAAATATATTTTAAATGGTTTTTTGTACCTTGGTGGTGAAGGTAATGGACAAATAATTGTGTTGTCCGCACCTAACTAGTGGCATAAACACAAAATGCCTTGCTCCGAAGAAGTTCTCAGCTGTATATGGAAGATTTCAGAGTTTTCTTAGAAGAACGGCGACCTTCAATCGGGTTCTCAGATATTCTTTTCCTAGTCCTAATTCCTGGTTCATGACACAAATGCATTCCAAGCCAAATTCCACAAAATACTTTTCGCAGCCTTTTTTCTCGATTACTTCGGCACTAGCAATGGCTGTGGTCAATCCTCGATCCTTCCCAAATACCACTCTTTCCTGGTATACCCTGATTATTATTTCCTCTACGCATTCACCTTCTCCGATTCAAGGTCTGTCGACCTAAATTCTAAATTCCTGCCGACAATTATTCTACGGCATAATACTTTGTTACTTTCGGCTCCAGGTTTTACGGAGGGGCGAGAAGGGGGAGGAGGGGAAACAGGGAGAGTTGGTTGTCGGGAGGGAGCGGGAGAGAGGAAAACGAACGACGCACGAGGGTAATTACACTCGGCGCTGAAATCGCAGCGGTAATTAAGCCAATCAAAAGGCATCATTCGAATCGCTAATTGGATTGCGACTTCGTGACGATCCCGTTCGCAAATTTTCGCCCCGTAAAAATATTGCACGCACTCCCTAATCATACAAAATTGATTTTGGGTCCAATCAAGAGATAGAGAGCCGAGTTTAATCTCTCGACAAACAAAGAATAGCGCTAATGATGCGGATAATAGGATTACGAACCTTTGCAGAAGCTCCTTTCGCAAAGAAACGTGCCGCCAGCTCGAATTCAATTGTTTCCTTGCCGGGATCGCAGCAATAGTTACGGCACAAGTTTCCCGATTTAATATTGAAGAGAGTAATCGGATCATTGAGGTATGGATGGATACAGAAAGGAGCGCGGAGAACAGATTATGCAAGCACGGCGAAGGAAGCTATTGTCCTGGTTTTTAACCAAGATGGGTGAGAAAGATTTCGAAATGCTCATTTGCAAATCATTCAGCCGTGTTTCCTTTCGCAGTATGCAGTGTCAAAAATTGCCAATTTTGATTAAATTCAGGGATAATTCCCATCACTAATTTTGTTTTCACATTATAATTCATTATTGATGCAAAATACTCAATGGACGTGCGATAGGGGACAAGGGATCAAAGGATTAACAGAGTAGCAATTATGAATAAATGGCAACGCCAGAGATGTAAACGAAAAATTGATAAAATCGAATTAATCATTTGACGCTGATATATTTAAGAACTCAAATTAAAAGTGAAAACTATTTGTACACCTTCAAAAGATTTGTAGAGGATCGAAAGTAAGAAAGCGAGTGACACTAGTTTGTATAACAGGATTACTTTAAGATCAAAGAATATCCGTCAGTCTTGTTAAAAACTGTGTTGAAAATACTAAAATGATACGATATTAATGGAGGTAGAAGGAGTTGGGATTCCCTCAAACAATTAGACTAATGAAGAAACCAAGCAAAAATATAGGTCGGTTTGTACTGAATGCAAGAAGATAGCTTAGAATTTGACGCAAGCTCAAATTCTTGCAAAACTCACAGTGACAAGATAATAGAGTAAATCAATTGTGACATTCTGCCACCTGCAAACACGCCATCTACTCTTGAGTTTACCGTAGTAATAACACAGGGTTTCGTGTCCTCGAGGGAGCGAGGCTCCGACCGCGTCGGAATAGGACGGAGATCTGACTCCAGCCGCCACCGAGACGAGCAAGCAGCGGCTAAGGAGCAAGGCGGCAGAACGTCGCTATAGCTTATCTAAGTATTCACGTACGTTTTGCATCATATATATATATATATATATATATATATATATACTGTTATATATAACAGTATATGAATATAGTTACACACACACACACACACACACACACATATATATATATATATATATATATATATATATATATATATATATATAGACGATATACTTACATCGACTTAATAATCTTCAATGTATGCTCCTTCAGCTGCTACACACTTAGTATAACGTTGCTCCCATTCCCCGTACGCCCGCTGGAAATTTTCTTTGGGGATGCCGTTGATGACCCTCGTCGAAGCCTCTTGAACGGCCTTTATCGAGTCAAAACGTCGTCCCTTGAGCTATCTTTTCATCAGGGGGAAGAAGAAGAAGTCCGGTGGTGCCAGATCGGGAGAATAGGGCGGGTGCAGCAACGTGGCAACGCCGTATTTGGCCAGGAGCTGTCGGTCGACACTCAGAATTTTCGGCACCATCTTGGCGCACACCTTGCGCATGGCCAAATCCTGTGAAATAATGCGTTGGACGTTGGATGCAGACAGACATAACTGGTTTGCAATGTCTTCACTGGTTAAGCGTCGGTCTGTGTTCAGCAGTGTCCTCACTCTGTCCACATTCGTGTCGGTTCTTGCCGTCGACGGCCGTCCGGAGCGATGGTCGTCTTCAACGAGCTCCCTACCCTCTTTAAACAACTTGTGCCACTCAAATACTGTGGAACGGCTTAAGGCAGTGTCCCCGTAAGCCTGCTTGATCATATCGAGGGTTTCAGCTGCCATCTTCCCGAGTTTCGCACAAAACTTCACGGAATAGCGTTGCCCTAAATTCAGATTCATTTTGTTTTTCGACGCGGACAAAAAACTTGCTTCACTAAAAACGTTGTCCTCACTCAACGACAGCCCGCAGGCGACTGAGGTTAGTGTCGGTCTGTTGCTAAGAGCCCCCTCCACCTTACCCTGCCAGGCAGACCCCCCTCCACCGCTCCGTTCGCGCCAGAGAAAATCAGTCCTGCCACTTTTGGGTGCGACCCTGTTTATATATATAAAACTTGGACAGCAACAAACAATGTAAGAACACATAAAAAGAACACTCACACGCTATTTCTTAATAATGTGGACGGAATTTAGCTCCGTCTTCCTCAGAAGAATATCAATATACACATACACAATGAAAAACTCCGGCCTCTTCAAATGTTCACCCCATCACCAAGATCAACAGAAACTAATAAGGTTTCTGTCAATCCAAGTGATATCCCCCACTGGAGGAAACCAACCAGGGTTCCTTCGTTTAAACAGAAAAGTGAGAGAGTTTTGCTAAGCTGGCAAATTGGGATTCACCCGGTGGATATAATGAGGCGGTGGGTGGGTGGGAGAAGGGGACTTGACGGAGGGAAGGAAGCGAGGGCCGAAGACACAACCGCCCTCTCTCCTCCCCTTGTCAACTCTGATTATTTCAGATTAGGCTTTTTCGTCTGCTCTGCTCGTTACCGAAGCCTGATTTGTCTCCTTCCTCCTCATTATACGCACTCGAGCAACTCTCTCCCTTTCCCACTCACCCACCACTTGCCAATCTTAACTGTGGTTCTCTCGCTCATTGATGACCCAGACAAATGGGGAGCTCAGTTTCGAACCCGTTTGAGGTTCAACCAAAAATATCGAACCTTCAAAATTGTTTTCCATCGAAAGTGGATAGACCTTGTTTGGTGTGAGGACTTGGGACAGATATGTACTGTTCATCGCAAGTGGATGCGATCCACAAACGCAAAAGGAAACCAACTCTGAGCACAATGAAAGAGAGGAGAAATAAAAGGGGAGTAGTAGTTTGGGAGGATCTCAGAATTGGAAGAGGCAGTCAAAGGAGGAAAATTAATTGGAATCTGAGGAATTAAGTTAACGAAACGGAGAGAAAGAAGTTAATTTGCTCCATTTTGCTTGATGACTTATAGATGTCGGAGAAGTAATGGCAGAAAATCGACGAGACCTCGATGAATCATCTTCCTCAAATTCTATGGATCATGAAGGAAGTTGTGGCATCAAAGTGGGCTTTGAAAGGCATGAAATCCGCCGAATGTGCCACCTAAGTGGAAGCAAAAATTTGTCAGAGAATTGGGAATTTAATCATTAGCAACGGACGCACAAAAAACTGAGCGAAACAAATAAGTTCTGATGGTCACAGACTAAAGCATGTTCTAGGTATTAATTAGCATTACTTATACCCTGGCATAACGGAGACATTCCGCCGAATATGGCCTTCGGTGAACCCATTTGCGACTTCAGGTTCCCTTTCACCTGCTTAACCGATATGTGAGCGGTGAAATTTGTTTTTTAACGTGACGTTAAAATATAACTCCACCTACATCCCCCTTCCGTTATGTGTTGATCGTTAATTATTTATCGAGATATTTCTTCCCACAAATACTTAGTACGTTCTTGGCAGCACAAAAACACGGCGTTATCAGGGATCTAGTGTTTGATGTCAGGGCATGGAATCCCCGGCGCCCCGGGGCAGCGTTTCTACGTGAACATTTATGACGAGCATTTATTGTTTTATATCATTTGTGGCAAGAAATGAAATATTTTGACTTAATTTATTTCATCAATATAGGTCGTAAAGGCAAAAGTGCGTAAAATTTATAAGCGCTGTTTAGACCCATTTACTAGCACCGGGACACCAATTTTAATATCGTCAAAATGTTATTCCTCACGCCATGAAAGATGAAAGGACCCCGGAACTGATGTGAATTGATGCACAAATACGGTATACGAAAGAAACTCTCATTTTAAGTCAATTGATTTGATTATAGAAGAGAGTTGAAAATATTCTTGTTAAGTATTTCAAACGAAATTCAATATAAATTAATATTAGATACGATAAAAGACAATGTAAATGCGATTGTTGGTACGCATGTGGCTTTTGACGATTTTAAAGGATTCTTATGTAGTATTTGAACAGTTTTTAGGCTGAAATAGGAGGTATATTCGAAAAGTCAGAGACGTTTTGGCATGACACATATTCATTAAAAAAAACTTTTGATGACGGTTTTAGTTTCCCAAAGGCCGACTTCTACTTCTTCAACTTCACTTTAACTTCGCTGCACCAGCTCCTTCAATCCATCGGCATAGAAGTTCGCCGCCTGGGAATCAGAGGCAGTTTCCCTTCGTCTTCAAACCATAGCAAGCGCAAGGAGAGAAAATAGTCTCTTCAGGTGCAAGGTTCGCACTGTGGTCAAAAATTAAACATTACTTTCTCCTTGTGTTTGTCAATTTTCCTTTGCACAAAATTTATGATATCCGAGCTTTTCCGTAACAATCGCGTGAAAAATTGTGATCCGTCAAACAAGAGAAAATTTATCAGCCAGACCACTCCGATCGATCGATTTATTATCGATCTTGCTTTACGATTTCACCAGTTGGTTTGCCCGGGGCCTGCCACTCCGCTCTTTATCATTCACATTTGTGCGGATATTTATGAATGCTATCGATGCCATTGTCTAACCTTTCAGTCACTCATTGCTGTAAGCCCATGCACCACCAGCTCTCGATGAGTTTGAGCAGCCGACGATGCTTTTGGTCTCAAAATATCGAGTCCCAGCACGAAATTCCCAAATGTTGGGAGCAAGGATTTTAGCGGACGTCGTTCTCTGCATTTACCGACAGGCAAACGACTATCGAAACAAAACAATAACTGTAATGTCTTTTGCAGCAACCGCTAGATGGTGTTGCATGCTTACAACTGTGTTCTAACCCGCCAATATTACAATATAAAAGAGATGCTATTCGTATTTGAGTATATGATTTTGCTTATTACTAGTATACACGGAATGTTAATTGACTGCCCGAAATGTTAAATATAAACCGTCCCGGGGAGTGAAGTCTCCCCTTCACCGGTCATTATTATTAAGAAACGCATGGTATTGACAGAAAGAAACATGGCGAAAGTGAAACTGTGGTTTGCTAGAAGTAGAAACTTAAAACTAGGAATAAAATATGAAATCTTAGCCTGACAAGAAAGGAAAGCCGACAGTGCTTTATACAAGCAAGTACAACTATGAACGTCACTACCTGCCCTTCGATTTATTAGAATTGGCTAGTAAATTCAATCTCATAAGCAAGACCTACTCACACACTAGATACGTTATATTGATTTTTAATTTCCTCTATTGGCACGGATATAAGATCATGACCCTCCTAGTGAGAGAATGGAGTGGGTAGAACCAAAAATGTGGTTTTCGAGGATAAAACAGTGTGATTGGTTCAAGGGATCCTCCATTCTCACTGCCTCCCCAAATACCTTGGCGAGGGTCTCGACATCCCTCGCTTGAAGAGAAATAAAATCCAGGGTTTCAGTGGATTAAGGGTTCTCGACAGAGATACTCGTCCGAAGAATTGGAACTCGCCAGACCTGAATCCATCCCACGAGGCGATAGGGGGAGAGAGAGAGCGGTGCGAGCTGAAAGAGGGGCTTAGGATGAGGAGAGACAACAACCCTTTTAATCCGCCCTCCGATCACCCACCCATCCCTCTAGTCGCGGGTGTAGGAGGGGGCTGCGGGGGGAGAGGACAAGGTCCCCGGGGACTCGGTCGGTGGTGGCCCGCGGGCGTCGATTTAGGGGTACTGCCAAAATCCGAGAGGGACCGAATCCTCGGCACTCTTCCCGCCTTTCTTCTCCTCGCTTAATTAGCTTTGGGTTCAGTCTCCAGGGAGGAGGAGACGAGATAGTGACAAAGAGATAAGAGGAAAGATTCCGGTAACGTGAAGCATCCTGATGAATGAGCAGAAAACCTCGCATTATTATCCATGGATAGCATAGATTACGAGTCACTGAAGATGCCACGCACGCCTAGGAATAGATGGATATTTTAGTACCCTGCAAGCCACCGTTTTGGTGAGTGGAAGGGGTGAACACGCCCAAGACTAATTTTGACCCGAATATCACACTACCGCGGTCGGACAATGCTATTCTGATCCCGTATCGTTTGGTGAAAAAATGACATCTTAAATATATCTGTTCTACACTTGACCTCTATACTTTTATCGGCATGATCTCTCCTACCGTAGTACAATGAGGGTAATAATACATTTTTAACGTCACTGCTAAAGAGACGTCCTTCTATATTATGTAACAGATTTAATCTTTAATTTAACCTTCTCTCTGTGAGTGATACCAATAATATTTGACTGAAGCAAATCATTGAAACTAATCGCTGAATCAGAAGGAATAGTTTTACTATTGCATTACGATACTTTACGTGGAAAGAAATGCGATGAAGATGAGACTTGAGCCTGAGACTCAGTTCGAACAACGCAGAGGTAAAGAAACGCTATTAATCATACTAAGTCGTAGATTAATCATGGAAAGATTCAGAAAGATTAGCTGGAAAACTCTCAGTAATTGCAAGTAATGCAGTGATTTCATCGTTATGGAAATAGGCTTTTGATAATGTCGACTACGAAATTATGCTCACACCATGGAAAACCTTAAGATGGAATGAAGATACGGAAGATTGATCACCCAGCAACCTGCAAGCCTCTGTCACCTTCTAAGTGCTATCCGGCACTACGTATTTAATAGCAAGCTTTCCTAAGGAAGTGGGTCAAGGTTGTGGCAACTCACCGTTGCTATTCAGCGTTTACATCGAACAGGGCTTCAAATATTTTGGAGTTGGGAACAAAAATGAAGTTGGCATTGATGTAAGACTTTAAAGCACCTTATAATTCATGTGGGTCACGGTAGTTCAGGGATAGAGCGTTGGACTACTGACTAGAGGGCCCGGGCTTGATTCCCGGGCAAGGCACTCTGGGCACCTGCAGCTCTATCCAAGCTATGTAATTTTTTGGTTACCAGATCTTCCTGGGAAACCATAACCTGCACAGGGAAAGGAACTGGCCCCCCTTTATACCCTGATGTGTGAATTTCACACGCCGTATAGGGCTTAGTACTGGGTGAACTCTACTATCACCTACCAAACCGACCTTCGGGTTGATTACTGCGTTTCTGGTTTTTTTATTGCATTAGTGACAGACAATGATGAGTAGCTGTAAACCCCATCTAGTACTTGTGGGAAACAGCTGAAGGACTAAGATGGACTGAAAACCAATAGAAATAAATGATGGTATTTAATTGCACTGCAGACGGAGGAGGACAGTTAGATGGAGATAAATTGCCGCGGATTTAAGACGTCCTGTTATCTTGAAAGTATAACTTCATCCAATTGTAACTGGTCATCAGAGACAGGATATCAGAAAAATAATCATTTCTGATGAAAAATAGGAATTTAAATTTCAATCAAACCGGAAAAGATGTTTGAAAAAATTCCATTAAATATACGCTCGGAGAATGGAAACTGCATGATTCAGAAAGTATAATTCTCTCGGGGAGAAGGGGGGAAAACCAAAAGAAAAATCAAACTTTTGAAGTGCAGTTCTTGCACGTCACGCGTTAAAATACCCCGCACAAGCAAATCAAACAATGTACAAGTTTTGGAAAGATCGGAGAAGTCGAGAGATGCAATACAAGACAGGAGAAGAAAGCTAGAAAGACGCTTGGTTAAGATTAGTGTATATATATAAATATGCTAAGGGAATGATGAAAGCAACCAAAAAAAAATTAACAATTAAAATTCAAATTTTTGGATGGTATGAAAAGTGAAGCGGATTTCAAATGATTAGAAATGAACAGAGTTCCTTTCATGCAGAGATGTGACAAATGCTACTGACCACTCCTCTAGGTCGGAGGTATGGAAGACGATTACATCGATTCCAGAACGTAAATGAGAAATTGCGAAATTGTAGGCGTAAAATGGTGGAATTCGAACATACTAATACGATGACTACATGATAACATTCTTTCACTAGATATTAATTTACTATAAGATCAAGTTCGATACCCTACATCATTTTCAGGTATTGATATTGCAATTCTAAGCACTAACCTAAACTAGTCGTGTATCATCAAATGAAGCAATCAATATCTGGTGGAAAAGTTTAATCATTTGGTCATTACTGGAAAATATCTCTTTAAGGCAGGTCGAAACTTCTGAAAATAGCATGATATGTAATGTTAAAAGATTTTGATAAAGGTTGCTAATCTAGCACCCACTGCCACACACATTACTGGTGGATCTTGTAGGTTATTAAATGTAGAACACGTGGGACAAAAAGGAAAAGAAGCGAAGGCAGCGCCGATCCGATGGATACGTGTGGTGGGATCAATGCGAGTTCCGGAGAATCCACCTGCCTTGGACGTCTCCCTTGTTTTTCCATCAAACCTTTGATTTTGGGACTTAAAGGTAAAATTTTGTGCAGGCATAATTTCTAATCCATGGCTGAGTTTGTTCATAGCTTACGAAAACCTACGATAAAATTATCGATTGAAAGTCAACGGAAAGATTCGGCTAAGTCGATGCAGTATTCCTGGATTTCAAAAAAGCCTTCGACAAAGTCCCACACAATAAATTGTTACACAAACTTAAATACTATGGGATCAATAAGAAAATAATTAATTGGATTAGGGACTTCTTGTCAAACCGCAAACAAATAGTAGTCATAGATGGGTTGTGCTCAACGGAGAGAGATGTTACTTCGGGCGTCCCCCAGGGAAGTGTAATAGGGCCTCTTCTGTTCTTAATATACATAAATGACTTAAGCACACACGTTAGTAGCAATCTAAGGTTATTTGCTGACGACACGGTGATATACAGGGAAATAAGGAGCCAACTAGATCGCGAGCTACTCTCTAGAGACTTAGACAATATCTCGGGATGGTGCAATAAATGGGGATTAACACTTAATATAGATAAATGTGCAGTTTTGAAATTTTGGAATAAAGGAAGCGAGGAACAGGATATAAACTACAAAATAGAGGGTTCAGTATTGACTACGGCAAATCAAGTTAAATATTTGGGGGTTGTTCTAACACCACGCCTTTCATGGGGAGCACATATCAGGACAATATGCGGATCAGCTTTAAAGAAACTTGGCTTCATAAAACGGGTGGTGGGGAAATGTAATGAAAAAGTTAAAGAGAGGTGTTATTTTGCTCTAGTTAGACCTCATTTGGAATATGCCGCAAGTATTTGGGAACCGTGGGAGAAAATTTGGCAAAAAGAATTAGATAAAGTCCAGAGAAAATCCGCTAGATTCGTTAAAAATTGTTATGATAAAAACACAAGTGTGACAGGTCTCTTAGGGGATTTAGGCTGGGAACCACTTGAAGTGCGGAGAGAACAAGCGAGGCTTAGACTTTTAGAAAGGTTCAGAACAAACGAGTTTAAATATGACACTGAAGGAATTATAATGGCCCCACACTACTTAGGTAGATCAGACCACAAAGATAAACTAAGGGAGATAGATTCCAAGACAGATAGGTACAAATACTCATTCTTTCCCCGAACAATCAGTAATCATAATAGCAAGAAACCGAAGTCACTTTAGAAATATTAAAAACTTTGAATTTACAAGTCGGAACAAAATTAAACACTATAGAGATGTTAGGTATACTTTCAGGTGCATGTGTATGTTAGTTGGTAGTTTGAGTGTTTGCATGTGTGTGGGGTGTAAGTGTTCATGCATGAATGTATGCCATGTTTTTTTTTTTTTTTATATATGATTTTGTTGTTATTGCATGCGATTTTTTATTTTATTTTTTTTCTTTTTTATTTTTCTTTTCTAAATTATGGGTGGTGTCCTAGCACCCCCCGCCACACGCCCTTGCGGCGGCTTGCGGGGTATTGAGTAGATGTAGATGTAGATGTTATTATAAGCAAATAAGCTGGAACATTGACAATAATCGAACCGCCAATTTGGCGTAATACAACGTCCTTGTAATGGAGTATTATTTCAACAATTGTAATGCAGGTAGTTATAACACCGAACATCTTTCCCGGGATGGGGGGGAGGGGGGGCGATGTACACAAGCAATTTCAGCGCGGCAAACTAACGAACCGCTGGATATTTCGCAGGGCCTAACCCTCTCGCCACAATGATTTTCCTCACCTGTGCGTGACGTCACTCCATGTTCGGCCAATAGTAACCACGGTTCGTGGAGTGCGCAATTTCCCTGTATGCGAGTTATTCACGTTTTGGTCGCCGCAGCTGGTGTGACGTCAACGGCGTCACGCCACCTTGCTCCATGACGCACATGAGAAACACGCACGTTCTCCTTCGACACCTTCAGCAACAGGCTGTCTGTGATATTACTTTTTAGAGTGTACGCAACAAATGAATGCATTAATCCTTTGAATTAGTTCTTTTAAATGACTCCAAAACACAAATAAGCTGGGAATATTCACCCACAGTTTGGATGAGCGATGTTAAAATTTTCACCTCCTCATTTATATGTGGAATGTGAAGTTGTTCGTTTCTACTTTTTAAAATATCTATACACATTTATATTGGTGCGTGAATTAACTCCCTTCTCTGGCGCAATAGCTTGGTTCGGTACCATAAGATACTCTCTTGACGACCCGTGCGAAGCCAAGCAACGGTGACACGGTTCGAAAACGCCGACGACCGACGTCAGATCTAAACACTTGAGCACTCTTCACACATTTTTATGGGAACCGTATGTTTCGCAAGGTTTAAAACACAACCGTTTAGGGCGACGAAACCCACCGTTCTGACTTAGGTTTCCTCAATTGGTAAGCGAACATACGGTCCTAATTGACCGCGGCTATTTTTTATTGTAAATGAAAGAAAAAAGGAAACCAAAAAAATCTAAACTACAACCTTCACTTTACTTTCCTTTGGCAAAAATCGAAAGAGTCCTTAATTAACAGCTAGACATCGAATGGAGCGGATCCGAAGCCAAACGGAGGAATCGGGACGAGGGTTGAGAGGGGAAAGAAGCCCGGCTCGCTCCCCTCCCTACCACTAAATGAAAGGAAGAAAAAACTCGCCGTTCTCAGATAGGAAAGGGACGCCTATCCCTTCCCGTCCTCCCCCAAAGACGCCTCTTCCCTCGCCATCGCTTCGAGAGATCCAATTCCCTCCGCCATTATGGGGCGGAATTTCTCCAAGAGCGAGCGAGCACTCTCTCCTCGCCTCCTCTTCCCCCGAGGGGCCTTTCGAATTGCCTCCCTGGATTTGATTCGCCCCCTCCCCCCACCCACTCCACCCCACCTCCACACCACTCGCCAGGCACTCAAAGGGTCCTTCCCTCCTCCACCTCCCCGACCACCTCTCGACAACTCCTCGAGGGGTGCAAAAAAAACTAAAAGCTCAGAGAGCGTGGATGCTGGAAGGTGTAGTTGCGCGCATTACTCCTTGTAGCCATCGCAGAGACACATCCGCAAGTGTGGTGGGATGAAAAAAAAGGGAGCGTTTACCCCGGGGTCCGGTGTCTCACTATTTTATGAAGGTGTAGTGAAACGTCTTGAGGTGCGGAGGAGTGCGGATTCGCCACAAAAAAGAAACTGTTAAACGATAGGGTGATAAAACGATAGTGACCGTATTTACCGATTCTCGCAATTATTTGCAAGCAATATTTCAGTGGTTTTAATTGAATTCCAGCTATTCTTAAGCAGACTTGGAGAAGTTTACTGTAAAAATTTATTCCTTTAAGGTAGGAGTAATATATTTTCGCTATTGATTAAGTTTAAAGTCGATGCCCGATAAATTCAAACTAATATCATGCAAGTTAAATCAGAATAGAAGTTTACGTTGATCATGGAGTAAATGTGGGAATTTTTTTTCATATAGAATACTTATTTATTTAATTTTACATTCTTCAAAGAAAAATTATTTATTGAAGAAACTGACTGGCCGTGACATTTCTCAATGAATAAGTGTGGAGAGACGAGTTTCACCGGGATCCAATCCCGGTCAAGGCAAATGATTTCTACGCTTTGAAATTATTGCAATGTAATTTTTGAAGTTGACTCCGTTAAAAATTACACTCGCGGAATTTCTCGCGCATTTTTTTTAACTTCTCCAAATTTTATCCACGTAAACAATTCAATTGGCAACCTCAGACGTGACTGAAGGCGAAAAAGGGATAATTATGGTAAATGATTTGTAGAGCAGTTTTTAGATATTACTACGTGAGATTCTAAACGTACATCAAAGGACTAGATAGAGCGTAAAGAGAACTATGTAAAAAGTATATACTTTTATGGATCCACTACGCAGAGGATATTTCCCTCTTTTAAGTTATAGCAGATATTCCCTCAATGCTCTCATTCCAATTCTTAACTTTTACTCCTCTATTAAATGCCCTCCTTCCATTTCTGACTTCACTCTTACTGTCCTAGACGTCAGTATACGCATTTCAAATCATGAAGCCCATACATCATTGACGTCCAACCGACGAATCGCTAGTTTTACCAGCACTATAGTACGTGGGCTGTCCAGAAGATAACCTACGTTAAGCTATAAAAATATCCCGGAATAGATACAGAAAAATTATTATTTTTATCTCAAAACTTCATATTTCTGCTAATTTGTACATACTCGTCAAACAGATTTAAAAAATTTGTCATGTCCCTCAACTAGTTTTCAAATTTCTCCAGCATAAAATTCTGCCGCCTGAGAGATTGCAGCCAACCAATGACGACATCTTGAAGCTCCTCGTTGAGATGAGCACAATGAATTTAGAAGCCCAACTTTACAGTCGTATTTCTATGCAACAGAATCGTAAAAACTGTGGAAAACTTTTAAAATAATTGAGAAATTGTAAAACGCCAGTTTTCACGAACTTTTTCGTCAAGTTTCAGGTTCAGTTCATTTTTCACTACAGACCAGGCGGTCACTTCTGTCATCATCATATACATCTATGTTAACTCTCAAACGAACGACATCACTGACGCACAACTCTTGACTCTCATCACATTTGATCCGTAGAGAGCAAAAATTTCCCGATGATGAATGAATGTCAGCAGCTTTGAACTTTTTTTTAACCAGCAAAAACCTTATCACTGAACGAAATTCACGTTTGGCGGATTGTCAATTGCAATATTTCTTTTGACTCACTATTTTTAACAAACCACAAGCGACGCGCCATTCCAAAAACCGCAGTTCGAGGCGTACTGACCTACTGTGTACGTCAATACAGCGACTATTCGGCTTCCACCACTACTTACGCCATACGAAAACGGAGGTTATTTTCTGGACAGTCCTCGCAGTTTCCTTTTCATCCAAGCAAATGCTCCAGAACGTAACCGTAACAGCGTTCTGTGAGGGATAGAATCCTCAAAACTAAGAGTCCAAGAGCGAGATGACTGCAGTCCCACTGAGACGACAATAGCACAAGCTGAATCTTATTATATCATAACAGGGTCTCATACTTTTACGGCGGATAATGTCGACCAACTCATCAAAAATTCAACTTATTGATTCAGCTTATTAATTATTCAACTTATCGACAATCAACTACTCATTAATTACAATCCACCATAATTCGTTTGATCCCCTACCCCCTTCCTCGAGAAGTTTCACTTCTAACGCCCGTGGTAATTTTTCCTCACCCTTCTTTCCCTCTGCTATGAAGACGCTCGGGATTCGTGCCCCTGAGCTGGAAGTACCTAATACAGCCACCCGGTCCCTGGAGGAATTCCATCTACCATATGGAGTTGAATTATTGACTTCATATTTAGATTATGTTACTAGTTGCCTATCCAAGAATTATTATAAATTCCACCTTCTTACTTTCCAGTTTTGCATGACCTGTCTTGGTATGGTTGAGATCTATCGTGCAATTGGCTGTGGATCATTATTATTATTCCCTTTATCGTACACCAAAGAACTTTTTAAGTGGGTGTCAATTACCAATTTTTCCAAATTGCCAAGTTTTCTTCCTGTATGTACAAGGATGTGGATATTTTCTAGGGGTTTTTAGTGGATGCATTTTCCTTTTTCTTAACAATTTAAGCACCCTTCCACTCCCTTAGTCATCCCACCTGGTGCTTGCAACCCTTGTCACACCCTTTTTTCGTGGAGCGCGGGGGTATTAATGTATATTTTGGTTGCAACTTGTCATAACGTTAAATAATATGGTAAACATTGCTTTGTTCTATTTTAGGTGAGACAAAGAACACACAAAGAATGACTTGAGAATAAAGAGTTACTTAGTATGTTCGTTTATTTTAATCTCCCCGCAACAACTCAGCGTAATAATCACCGGATGTGAAAGCATTTCTTAAATTTGAATGAGATCACACGAAATTGTTTTGACATTTCGGCTGTAATTTCTCAAGAAAGGATCAATAGCAATGAAATGAAGAAATTGAGAGCTCTTATGCCCAATCAATATCATTTTAACCGCCCACTCAGTGGTCACGGAGGCCTTCGGGTCCAGCTTCCAGGCGGGGGCTTCGGGCGAAGGAGATTTCCGGAATCCCTATGACCCATCCCGTTGATCGAGTTTGAAGACCTCGAAAGAGAGGGCGCTTGGGTTTTCGAGAGCACACTGTCGAACAGAACACGTCGACTGACGAGATGGACAGGAAGCGGAAACAACAGCAATCTTGCTCGGTGAATTAGAACAAGGTAACAAAATATAAACAAATGCCCCGAGTTAACCAGGCTTCCCAGGGAACGCTTGCAGTTTTCCAGAGCCTTTCACATCCCCATACACACGCATATTTGGGCAGCTATGAGTCATTTGTAATGAGAATTGATGTCTCCCATCCCCCAAGGGACGATTGTAGTCTTATTGCGTCATCGGGAGTGTAAATTCATCCTGCTCTTTTCCAGAAGTATATGTGAGTATGCTAAGTAAAACAATCCTAATCAAACATTCTTAAGTGATTGCAAGTTATTGATGGCGGACGATACCTTAGAAAAATAGTGATTTCAGGGAAACCGAACCATTTTATGAAAACATAATAGTGTTTTGGACCACTAAAATGGTATATCTGAGCATGGGCACTAACAGTGGTGAGGCAATTACCATTTTAGTCTCATGAAAAATTAATCATTCTCATCATCTGAGAGGAATTGGAAAATGCTCATAAGTGAATCGTTTCTTGGCAACTAGAGGAACGAGAAATTAAATCACATTGTCATAAAAGTAGCAAAAATCAATTATTGACCATTGTACACATGGAAATAATAACCACTGTACAAATAATGACTCCCCTACAAATCAAATAATATTCTTCGAAGGAAACAAACACATCAAGGTAGCATTTTTAGGTATTGTCGTTTGAATTATGAAGCAACGGCTCAATTTCAGCAATTATAATTTGGTGACCCTCTATGGAAGATCAACTAGGACAAAGGCCAGGAGACCAGGAATACTTGGGAGTGAATTGGTTTGGTCTCTCGAATACATTTCAAAACAAAAGGCGGGAAACTATCCTCCGCAACCTGTCTCAAAATATCGATTTTAATGGTGTAATGGGTAAAAAAATTTGTTTACAGTGGGAAGTGTGGTCGATGATGAGAACTGAGAGAGATAGAGAGGGAGTGCGTCAAAGCGATGCGAGGATTGAAGACCACTGCTGAAGACTAATTATACACCATCCGTCAGTTTGTAAAGGGCTCCTTTTTTTTGACTGCCAGGGGCGGAGAGAACCCTTTAGGGGTCGGCCCTGTCTCGCTGATGAATGGCTAAAAGCCGTCACGGGGAGACTCCGTCACGTGACTGGCTTCCTCAGTCCGCTTGAGTTAGGAAAAACTCGGAAACCTTTGGTCATGGACGGCCGAAGTGCGTCAAATCACGGAAAGCATTAATCACATTAAATAGGGGGATTAAGGTGAAAAGGGGGAGGGGGCACTCCAGTCACACGTGCTCTTCAATTGAAAATGAGGTCAGGGTCACATACGGAGGATTAGCCTTAAGGATCTCGAGCACACGATTCACAGAAGCGAGGTCCGTGTCTTGACCGCTGCACTGACCTGCCTCCACGCGACACCCAACACTTACTACAGCTTGACCCTAACATACAAGTCTCATTTTAGATTTTTTTATTTTTTACTCTTTGTCCCAAATACCTCATGAGATTCTAATACTTATCAACTTTCCCACCATCTCTTAACATCTGCCGACCAAATCTGCCTGCTACATTTTCTTTGATATTTCATATCCGTCCTCACCGAATTTTCACAGAATTTCCTCTCTTTTCATTCAACTTCCTCCTCCTTTTTTCCCTCTCCTCTTCCACGGCTCAAAATGCCTCCCCCAAGTCCAAAAATCCCGAGAACTAGCACTCTATTCTCATAAATTTACTCAAAGAAAACCTTCCGGAAACAGCCTCACTTTTATATTTTTTTTTCCGTGACGCCAACCAGTCCTCCCGAACGTTTGGTATCTACCAGTTTTGTTAAACTCATTCCTGCGCTCATTTATGCCTGACGCAGTCTTCTACATTCGCGAGAAACTCAATTTTGTGGGTACATGATGCTTTGGCCTAGTTGTAAAAATCTTCTACAGAGTCATAAAAATGTTTTGGAGCCAAGTTCGTCATAGGCCGGGATTCCTGTGAGTAACTCTAAAAAATTTTCCCCTTTGAAGTCTAACCCTATTTCAAATAACGAGAATCATCGGAAACCGTTTGTTATCTGTCGTTGGGTAGGCCTCATTTAGAATGTGCTGCAAGTATATGGGATCCTCACGAAGTTGGATTGATTGCCGAATTGGATCGCGTGCAGCGTAGCGGAGCTAGATCTGTGAAACTTTGTTATAATAGACTTAATAGCGCATCCAAAATATTAGAGGACCTAGGCTGGGAATCACTCACGAAGCGATGGTTGAATCACAGATTAAGTCTAATGCATAATTTGGAAGGAGGTCTCTTAAGCAGTGGTGTTGAAAATGCATTATTACCCCCATCGCACTACGGTGGGAGATATCACGTCAATAAAATTAGATAGATTGAGTGCAGGACAGATACACTTAAGATGTCCACAAACGATAAGGGACCAGAAAAATATCGTTCGGTCGCGGTAGGGGTCACATTCGGGTCAAAATCAGTCTTGTGTGTGTTAACCCCCTGCCAACCTCCCTTGCAGTGGCTTGCTGGGTAATAAAATGTCTATCAAGTATCGTCATCTAACCAGCATCAGACAGACGGTAAAATAGCGAAATTCAACATAGAATCTCAATAGAAGAACCATTTGCGATTTTCAGAAAATATTTTATCTCATTGATGCAAAAGTAGTGGCTTACTAGTATTTGTAATATTGACACTATCGGATACTTAGGAGGTTGGTCCTGCAATTGCAGAGTCACTTCTAATAAAGGAAATAGCCGACCATGGAATAATCATGAACAAATGAAGTTACGCACATGTAGCATTTTCTCTCGAATGCAATTGAAATTAGTGGCCTGGAGAATTTCATTTTCCATTATCATTCCTTTTCGTTCAATAGATAATTTATTAATAACTTTAACTCAAATAACGAGAAACCATTCAAAGGTCACATTCGATTTACATTGAAGGTACTCAGTATTAAGGAAACTAAGGCTTTGCGTAGGTACAGAACTAATAACTAAGAATTAATGAAACGTAAATGAAACAGTTTCTGGCGTCACTTGGTGGAAATTCTTCATATTGAAATTAAATTTAAAATACTTCGCCTTTCCACATAAACCAAGTGTGGAAAGGCGAAGTATTTTAAATTTAATATCAATAATGAAACGTAATTTATTTATTTAAAGACTTTATCGGGAGAAATTGAGACTTAATAGTCCCTTCTTCCGCCTAACCCCCTACACATTACATTGAAGACAACCACAAACATCCAAGCCTTAGGAAAAGGAAAACCCACCTAGGCGGGAATCGAACCCAAGGTCTCTGAGTTGGTTGGCGAGGACGTTACCCCGCCACTATCGAGGCCGATTAATATGCAATATTACGATACTTATACGCATGTTTGGAAGGTAGTGAAAAACCTTCTCTTATTGCTTATGACAATTTTTGCCAGGACATATGAAGAACCAGAAAGAAGCTCTGCTCCTAATGGGAAACAAAATTTGCACACAAAAGCGACATCAACGCGTAGTTCCAGCAGGGACTGTCATCGGACTTCATTGTCATGTCATGCTTCCGATGTAAACTACTCCCGCGGGATTCAGAGCTACAACGTCCATTTTAGAAATGCGAATTTTGCCTAAAAACGCAATGAAGTTAAATAAATTACCATCATCAGACGTACATACGATAGACTTACTTGTACCAGATTGATTCCTGCGGCAAAAGGTCCGTGGCAACACCATATCGTCCATTAGGGAGGGGTGATGGGGGAAGGCCTGGTTTCACTCGAGGGAGTCTCCCATTAAGCCTTGAAAATATTATGAATCCCTCCGAACTGCCGAGGAACAGTGGCTCCTGGCGAATTGCTACTGGGCACTCCGCGGAAAATAATTATTATTCAACCCACCCCAAATGTGTGTACTTCTTCGGGAGGGTAAGGGGCGCGGGGCTTCGTCAAGTGAAACCATTTCGGGTAATGAGCGGAGGAATAACCCTGCCAATTACACACACCAATGGAAAACCTCCTCCGTCTCGACTAAGCGGACGAGTCTGGTTGCGGGACTCAAAAAAACGCGAGTCATAAAACATTCGCGAAAATGATCGCGGACGTTGCCGAAACGTGTTCTTGAGAAGAAAGTTGCCCGTGCATAATCAACATTTCCCCATTCTCGAGTTCTCTGATGCGGAGGGATGTTCTCACACAAATTCTCCTGCTCACTGACAAAGGTTTCGTTTCGTTCGCAGGCGAATAATTTTGTTCCAAGGTGAAAGGAACGGACGTGTGGAATGGAGAGGGGATGGCGGCGACGATGCCACCGGGGCCGTGTGATTCAATTAATTTCACTCCTCGCACTCCTCACGCTTCGCCGACACGGGGTGGGGGTGGACTAGAATGGTCCTAAGCGAAGGAATTAACAGTATAGCAACAATGGATTACGCTGGAATAACACACGGAGGAAACAAAAGAATGTCGGAAACAAAATTAGGTTAGACCTTCATTGAGTAAATTACCAAAATAATAATTTTTGGGAAAATTATAAAATCAGCCGAGGATTTGGGTGAATGGCATAGATGGCTGAGATGATTCGCATCCCCTTCTATTTGAAAAGAAACTTAATTAATGCATTATAACGTAATTAATGCATTATAAATGGGAATATCCTTTGCTACAAATCGTGGCATACTTCCTATCAATCAGATTCTAAGTCGGGTGAAAACATCTAGCCTGGGTTTTTAAATGAAAATGAAGGCAAGCTATTATAACTATTCCAGGCACAGTTAATTAAAAAAAACAGTCTACACAAAATTAAACCAATCAAAGAGCACACTAAATGGTACCAAATAAATATGATGGAATAACATTAAAACAAGCAAAAGTACGCATCATGGGGGATGGAAACGTATTTATTTTTTCGAACGCACTCTTTGTAGCTCAGCGTAAATATAATTAAAGATTAATAGAGTTGCTTCAATCCGCAAACATAAAGTACTTAACTAATTACTACTTTTTATTAAAAATAACATTATATATTTGAGAATAAATGGGAACGTTTGTATTAAAATATTCACCCCCTGCCACATACCCTAGCGGTGGCTTGCAGGGTACATAAATAACTAACTAAAATAACTAAAAATATAGGTGTGTAATCGCAGGAATAAACAGAACATAAATAAATTAAATTTGAAATTAAATATAAAATACTCCGCCTTTCAACATAAAAAACTTAAATTTACGACCTAGGTTTCGTTATGGTATAACATCATGAGGTATGATCCTGATGATGTTATACCATATCGAAACCTGGGTCGTAAAGAAAAGTTTTTTATGTGGAAAGGCGAAGTGTTTTAAATTTAATTTCAATATGAAGAATTTCCACCAAGGGACGCCAGAAACTGTTTCATTTCGTTTCAGTACATAACGGGAGAGGGGGGCGTGTAGAGGAGTGGTAGGAGGATATGGTGAAATGTTTTTCGAAGGACGCAGAAGTCCCTGAAGGGTTCCAAAGACTCCTTTGAGGGAGTAGAAAACTAATAGTAGACTTCCTGGACGACCGATTTGAAATTGAGATCATTTTTACCATTACATTCTTATCAAAATAAAAAAATTGCTACAATTTTTCAACATTAAAAGGCTAATTCCAAAGAAGCCGGGGGAGGTGCCGCAACAGTAACTTGTTACGGAGTCATCCGCTAATATGCCTTTCAATGCAATAATTCCAGGGCGTAAAAATCATTCGCCTTGACCCGGATCCCTCAAATGTCCGGTCGAGTGCTTTAGCCAGTTAAGCTATCGAGGTGTCTCCTAAATGAGATTAAGAGGACGCCTCGATAGCTTAACTAGTTAAAGCACTCGACCGGACATCGAGGGATCCGGGTTCGAATCCCGGTCAAGGCGAATGATTTTTACGCCCTGAAATTATTGCATTGAAATTATAAGGCTATTTATGCTTTAAAAATTCAACTTTTAGTATTTTTTTTTGCAAGTAATGAGACAATGCATTTATTAAACCAAAAACTAGCAAAGCTTTGTGCTGTGTAATCTCGATATATTTCGATGCACTATAATGAGGAATGTGAATGCATTAATAATTACTAATTACTGACGACGCATGAATGAGCACAGGATTTCATGGAAGGGTCGATCAATGGAGTGAGTGCCATACTACTCCACCCGAATGCTTTTGCGGACTAACCCACTCCTCGCTTGCAAACACCCAGAAAGTGTAATGGATGGCCTTGAAACTTGCATTAAAAGCAGAGTCGCGAACCCGTGGGACCACATTTCCCTCCAGCACGATTACGGTAAAGCCGCGGAAATAGTTTCGCTCGGTGCTGCGGCCTGCGGGGTACACCATGCACCACGGCTGATTAATTTCGCCAGATCCCCCCTTCACCCCTCCAACCGCCCCCAGATTCCATCTTGCCGGCAGTGGCTGTGAGAGCGGCGGCTTAATCCCCCCGCCCCAGCCAGCCCCATCCCTCTCTCATTGCCGCCGAAAATTGCGCGCCTAATTTATGAATGACCTCCTTTGGCGAAATTGGGGCTTCTCAATATTACGATGCGCCGTATAGGATGCCAGTTTGCTCCCAAATGGCGAAATACATCACACGACACTGTGTGAATCATTTTGCTGAAAGCTCCAGGATGTGTGGCGAGGCGACTCTGCGTCTCTAATTATTTCTCGATCCTCAAGTTAATACCCGCGGTATTTAGGTCGGTAATCAACTGATGACTTATATCAATACTTCTCCATAAGTGCCCTCTGTTTTACCCTGTGGAATCGCGACGACTCAATAGTAGGGATGTGGGAGGATATACGAGGTCTGTCCAATAAACCCGCGAACTGACGTCATAAAACCTTATTTAGGCAAAATTCAGTCTACATCGATTCTGTCCTCTTCAAAGTACTCCCCATTTGTTGCTATGCACTTATTCCATCTTCTTTCTCACTGTCCAAAGCACCCTTGGAAGTCCTCGGCAGTTAGGCTTTTCAGTTTTCTCGTCATTTCTTGCTTTATTGTATGTTCCCACATCTTCCCAGTGATGTCCCCCCATCACATTTTGGCATTTTGGGAATAGGAAAAAGTTGCAGGGGGCGAGATCGGGCGAATAAGGAGGATGGTCAAGGATCAAGGTGATTGAATTTTTTGCCAGAAACTGGCGAAAAATCAAGGTAGCTTGGGCACGATTTTTGCACACATTTTTTAAAAACCCATATGTTCGGTTAAAATTGTGTGCACTGTTGATATTCCTAAATTCAGTTCATCAGCTAACATTCGGACAGTTTTTCGACGATCGGTAAAGACAATGGACCGCACACGATCAATGCTGTAGTCAGCACATTGTGGTTGATGGTCCTCCCAGCCTTGCATCATCCGTGGCGTCTTGTCGGCCATTTTTAAAACGCTTAATCCACTTGAAAACGGATTTTTTCTTTAGAGCATTATCACCGTAAACAGCTGTCAACATTTCAGTAATTTCTTGATAACTTTTACCGCACTTCACAGAAAACTTGATGTTGATTCGTTGCTCCGTGATTTCGTCAATTTCCATTTTCGACAATCCGCAAACACAAGGATAACAAAAACTAACATAATTGACAACACCATACGCAGAGCTCGACGATCCGCCAAGCACAGCCGCAGGCTCATAGGGTCTCAGGCAACTAGCGCCGCTCGTGGGCGGGGTTATAGACCGCGTCATGACCGCGTAGTTATTCCAAAAACGCCGTCGTCATAAGAATCCAGAAACTCATGAGTCTAAATTTAAAAAATCAAGGACCGCAGCCATGGCAACCCACCCTGAGATTGGTGGAGGCGGTTGAGATTACGTCGGAAATTAAGCGCAGCGGAGGAGAAATTCTCACGCGAGAGGGGAGCAAGCAAGGTAGTGGTCCTGCTTGTGGTTACCGAGGTAACTCTCGAATCTAGGTAATCACAGGGCTTGCATTTTAGCCGGCGGTGACTCCAAAATGCATCGTCTTGAATTGAAAGTGAACTTTCAGGTCAGAATTTACGGTTAATGAAATGAAAATTAATACTTTGGGTGTAAATACAGGGTCGCACCCAAAAGTGGTAGGACTGATTTTTTTACAAGAATTTTATTGACGATATACTTACATCGACTTAATAATCTTCAATGTATGCTCCTTGAGCTGCTACACACTTAGTACAACGTTGCTCCTGTATGAGGTGGAAAATTTCCAGCAATTTAGTGTTTGGGTCGAATTAAATTACAGGAAGAGTGAAATTAGAGTTAGATGTAAGAGATTGCCTGTAGTTAGAAGCCATTATTTTCATCATAAGCATTCTTGTCTTTGCAGCCATTGGTATATGTACATTGCCGCGCCTCTAAGGTCATTGTATTTTTCTACTCTCACAGTGCTTTTAATATCAACTATAAATTAATTTCTTAAGCTTCCTCTTCCTTTTATTCCTGTTATTTTACTCTTCATTATTTTTTCAGGAAGTTGTAATGCGTCTGAGAACATATACAACGAATACAATTTTCCTTTTCTCCATCTCTTTTATCAAATTTCTTTCCTCTTTAATTTCTTCCAACACTTTTATATGGTCTTTCTTGTCCATCCAACTTGTTCTTCTTATCCTTCTCCAAATTCATATTTCCATTGCTTCCAACCGAGCCTTTTCCCTCTTTCCCAATGTCCAAGTTTCACATCCACATGATATATATATACCTGTATGTATTCCAAATAAACAGTTCTGTTAAAGATTTTCTAATTTCCAATTTCATGTGTTTGTTTCACAAAGGATTCTTTTAATATTACTTATGCCTTCTTCGCCAAGGCTGTAATGCCTCTTTTCACTGCAGAGGTTGATCTGGTGTCCTTTTTAATTTCACTCCCAAGGCAGCAGAATTCTTCTAATTAGCTTATAATTGATTCCCCTATCATTAAATTTACAGGGGGCCCTGTCCTGTTTCTATAAACAGTAATACCTTAGGTTTTCTTCACATTTATTTTAAGTTTCCATTTTTTCAAAACTGTGGCACCGGGTTTTGAGCATTCTATTCATATCATTGGCTGATTCTGCCAGGGTCACAATATCATCTGCAGGTCTAATACAGTGTACCTTTCTCCCATTTATCTTCATGTCATTTGTTTTCTCATTTATTGTCTCCCTAGCGCCTTAAATATGTAAGTTAAATAGATATGGCGAAAAAGGGCATTCTTGTCCTACTCCTTTTCTAATCTTTGCTTCTTTCTAACATCCCTTTACTTCTATAGAATTGCTTGGGTTCTGGTAGAAATACTTTGGCTTTGGTCCATTATTTTATTGATCATTAATCACAGCTCCTGATGATAATAAATGCTTTCCACGAAGGTTTTCCTTCACATTGGGTAACAGGCAAAAGTAAGTTGGGAGCTGTTTCCAACTTGAACTATAGGGAGGACAATAAACACACTTACCATTTATTTTCTTAAGATACTCAGCAACATCTTTTAGGATGTGCGGCCGAGTGTTGTGCAGCCACTGTCTGTCGCTAAGAAATATGACCTCATTTGAATGATATGTATTTCAAAATAATCATGACATCCATATAAGTATGCTAAATTAAGAGTTGAGTGTGTACCGTTAAGGTAAGCTTTCGCTGAATATTGGAAAATGATACGAACGTAACTTTCCCACCACTTTGGCTTTTTTTGGCATTTGTAGCGTCGTAGGTTTCTACAAAGAGGTTTGCTTTCAGGATTAAAATGACGTAGCCAAGTTTCATATACAATTAAAACCCTCAAAGGAAACTCTTCATCTTCCGGTAATGCCACTTTAATATGCGATTAAGACCTGCGCATTAACGTTCTATGGTTCGAGTATTTGCGGCCTTCGAGCCCATCACATATACAGTGTACATTAAGGTAGCAACATGGGGTACAAAACACCAAATTAAATCCAGACTTTCAGAGGGAATTCTGAAATCTTTTTCTTCATGGAGGTATTTCCGATCCTTTGAGAATCAACAACCAAGACGCCTTCCCAAACTCTCAGATCGTCCATCCCTCAATGATGTCCATATTGAATTTTATGTGAATGCTTTATTCTTAATTCGACAGATTCTATGGGTACGCACAATAAAGTGCAAATATGTCAATTCTAAAACTTCAGTATTACGTTCACCTGAGTAAAAGCTGAGACTCAGACCTCTGCTTAGAAGAGACGTGGACTCAATACTTTTGAGATAATTTTAATGTGCATAAATGCCAGTACAAGTGGGACGCATTTGACGCAATACTCATGCATCTCATACACATGCCATTATATAATGTTTATAGCGAAAAAATATTTCGCCATATATTTAGACGTAGATGACAATCGCAGTAATATCATAAAAGGGATGCTGATTGCCATTGGGATTAGTTGGATGTCTACTAAGCAGGATAAGTTGAAGAGAAAACCCGAGATGTCAGTGCCTTCAAACGCCAGAAATGAGGAGTATAAATATAACAGAAAACGTGCGAAATGTTGCTCTCGATACCTTTCCAATTTTGAATATCCTTTGAGAGTTTTGAAGTCACTCCAAACTTTGAAGGAACAAACATTTGAAGTAAGTGAAATAATAAATTAGTCAATTTGAAAAGAAAGAAGGAAAGTATGATGATATGTAAGCTCTTGTACCCCCTTAAATTAATTGGGATTTGAAAGTTAACGAAATGCATTTTTTAATACTAAGTCTGAATTAACGGTCAGTATTAAGGATCCATCATAAAAAGAATCAATTACGAGATTATATGTGACAGGAAACCTAATGGTAGACTTAAAAAAATCAACCAAATACTCGTAGGCGTCTTTAAGTTCATGAATGAAACTGAAGCGAGAAGCCCCTGCATCTAAACACGAAGAGAATGTGATTATGCGTTTAAATTGGTTCTATGGACGTCGAAAAAATAAACTCGGATGTGTAGTCGGATTTGAAGACTTGTTCTTATGTGCCACAGATCGAGATAGTCTCAAAAACAGAGTAAAGCTTATCAAAAATTCGGATGAGAAGCCAAAATAAAAATATGTTGCTCCATATTGCATGGAATTCCTCTTTCTTGCGCTGCATAACTTTCTGCTCTATTGTATTCCTCCATGTCTGAATTCATGCCGATATAGAAACCTATTCCCTTATTTCCTCTCCCATCTTACCAATCATCCTTCCCCTCCCTCAAAGCCCTTTCTGCCTCCCAATGCGTATCTCCTCCATTCGTTTATTGAGAATTATTCCAATTCCCTCTCTTTCCTCACCCTACACAAAACCTCTTCCCTTCCCCTCCTCTCTCTATTCAACTTCTTTTTTCCATTCTCTGCCAATGACACATTCCAAAAGACCTTGAATCTATGCTCATTTTCCATTCCACTAAGAAGTTTCAGAACTCCTGATTGCTGCGATACATTTGAAAAACTTTACCAACCATTCCCCTGCAACTTCTTTGCAAACGCTTTCTCCATACTCTCCCTTCCGACTAATTCGCCCATTTTTCTCCGAAATACGCTCTTCCCGAATGCATGAAACGCACCAACGGATTTTTTACATTCCGCAATACTTTCATCGGCTGTCCTTCAGGAAGCAAAATCTCAAAGCCCAGGTATTGAACTGTGTAAAATTTTTTAAATACTTTTTCATTCTATATGCTGCTTAAGAATGGGCTATTTACTTGGTCAAGAACGACAATTTTTTCGAATTTTTATTTTGAATTATAATCATTTGATTGATTATATTTAGCACACAATGTATATACTATTTGCTTAATTACTATTTATATAGATAATGTTTGCAGATATTATTACTGAATAGAATATTATTGCTACTGAATACAATTTACTGTAGTTTTTTGAATATTCATCTTACGCGTTTTCGAAATTACGTTCCATTTAGGGTGACTTTAAATCACGCACTCCTTCAAAATCACATTAATCATCACTACTGTACATATTTTTGTTATTGTTTTTGTAATATTTTGTACAACAATTCATAAAAATAAAACCAACTTTCATTAAAATTTTAAGCACTACACCCGCTGCCCTTGAAATCAAATTTAGCATTCAAAAACACTCAAAGACTTCCACTCTTTCTATTTTCGTGATGTGCAATATTCTAATGTAGGCTGCTTGCACAGCTCCCTACACATAAAATAGACGCGCAAGTCCAAAGTCTCTTCCTCTCATTTCTTAATAGACTACAATATGTAATCCCGAAGCACTACATTAAGATTGAGTGACATCAGAGTCGGTCGTACCAAATAAAATTATCATTGAGTTCACCAAGTGTGTTCTTCCTGGTGCCATAATATTTATTAACTCCAGAGAGTAACGTTAGAAACAATTTTCCCGAACAGTAAGACCCAAATCACGATTATATTTTAAGTTTGCTGTGACCAGATTTGCTTGATGAAAGATTTACATATTTAGTCAGTTGAAAAATATTTTGTATCGGGTAAATGGTGAAGTCCCATCGAGGGGGAAATGGCGGTAGGTTTTCGAGGAAATTATCAAATGAACTTGAGGTATTAAATATAATGCATTGCAACACACTGATATGGGGCGCGGAATTATACGGTCTCAAAATGTGAGTTCAAGTGAGGTGCGAAGAACGCGGATAGGGGATTACTATATGATATGAGAGCAAGGAGGAGGATCGAAAGGACAGGATACGTAGAGAGATGACCAGCTGTTAGCTGCAGGATTATACCAAAGAGCAAGTCCTTGTGATAAGTCAGAAGAATAACAATTGCATGTCGTCTTGGCATCGAATTGAATAGCACTGTAAGCATTCTTTTCGACGTGTTGCACGATACAATTGAATGACTATTCTGCTCAATGGTGATTCTTCTCCTATTTCCGTCCTGCCCAAACCGCAACCAGACTCCGCCATCGGCCTCCCACGTCCCTCTTTAAGCGACCCCAACAGCAGAATACGTGTTAATTACTTTCACTGGAAACGGCAACCCTTGCCAGCATGAGGGAAAACGAGAGAGAAGGGGTGTCGGATGAGTGAGAGCGAACAGAAGGACTGAGAGTAATTGGGATCACGAAGGCGTCACCGGCAAGAGAACTACATTCCTCGGGTTAACGCAAGCATCGCCCACCTATTCAGTCTAATGTTTCTTCAAGAAGAAGGGCATAACAAAGCTCTCCAATTAACACGATGCAAGCCCCGACAAAGCCGCCCTTAAATTAAAACGATACAAGCCCTTATCTTGCATTAGTTTCTTATTTAATGGCATATTTTTCAATCAAATTATTGAAATGTTAACATAAAAAAATAAATATTTTCCACTAACTCTAATTAACTTCAATATCTTTGACTTACTTTTTATTCCATTCGATTAAAAATACATTGAAGAGACAATACTATCATTATATCAACATATTTTATAGGTAAGAATTTTTTCTAAGACTATTTGACGAGACAATATAATCACCGGTCTTGTGACAACATAAATATTTCCTCCCTAATAAAATTGAGTGATTGTAGTTAGAGTAATTTTTCTCGTTCAAAAATACGATTGAAAATGCTTATCAGGTAAATTTTCGTGCCTTGTAATGTTGTTAGATCAGTTGATGGGACATTTTAGCGCGTGTTGCGTTTCCCTCGTCCCGCAACTGCCTGTAATACGAAGTCAGCGTAAATGGCAAGAGGAATTAATGACCTTCATCCATTAAAGTTCACCGCATCAAGGAAGGAAGGTGCTTCCAACCTATTCGGCCCTCCCCCGCTCCCCCCTCCCCCCCCCCCATCAGCCGAATCTCACCCCCGCGAGCAGCCACCACCACGGCGGAAGAGGAGGCTCTCCTCGCTCGCATTCCCTCCATCGCGACGTCGGAGTCCCTTTAAAAGGCGAAAGCAATTGGAGGATGAGAGACGTGGAGGAATAAAAAAAAGCACAGACGCCCTCGGGGTTTTAAATATGAATACAAGGCGGGCGAGACGCGCCCTTGCGAGGTCGCGGAGGGAGGAGGGGGGAAGAAAGAGGTGGGTTGCTGGCAACGTGACGGCTTCGTACCACAGCAGAAAGAAAAAGAAATATATAGCATTCGGGCCAACCACGGCAGGAAGATAAGAATGGCGAAAGGGGAAGGAGGGCGAGCTCTGAACATTTTGCCAGGTGGGGAGTGGGGGAGAGGGGGGGTAGGGGACTTTTCCGAACGCAACCTGAGGAGGGAGGGCAGGGAGGGGGAGGAGGTAGCCTCTCGTGGAAAGAGGGAGGGAGAGTGGGGAGGAGAGAGAGGGAGGGAGGGAGGGGAGAGGGGGCAGATAGCATCGAGCAACAGCAAAAACATCCGTACATTTCTATATTCACCGGATCTCAAAGACACGGAATTTTGGGGAATATCTATGATAAAATTTCTGCAAGGTATATCCATGCCACACTGACGGATGAAAAAACTTACTTTGTCTTCTATCCACATCTTTATAATAACATACAAGCCACCTCAATGGTGTGTGACGAAGTGGATTAGGGTAGCAGCCGTTTATTAATGAATACATGAATTGTATAAAAAGTATCTGGAAAAGTTTCGGAAAATACATTAATTTCCGATATTGCTACAATGTCTCAAAGTTCTTCATTCTGTACATCCCTTGAGCGTCGACACACTTTTGCCTGCGGTTTTCCACGACTCGAAGGTTCCCTGGTAGGCGAATTCCGTAGGGTCCTTAAGGGTACGCGTGCAAGCTTCTTTGACGGCACTTAGGGTCCCATGCAAGTGTCCTTTGAGGAGGGCGGATTTCACTTTTGGGAATAGGAAATAGTCTGCGGGTGCCAAGCCGGGACAGTAAGGCGGTTGGGAAATCGTGGTGATGCCGTTTTATTTTTTTTCTTTCCATTTTTGGTCGTCCGTCAAGACCTTCGGGACAAGTTTAGAAGAGGTCTTTTGCGTCGCCATATTTTCTGTGATAATGTTGCTTGCACGGTCATCTTATCAATGCCAATACACGATCTACCATCATGTGTAAACTTAACCGATAGTCTTAGTTCAATACTCCACGCGTAGGTCAGGAACAAATTTTCACCGATCTTTTTTACGTAAATCTTGAGTGGGCTTATACCTAAAAATACATACACAAGTATACGTGTTAACGTGCCTCAATTCATACATGCCTATCTGCATCATATGGATACATTCGCTTTAAGCTTTGAATTTTACTTTCAAATAGGAAATTCATAAGTGATGTGAGTTTGATTTTGATATGATAGCTTTGTGCATGGGAAACACGAGAGAAAGGACGTTGGTGTTCATCTGTTTGAATTTTTATCAGTCAATCTACCAGTGTTGCGTGGAGACGATGTTTTCACTTAGTCGCTATTGACTCGGGCGTCTGCACCTTTCTAAAAGCCACTCTTTGCTACCTTCGTCGTGAGTCAAGGGACTCCCATCCTTATTCTATTCTCACAGTGGATCCGTCATGCTTAATCTATTCTCGCAGCAAATTTTACCAGACATAGAGGAAGAGCTCTGAACGTTTTTCCAATTCCCTATTTTAAATTTTTTCGCCAAATGTTTCCGCCCGTTCACAGTGTGGTTTAACTAGGGTGAAAGTAAGATCTCTTTTTCACCTCTTCATCAAAATAAAAGTCGTTTTCGTTACAAGTCTTGCAGAAACACACGAATTTGAATAGGTTCACGACACACGCTTGTAATTTATGAATTAAATATAGGTTCACGTAGATCTCTAAAAACTTTTGTGTTTGAGAATAAATGGTTTGAAGATCATTATGCCTCGCCAGAACTTCTTTTAGCCTGACCTTCAACACTTCTTCCCTTAGTCCCTCGCACTTCTGTCTCCCTCCATACCAGCAGCAATCTCTTTCTTCTACTCTTATTCAGCATTCACCAGTGTTTCTCGGCATTTAAGTTCCCCCCTAAATCTCAACATCTCCTCCGCCCAATTATTTGTCCTCCTTTGGATCTCTCTCAGCAAATTCCTTACACTCCCCGCTTGCTATTTAAAACTTTGTCCTTGGTTTTCTTCTCATTCCAAGTTATTTTTAGAAGCGTTCTCCATACTCTCAATCGCCTCAAATATTTCAATAGTCTCCAATAAACGTACCATCTCTTTCCTCGCCTTCCAAGTTTGCTTCTGTGATATATACAAGGGCTGTCCAGAAAGTAGCCTCCGCTTTCGTGATTCAGCGTGAGAATTAGTGGAAGAGGATGCCGAATGGGTGCTTTATTGACGCACACATATTAGGTCAGCACGCCTCGAGCAGCATCGGTTGGAAGGGCACACCGCTTGGTCTTTGTTTACAATAGTGAGTCAAAATAAATAATTCAGTTGAAATGTCCGCCAAAATGTGAAGTTCTTTTAGTGATAAGGTTTTTGCTGATAAATACACTTCAAAGCTGCTGACATTCATCATTGGGAAATTCATGCTCTGTATGGACCAAATGTGATGAGAGACAGGAGTTGTGCGACAGTGCTGTCGTTCGTTTGAGAGTGAACCCACTAATCCATGATGACGACAGAAGTGGCCGCCAGGTCTGTAGTGAAAAATGAACTGCAGTTGAAAATTGACGAAAAAGTTCGTGAACACTGACGTTGTACAATTTCTCAATTATTTTGAAAGTTTTCCACAGATTTTACGATTCTGTTGCGTAGAAACACGACTGAAAAGTTGGGCTTCTAAATTCAATGTGCTCATCTCGACGAGGAGCTTCAAGATAACGTCGTTGGTTGGCTGCGATTTCAGGTGGCAGAATTTTATGCTGGAGAAATTTGAAAACTAGCTGAGGGACATGGCAAATTTTTTAAAGCTGTTTGACGAATTTGTACAAAATATCAGAAATATGTAATTTTGAGATAAAAATAATACATTTTATGTATCTATTCCAGTGTATTTTTTTACAGCATAAGGGAGGTTACTTTCTGGACTGCTTTCGTACTTCATATTAAAATCTTAATTATCCTAGTATTTACGTTTTTCTTCAGCATATTCATTAAATACCTCTTGTGAATACTTATGACACTGCGAAAATGATATGTATGGGTAGATGAGATTAGTACATCATTCATTCATCAGTCTTCAAAACATAAGTTTCCTTGACGTAGGGATTACAAACTTCCCCATCCGATGCTAATTTCAGCTACTCTGATATCATCTTTTGTCTTTATTTGGTACACAGATACGTCGCTACTCCGTTCATAGTTGATTTTTCCCTCACCGTGCTCTACCATCAAATCCATATCAGTTTCAACCGAGGCTGTGGCTTTTGTTAGCAATAATTTTCAATCCGTTTGCTCTTCTTCTTTGGTACGACGCCTCATGTCACCTCTTCCTTCCCCACTCACGCACCGTTACTCTTATCTAACTCCTAACGCCGACCTCCATTCGATTTACGGCATACTGCCTCCACTTCCTGGTTTGGAAAGACTCCTCCCAAGTTTGCTATTTCTAACACTCCATGCCTCTATCCCGAGGAGTGCTGCACCCCACGCGAATGTTTTCCTTTCCTGCTTTCCCGCCCATCTACGCATTCTTCTTTGGGCATCTGGATATAATATTGTTTGGGGTGGAGTTTAGTAGATAACTGCTAATCTGTAGCGGTACGCTTCGTAAGAAAACACTGTTGGCCACAGGATATTTTGGCCTTGTTTCGCAGTTCTTGTTCGATAGATTACCCTCCGCTCTGTTTATGCCGTGGATATTTAAAAAATGCACAATTCATATTTTAATGCAAATGAAATAAATTACTCTCCAGTTTAGTCCGATAACAAATATATAAATAAAATCTATGCTGGAGACATTTTTAATGTCGCTGTCATTGTATCAATTTTTTAATGTGATTAGAAATACTTATATAATCAGTCTTCTAACTCTAAGCATATGTATACTCGTGAATGACAGCTTGGTTGAACATTTATTAAGAGTTTTCTACGAAATAAAGCCCTGGAAAACCTTTATTCTTGATCGATTTATGCAATATAGTTATACACCTTGTATTTACTCACTTCATTATTTTTTTAGTTTTAGATAAATTATTGTGGAGGGAAATTCTGGCAACTTCAAAACTGGATCTATATCATATCATTTATCAAACTAGAGGGTGGAATAGCACCATCAATCCTGAATAGTTAATGGTTTCCGGCGTGACTTTATGGAATCGATTCATCTTGGAAATGAAAAATAATAAATTTGTGATTCCACAGAATTTTTATTGTGATACGACCCGGGTTTCGACGTTCAACGTCATCTTCAGGTAACAACTCTACAAACATCCATCTATACATCCCAACACTCTCCCTTGACCTCAAAGATATGTAAAAGGCGTTGCATTTTGTTGTGAACCGTTTAAAACCCACCCACATTCCTCCGCCATTAAGAGGAGTGCTCCCCATAAGGGGTCTCCTCCCGCTTCCTAACCTTCCCTCCAACCATCATTCCCCACTTCCCTCCCCCACCTTCTCACCTCCCCGCCCCCCACCAAAATGTTGTATATATAGATGGATGTTTGTAGAGTTGTTACCTGAAGATGACGTTGAACGTCGAAACCCGGGTCGTATCACAATAAAAATTCTGTGGAATCACAAAGTTATTATTTTTCATTTCCAAGATCAATCCTGAACTTTAATCATTCTTCCAAAGATTTGTTTACTTCACCGATGATGTCTATGTCAATTTTTGCATATAAGTGGAAAGTCTTAGGATCCATTTTACGCCAAAGAATTCATTCATCATTCACACAACTTTAAGTTAAAGGACGTAGTTCTAGTCGCATTAATTCCGTATAGGTTTTCCGATTTTTTCTCGACAGATAGCCACGCTGAAGAGACCTTACAGCCCACTAAAGGATTATTTTTTATGCGATCAATCTCTCTTTTTTAAATTCGACCAAAATATTCTCTCACGGCGCATCCGATATTTCTCCTTATCAAGGCCTCCATCGGAATTGAAATCATCCCCCTCCTCCCAAATTCTGCGACTCCCCGTGATGCAAAACGTGTCCCCAACAGCCCATACTACAATCAATCCCAACCCTTGTCGGTCTCCTTACGCACCCCCAGTGACGCCATTCATCTGCTCCAATGTCAGCAATGTTTTTTACATCGGTCAATGTACGGCGTCCCTCTAAATATTCGATAAACATCCACCGAGCTGCCCGCAATCCTTCTTTCCCTCCCACTCTCCAAACACGCCGCCCCGCCTCCTCCGAATCCCGCCCGGCGACTCCCTCACCGCCTTCCCAACATGTTTAAAACATCGTCTTCAGTCATCCTGTCTTGGTCCAAATTATTTTCTCCATCCGCCTGCACACCCTCACCCCCAAAGATCCTTCTGCATCTGCGTTCACGACCCACCCTCGAAGGTTAACTCAAATCGATAAATAGTGCCGATCAAAGAGGCAATAAAGTAAACTATAATAGTTAAATCCCCTTTTCGCGAGCTCACCACTCACCGGTAAAAAGGAATAATTAGACTCAAGGTCACGACTTCAGTTCCAGGAGCGAACGGCGGCGAGCGAAGGCACGCGTTTGAATGAATAGACGAGCAAAGAGAAAAACAAATGACGCCAAGGGGTAGAGACGGATTCCGTATCGCCCTTGGCACTCTCGAAGGAGGCCCCTCGCGAGGAGAGTGAAGTGGGAGGGTGGGGTGGGTTGGGGGGGGGAGCCGGAGGAGGGAAGGGAGGGGGAGAAAGGGAAAAGAGGAACAACGCACAAAAGCATTCGGCGAAGGGAAAAATGCTGCCGGGGAAAAAAGTGAAGAAGGTAATGCGTGACGAAATAAACAAAGTCAAAACGGTTCAATGAGCCAGCGGGAGTTGAGGTGAAATATTAGCGAAAAGTAAAAATTCGCCAGCCCCCTCGGTCGCGGAAACGAGATGAACGCGCCGAGGTGAGGGTGCATAAAGGGAATCCAAATTAGGATTTAGCCGAGAACTCCATCCCTCGCTCTCTCGCTCCCTCTCTCCCTCTTAATACAAGACTCTTCAGTCTTAACGCCGACGCGGCCTTAAATTATGAATATTTCACGCTCCCCTCATTGCGACAAAAGACAATTCGCGCCGACGGAGCAAAGCCCCCCGCACCCTTCCCTCTCTCTCTCTCCAAACACGCAGTTGGAGCGATCCCCGTGAAACGAGGAGGTTTTCACGAGGGCGTGCTTGGAAGCAGGGACTACAAGCGCAACATTACATTCCGAATGAAAGTATGTCCCAAACCGCCTCATGTCTATCCATTAATGGCCAACAGGGGCGCGAGTGCACGCTCTGACGTAAAGATAAATCCACCTCAAATTAGGCAAGAAACATGGTACTTAACCCGGAGGGAAGTACGTTCGTATTGTTAGTAGTTGAGGGATAATCTCGTATACTATTCCATACCTAATCAGAAAATCGTACAATTAAGGGCTTCCTTATTCCTCCCTTTGGCGTTCAACGTTTCCCCTAGAAGATCTGACAGGACCAAAATATCTACATCACCTAACACCGCGCGTCACCAAGGAGGACGTGTGTCAGAGGGTGTTACGCCATCAACCAATAGGGTAATAGGTAATTCAGTCATTAATAGCATTCGGAAAGTTCGATTTGCGTTTAAGTTACATTGATCCCCGAAGTTATGCTCTCAAATGGAAAAGTTGTCTTTTAGCTCGTTCGGTTCTGTAGCTCAGAATTTTCCTCAATTTCCCATTGCGGTCTTTCACCTGCCAACTTAAACCGGCGCTAGAATAATTCATTCTAGGCCCGTACTAAACTCGAATCATTCGTGGTTATCCTAGTTTATGTAGCAAATGTAATCCCCGTCATTCCAAGGTCTCCTCTGAACAGGCTTTCCTCACGATAATGTGACTGTTACTGCTTGCTCATAACGATTTCGAACGATATTCTTCTTCGTAACCTGTTTCTATCACCAATTTTCATAGTACACATGCTGTTTCTAAAGGTTGGGGTGGCATCCGAGGAGTCATCTGGAATTGAACCCGAAAAGCTGGAAATCTAGAGTTTACAACTACACTGCAAATGTGAACTGTAGAAATCTGAGTCTCTATGGTGCAAAAGTTTAGCGATACTGGTCGAAAAAAAATTCTATTCTGTGGAAACGCAAAGTTATTTTATTCTTCCTTCCTTCATCGCATTTTTATTGGAACGGGTACACATTTACATACAGCCATTTTAACTGTTTTATTAGACATTCATTATTTGACATGACATACAATTCTAGCAGTCTCCCTTCCAGCATAGGAAGATACGACTAAAAATAAGGGAACGAACACCGCTCATGTTTTGGATACCATTTCACGCGTAATACTAATTCACATAAGGCTTCAACAAACGGAATGTGGAAGGCCAAAAATCCGCTATCCTTCGCGCTACCCTCTTGAATCCTCAAATTGCATTCTGCTGCCACGCCATGTCGGCGATACTCGTGGCACCCGCGATAAAATATTTAACTCTTTTCGAACGCACGTCACGTAAAAATCCGTATCGAACACACGTTCGCGATCATTTCGAAAGGGTTTAAAAATTCAAATCAATTCTTATTCAACCTCCTCTTATGGGCTGCGTACTAGGAAGGCGCTTGGTCAATTTAGAGGGCGCCATTCCAAAAGGGAACGGGTTTGATTCGATCGCGGGGGGGGGGGGAATTGATGGCTCCGAGGCCATATTAATGGACGTCGAGGGAATCGTTCACCCCGTGTCATCGTTTGCCGATTCCCGCAAAAAAAAGAAGAATGAGACGGATAAGAAAGAAAAGAAGGCGGAGTGCCGTGCGGCTGACACGCCGGGCGTGGGCCGTATTCAAAGCGTCACTCGCTCAAAAGGGACTCGACCGAGAGCCACGGATTTGAATGAATGAATAAAGCGATAAATTTGGTCTCGAAACCAGGGGAAGGGAAGGTGGGCAATAAGGAATAAAATACAACCATATCGGAGACGTGGAAATTGCTCTTTTTGGATGAAAACGGAGGAATTAAATTGCCGAGAGTGAAAGGAGAACAAGCGAAAGTGTTATTTGGTTTCGGTGGAATGCTAAGTTGGAGGATTTTGGTGATGGTGAAAATAAAATGAAACCTCAGGAGACCAAAATCTGTCATTTCAATTCCATCACTCCATGCTCTGAGCATATTTAAATTAAACTGCCAACATATTTAATATGATAATACCCTATATATTTATGCGTGGGTATACGAGTATGTGTGTGTGTGTGTGTCTTCGAATACTAACGCTTTTCAGCGACGGCGACGAATATACGAAGACGACACGGCTCAGCGACGACAGGTATCCAAAGAAACACAAATAATGGACAATACGTATATATTTGACGTTTCGACGGCAAGTGTGCCATATTAAGCATCTGACGTCAAATGCATATTTTTTTTAAGGTAATCTACCGGTTAAGGTAGGTTTTTGGATGGAAACAACTACCAAAAAAATATTTTATTACTCCTAACAAAACACAAAATCCATCATCCTACTCTATATCAGGTCCCTCTTCATCTCTGAGTACTTTCTTCCTCCCTTCATCCCGTCCAACAAGCCTATCCTGCTCCTTCCCTTTCCTCGTTTGCCTAAAATTCTCCCCTCTATCACAGTCTTCAACATCCCACTGCCGGTCAATACCCCCTTCATCCACTTTTCCTGCCTCCATAGGATTTCTCCCAACAAACCCCTCTCTTCGCCCACCATACCAAGTACTTCCTCATTTGTTTTCTTCTCTGTCCATTTCACCTTCTCCTCTCTTCTCCACACCCACACCCCTCCTTGTGAAAGCCTCTTTGCCTAGCGCAATTCTTCTCCTTACGTCCTAACAACTTTGACCGTGTTGGTCCAAAACACTACCGAGATACGTAAACTGTTCTACCTGCTCTAGTTTTTGCCCTCCTATTTTAATGTTAAGCTTGGCCTTTTTCTTTCTAGAAAATCGCATAACCTTTGTTTTATTAATATTGATTCTCATCTCATACCTGTCGCACTGAATTTCCAATATCCTAGCACTGCGTCTTCCACCATGCTTCCTTTGCTTTATTTGTTTCCCGCCTCAATTTATTGTTCCATTCTTTGTACTTCATTTTGCCTGATTCTGTATTTATATTCTTCCATTTTCGCCGATCCTCCATCTTTGTAATCATCTCATCCTTGATCCATGGTTTCCTAGTCCTTTTAGCGTTAACGGTTCCAATAGTGTCTTTTGCGACTTTAGACAACCCTTTCTTGATCATTTCCTATTTTTCTTCGATAGTACTTAGCTCTTTGCCATCCTCCATGATTTTCTCTACCGCCTGTTTGTATTCCTTCCTTTTCAACCCATTTAATGCTTCTACATTCCATTTTCTAACTCGCCGCCCCTGCCTTATCTTTTTGAAACTTACGCTACATTTCATAACAACTAAATTGTGGTCTGAGTCCGCATCCGCTCCCGGGAAGCTGTGGGAATTTATGACACTGTTCCTAAACCTGTGTCTCACTAGGATATAATCTAGCTGATATCTTCCTGAGTCACCTGGCATTTTCCATGTATACCTGCGTCTTTTGTGGTGTCTAAACCAAGTGTTGGTGATGACTAGCCCCTGTCTCCTGCAGAACTCAACTGCTTTCTCCCCGCGGTCATTCCTCGTGCCCAAACCGTAGTCCCCCACCTCATCACCATCTCTTCCTTCGCCTACCGTCGCATTCCAATCCCCGATCACTATCAAATGTTTCCCTGCAGGAACACACGGGATTATGTCCGCTAACTGATTATTTATCCTATCGACCTCTTCTTCCTTATGGTTGCTCGGTGGCATGTATACCTGAATAATAACTAAGTTCGTCGGTTCTGCTTTTATCTCTACTAGTAGTGTTCTATCCGTTACCTGCTCTATGTTGACTACGCTTCTTCCTACCGCTTCATTGATATATATATATATATATATATATATATATATATATATATATATACATATAATATATATATATATATATATATACATATAATATATATATATATATATATATATATATATACATAGATATATATGTATACATATACATATACATATGTATATATATATATATATAAATATATATATATATATACATAGAAATGTATATGAATTTAGTACTAGTGGACAAAGACAAAAACACAGAAACACACAAAAAAAGTCTAGAAACTCTTTTTCTGCATTTTTGTCTTTGTCCACTAGTGCTAACTTCATATGCATTTATATTCACGTCCGTGAGACTTTCACAGAAGTGTTTCATGTATAGTTAATTATAAAACGGATTATAGTTCGTATGAGACACAAAATACTACTACTACTAACCCTAACACTACTGTAAATAGACCTTTTGAACAACACTTCACTTACAGGATATAATGAGCTGCTCTAAATATTAAGAAGGGGACGTGGCAAAGAGGTCTCCATACTTCATTCTCAGCCGACCGTCCAATATCTGATATCTTTCGATGACAGTCGGAGTTGAAAGGGACGAAATTTGGGAAGGATTACGTATTGAGGAGAAAAGCGAACGGTGGAATCACCTTTCGAAGGACGGGAGTGGGATTTTCCAAGGCGGGCCTTCGATGGGGGCGGGGTCGCGAGAGGATGGGCCCCGCTTCCCCGACGCGTGGGCCCCTCGAAGCCCCAGGGAGTGACGCCACGAGAGCCACCGAAGGGGATATTGGACCGGAAATGACGCTCAACGTGTCGAATTCGATTTGAAACTTGGGGTTAATCAAGCGGGATGGAGGGGGAGAGGGTGGGATCTGCTAATGATTTGGACTCGATAATTCGTCAATCAGCGAGCGAACGCCGGGTTTATTGCGATTGCGGCACTGTTTCCTGTTCCAAAACTCATCCTCCAAGCGCTATTACATTTGCGATGTGGCAATATTTCAGCTTTAGAGAGATCCATGACTTCTGTCCAATCTTATAAGTAAGCAAGTAAGAACTCAGATCGAGTTTTTGAGGGGGAGTCGGTAATATTTAAGAGTTTGGCGAAATCACCGTTTTGTGTGCTATGTTCCAATGAGAAAACCACACGCTGTGCTGGAAAAGATGAGTTGATTTGATTCTCTAAAACGTTTTTTCAGCCTGGACTTAAACCACGGACTTTTTGACTATCCGGGGCCGATGGTCTTCACCACTTGCGCTATAGAGGAAACTTAAATTATTCTGAAATCTGCGGGGGGTTGCAATAATAAACCAACTTCCGCGATACTTTGGCCCGGAAATGTCGTTTGGGAGCTATTTCACTCACCGAAGGAGAAATGGACGTGGACGCAAGAGGAAAATATAGTAGGGAAAGAAATTATGCAACGTTATTAAGGATATGTTCAATTCCTGGTATGCAAAACCAGAATTTAATAATACAGGAATATAAACTAGTAGGAATATCACGAAACCCCCGCTTATAGAATGTAAAAATGTAGAAAAAATATCTAATATTGCACGAATAAGGTTTATTTTAATTTCAAATTGTTTTTAAATTACGATCGACCCGTTCTCTTTTATGATTTTATCTAACCCTTGAAAAATATCGCCAATTTCAATAATGAAAGTCAAAATAAATCACCTAAGCTAATATTTATGTCAGTCCAAACTGGGATTACATTAAATTTATGGCCATCGGTGTTAACTTACCTGAATCAAGTTCTGGCGAATGACTGCTATTCAATGTAATTACGGTGAAAGACTGCCTAAAGTCGTAATTCACGCATAACGAGGTAGCACGTGATTTGTCAACTCAAATGCTTGCACAGCGCTCATTGCATGACTAAATTTCTTAAAAAGGAAAACAAAAAGTCTAATTGAAAAAGTTCTTGTTAATAGTTTGTCAGGATTTTTTAACTCAGCGTCAGAACTAGTAAATGACTGTTGTAATGTTTGTCGAGTTTAATGTTAGATTGACAGGAAGATAATTCACACAAAACTATAAAGTCGAGGAACACCTCCTGACCCTTAATCGCTTGAGAATATAAAACTTAACACAGCAGTGAAAACCAGTTTGTGCCTCTAGGTAAACGATTTTAAAGCCGAAGCGAATAAACTGTAATACCACGATCTCCGGCCATTCTTTTAAAAGGGAACAAACTACATTCAAAATCATCACAGGCATGCAAACCTATACGCACAGTGGATACACCTATACATTCATGGAAAAATCCTTTCATTTTACGCGCATGCAAATACATATACTATCATCTAACAAATAATTGCACCTTAGGATACAGTAAGAAATGTATCCAATAACGTGCAAACTAGAATTTGAAAAGTAGGAAGGCGAAATTCCACTACTACATGGACATACAACATACACCGGTCTCCTCCCCAAGGACACAGGTAGGGAATGTGACCCAACGATACGAGTAGCGGGAGGGTCCCCCCACAGAGGGAGACAAGGGATAGAAGGGGAAACTTGAAAATAGACTAGGCAGAACAAACAATGCTGTGAAGAGCACTACATTGTTTAATGCCATTCGAATGCAGTCATGCGGAAAGAAAGGGTTTTGACAACAAAACACACGAGGTTAGTAAAAGTACATGCAATTGAGTAGAACTAATTACTCCCTTGGCACTGAGGGTGGCAAGTGGAATTGTTGCTATCTATAACCCTGCAGTTGCTATCCCGTATCGCCCGGTTCTGGTATCTATTTCCCGAATTTCATACACATGAGCAACCAATGTACTGTATGTTGGAGTGCGAATTATTTGAGAGACCTCGGTGCTGAAACAAGCGGATCTGAATTCAATTAGCAAGTTCAACCTACCATGGAATCGTCTTTCTTCTGATGATTCCCAACCCCACTCCAAATGCATTGCAGTGACACCTTTCGTTTTATCTTAAGAGTTTTTAACGAAGCGGGTTTGTGACTTGTTAGCGGAGGCCACATAAAGTTTGGTTTTTTTCTCCACGGTAAGGGAACCAATTCAATTTCATCAAAATGAAGTCTATGTTTAAAATTGTTTCACTCCAGACATCTGCTTTACAATGAGAAAATCATTCCTTTCCATTTATATGACTATTCTTATTCCCCGCGTCACAGCCGGGCAGAAGATGTTTACAAAAGCTTATTGCTATACATTAGCGATGATACTCGTATTAAATCAAAGGGGATAGGTACCCAAAACAATTTACCCATGTATTTACAGTGCGGGATTTTTACTTAATAAAAATTCAGTTGTTATTCGAACAGCTCACATGTACAAAGTTACTTTTTAAACATTAAACACATTAGTCGAAATTCTTCAGTAAATTTTTTTCGCCTCAATAGTAATTCATCCAATTAAATTTTTCGAAAAACCAAGCCTTGATAACCATTTCACTAAAAGACAAATGTAAATTGAATCTGAGATTTAAATAGCTGCATTAAGTGTGAAAAGGATTAGAAAAGTTTGTTTTTTCTCTTATTTTCAACGAAGAGGAATTTTGACGGTCATTTGAGATGAATTAAATGAAGTTCTAGTATGCAATTTTGAATGTCTGGTGTGAAATGATCACCCTGCACTATAAGATTGCATCATCTGTGTCATCTTTTGCGATTGTATCAGAAGTCTATTCTTTTATTCATAAGTCATTTATCCACGGCCATGACATTTTCCTTCGCCATTCTCATCCGTTGGCGTTACCCGTCTTATATATATTTTCCGTGCAAAATTTCAAGAAATGTCTTTACCAACAAATATTTAGACACATCGAGACTTTATAATGAATCGGTTCCATAAAGTTACGCCAGAAACCATTAATTATATTAAGCTGCTATTTCATCAAAAACATATTGCAGTTTCTATATCTAGCCTTTTGTTGTAATGTATCTTGTATTGCACACCCAGGATTTTAGTTGCTTTTTTATATTGATAAATATCATTTTAATAGGGATTTAATCCATTATCTTATGCCACAGGATATCTTTCGAATATATTCTCTCCTAGCATTGAATTAAAATAGCGTTTTCGCCATCATTAACTCGTGTGGTGGCGAACTATCTTCGCCAATATGGGCATTATTCTAAGAACTCATAGGTTTCCTGCTATCCCATTTCCTTTCCCTAGGTCATTGCTTCCTATTGTTTCCCTCTGCGGCCCCCTCCGTTCAATTTACGTACAGGTTGCGTTCCAAAAGTAATGCAATTGAATCACCCGCGCCGCTCCTATTGGTCGAAGTGGGATCAAACTACTTTGTAGTTTGGAGGGAACGGAGTGGGTGGAGGGAACGCTAAGCTTTGCCACGAAGCTCTAGGCTTTACGAGTCTCAGTGCTCTCCACGCTGTGGAAGCGGCAGGACGTCAGTTATCGTAAACCTCTGCGCGCCGACCCTGTCACGAAAGACCAACCGAGCGGAAATATCAACTTAACTTTCACAATGTATTGAAAATGGAACATTATTTGGACAACGTCATCATGTGTGATGAAACATGGGTTTTTGAATAGGACCTAGAAATAAAACGCCAAAGCTCTGAGTGGCAAACTGACCAGTCCTCGAAGCCTAAAAAGGCACGAATGAGCAAATAAAAAGTGAAAACAGTGCTCAATGTCTCTTTCGACAGTAAAGGAGTGGTCGATAGGGAGTTTGTTCCTCGAGGACGGACAGTTAACGCTATCTACTGCGTGGATGTGCTGGAAAGACTCCAAAATAGGGTCATTGGGACGAGAAAAGACATCTCCGCTACCTGGCAACTCCATCACGACAACGCGCCTTGCCAAAACGCGCTACGAGTCCGCGAGTTCCAAGCCAAACAACAGGTGCCAACGCAAAAATTGGTAGGGACCAAAGGACAGTGCTTTGAAGAATTTTAAGTGCTTGAGCAAATCTGTTCAAGAAATTACTTTAAATCACAAAGGAATTAATTTTGGAACGCACCCTGTATATTTATGTACGTTTTAATTGAAGTAACATTTGCCGTTGCTTAGAGTTCCATTGCAAGAGGCGGAAGTGCAGTACTTAATGTAGCACCACTCGCATGCAATCGTGGCTCATGTTAAGAATATCTCCTTTGATTTCTCCACCGACATTCAGATTGGGCGATTTTTCTACGACCATATTTCTCTCTCTGTATATGTTCTTAAGTCACCGATAACTTTGAAGCGAGCCGACGGTGCTGTCAGTTTGAACTTCCGTTCATCATTTATCGATTGGTTGTTTTTTTCCGATTTAGAGAGTATTTTTCCAAACGCGGAGGAAAGTTTCCATTTCATTACGCAGTACGCACGATCGATTTTCAATAATTCCGAGCAGCGTAATAGGTTCGGTAGCTGTCGGAGAATGCGATGAGTGAAATCGGGTAAAAAAGGTCGTTATTTTCGCGCGGGAAATCGGGAGGAAGTCGGTGAGTGGAATCCGGAGCACCAGTTGCTACTTCGGTCGAGGAAGATAAATCCCGCGGCAATGCCCCAAAGGCAAAAGGCAAGGGAGGACGCGGGGAAGAAATTGTAAAAAAAATACGGCACGGGGTTGTCTATTTACTCGATAAAAGTAGATATTTCTCAATTGGCAACCCTCTGCCATACGAGGTGTGTTCAGAAAATAACCGGAATTTTTAAATATCGCAAGTTTGGAGAGTCCGATCGTCAATAATTGTTTTTATTATGTTGGCATACATTCCCCTAAATTCTGATAAACTTTTCAGCTGTTTTCATTGTTTACGTGGTCCGTGGCAGCCGTACTTAGATTAGTCGTGTTTTAATGATCTCAGCGATTTCCATTTGCTAAAAAAATTTAATCAAAGAACTTGTATAAAATTTTGCGTAAAAAATGAAATGAAGTGTAACAAAGTGTGTGAAATGTTAAAAAAGGCCAAAATGGTGAGTCTGCCATGAGTAAAACATGAGTTTATGAGTGGTATCATAAGCGTTGTCAAGATGGTCGTGAAGACGTTGAAGATGACGAACGCCCAAGCACATCAAAAACCGAAGAAAACGTGAAAGAAAAAGCGGAAAAAATGGTTATGAAATGATCGCCGAATCACAATCAGAGAAGTAGCCAATGATTTTGGAATGTCCATTGGCTCATGCCATGGGATATTTTCGAATATTTTGGATATGAAACGCGTGACAGCAAAATTCGTTCCTAAATTGTTGAATTTGAACAACAAAAACAGCGGCGAATGGAAGTTGCTCAATGGAGTTCCTAAATGAAGTCAACGACGATGCAGAATTATTGAAACATGTTATGAAAGGTGACAAAATATGTGTTTACGGATATGGCGTCGAAACTAAGGGTTGATACAAATTCATTAATCCATTTTTATTAACAAACGAAAATCGCCGAGTTTATAAAAACAAGTCTAATCTAAGAGCGGCTGCCACAGGCAAAGTAAACTATGAATGCAGCTGAAAATTTCATCATACTTTAGGAGCATGCATACCAACATAATAAAAGAAATTCACAATCGAACTCTCCAAACTCGCGATATTTTAAAAATTCCCGTTATTTTCTGAACACGCTTCGTATGTTCCGCGAATGGGATCGAGTTCGTATCTATTTTGAAATGTATCGATAATTATCCTTTGTTTTTTAATTCGATTCGATAATTTATTAAGGTATTTTTTCCATTGAGACGCCGTTTATTAGTGAAAGCATATTAAAAATGGTCTTCGCTGTAGTGAATGTGAGGGGTGGGGGCGTGCTCCCGGGTCTCCCTACACATGGACACACGTTTCCGAGGGCAATTTGGATACCTGGAATGGATGGGAGTCCAGGAATGGGGGGAAGAATCGAGAAGAAGTAGGACATTGGAATGCAGACGGCGTCGGTAAAAGCGAGAGGAAGGAAATGCAGAGGAAGTGCCCGGATGAGAAGTTACTCACAGAAATTAATGTGTTGGACGATTGAGGGAGCGCGTATGAAAAACTCGAAGATGCTTGGCCGTAAGGTATCGTTCCAGAGCACTCCCAGGATTGATGGCCAAGGCGGACGGGGGCGATGAAAGGCGGGGGAGAAGAGAGGACGCGCTCGAGATGATATCTGGAGAGGGGAGCTTATGAGAGGGCCGGACTTTTCGGGGAGCCACCTACCGGGAGCGATGAGAAAGTGACGGTGGTGGCCGTCGCATGACGCGCGATTGATCGAAAGACCCGCGCGTCGATCATCCGACCAACAATCGATCCGCATATCCTCCCGGAACGCGTTCGCACGAACACAATCCGGGGATCGAACGAGCGATTCCGCTAAAAGAAACGGGGAAAAGTATCTTCTTCCATCATCTAAGATTTCGAATAATGTATAGGAAGCTAGAAAATAAAATTATGAGCGGACCTTTAAGTTTGAAGTTAATAATGCTTGGACAATCTCCGCCTGTTGCTATAGCCGGCCTTGATTTGAAGGAAATACCAATTGCCTAATGTGCTTGCGGAGGTGTTTTAAAAAAAATTTCGTTTCAAATTAACCTTAAAAAACTTCTGTACTCATTCTTGAGAGGTTCTTAGTGCCTGAGAATTGCTACTCTTCTAAGGCTCGCTCAACGCTGTGTTAAACACACTTAAAACTCCTTGCAGCACAGTGAAGTAATTTTGTCATTATCGAACACGAGTGCTCTATGCCTCACATAATTATTCCTTCTAATGGTCTTCCTATTCTTTTCCCTCCTACAATTATTATTGAAAACAGCCTTCCCCCTCTATTTATCTTTCTCCAAAGTTCTGTTGTCAGTGTAGACAATCTTCCGCATCCACTCCTTTTATCTTTGAGTTTCCCGCAACCAGCTCCTTCCTTCCACTGCCGAGGGCCTTTTAAGCACTCATTCCCTTGTCTTTCTTCCCGGCATGTTTTCTTTCCTCCGCTCACCTCCGCGCCCACTGCTCAATCAAAGCACCCGTCGGCACGAGCTTATCTTTACTCCTCAAAGACCAAGTTTCAATACCATCGAACATTAGACTCCATTTTCAAGATTTCACTAATCTTTTCTTTTCAAACTTATCAATATTCCGGTAACTTCTTCCTCTTTCTAAACTAATGTTGACAAATTCTTCCAATTTCATCTCTTCGCAATTTTTCTCTTGATGACCTTAACACTCAACCATTTTTGTAGTCACATGTCCATCACAGTGGTTCTGCGGTGCAATCATAGAAGCAAAAAATGATGAAGAAAAGAGTCGTTTAATTACCCATACTTCACGGGGGAGTCTCGGTATCCTCGGCTTACACCCTATTGGTCTCCAGGAACATGTATCATTGACGTTTTCCGAGTGGAGACGAATTAAGTACCCTAAACCTCCCAATTGGAGCTCAGGATTAAGATATAATAAATGCTCAGTCGCAGAAGCACACTAGTTTTGTGTTCTAGTATTGAAATAAAAGCCGTGTACAGCTGAAAACGAAAAGATTCCAAATTGTTTTCCTGTGTGCAAGAATCCCTACACTCTTGAGCTCAAAACCTTTGTTCGTGGCAAATGAAGTTTTTTTCCAATATCTGACAGTATATACAAGTATTCATGTACCTATTCCAATGTATTCATAATCTAATGTGTGTTTTGCACACAAACCACCACTCCTGTTTTATCGAGCGGATTGGTCGCAAAGAAAATGTTGTTCAGACTAAACTTAAATATCCTAACCTTTGTGTCAGATTCCAAGAAACTGCGGGAGATGTCGCAACGGTAACGTTTAACGGAGTATTCCGCTACTGTGCATCTCAATGCAACAGTTTTCGAGTGTAAAAAGCGAAATATCCTTCCTTGTTGCTTCCTTCGTCCACTGTATTTTTAATGAAATAATCGTCTCCAAGGAATGAGTTTCACTCTTTTTCAGTCTTTCATTTCATCTTCTGAGGCTACTATGATCTCCACTTTGTTCTTAAGGCTGTTCCAATAAATATGTGTACTTTGTGCTTTAGTATAAGCGTCATGCTGTATATCAAGGGAGTTGAGAGATTAGATCTATGATTATTTTGGCATTTCTCTTAATTATTTGCGATATTTGTAATAGAAATAACTAAGAATCCTTTCTTTAGGCCTTATAACAATAGCACGTCTGTTTCACTTCATCTTGGTGGTGATCCGTGGCTTAAATTGAAATCACCTGCTATATCTCTCCAATTATTTTCTTTATTCCGTATTTCAATTTGTATTATTCAAATGGAGGTGTATGCCATCGTGGTGACCTATTTGCGCAGAGTATGGTATCGCTACTTAATATTACGTTTGTATGGTAAAAATTTTATTTGCAGCACCTGATCTATTATCATAATGCAATTGCATGCTTATTATAATTACACGTTTTCACATCTGTGTAGTTGATAACTCCATTAGTTTTATCCCGAAATAGTTGAAATAAATGTAAATTGAAATATTAGTCATATTGTATATTATGCGTTCTATGTAAGGTTAAAAGTCGCGAGGTTAGTTTCCTGAGCCTGATCGGATATGCTTGCAATTGATGCGACGATACCAAATCAGAAAATTTTGAAGAAATTCATGCTACTGGATCATTTCTCATGTAGCTCCCATAGTGTCGTGGAGAGAGCTTACGTCCCACTCTCACTGCAGTGAAAATGACGCAAAGAAGAGTTGAATTAGGAATTCGGAACATTATGTAATATCAGAAATGTCGCGAAACCATTTGCGACCAAGCATTGATGTTTTGTTTAGACCAAACCATTACATTTCTTCAATGTCGAACAATTGTTTTTATGCCATCATTTACTCCAGTGCAACAAATGATCGAATTACATTTAATTCTCAAAAGTTCGGTTACTTTGTTTCATAAATGGAATTAGAGTTGTTTCTCCATTGATAAAACTTTGTTTTTTCACTTATTTATAATTTCCCAGGTTTTATTTTTTCCCAGTTTTCCCATAATTTCAGTTATATCCATGGCAACTAGGTCAAAGAAACATGGAATTCAATATAAACAAGATTGTGTCTATCAGGAACGGAATTTTAAATGTACTTAGTGTCTTGGTCTTGCGGGCACGACGACTGCTCTCGTGGCGATGGTGCGTGTGATGGTTTCTGATTTCACCGTCACACACGTGGGCAGCCGAGGGAAGATGGGAGTAGATTTTCCGCTTCAAGGGAGGTGATTCGTTTGAGGCGGCGCGCGGTTCCTGGTCGTGATGGATGACCTCCCGTTCGTCGGGGATTCATCGCGTCAAAGGGGTCGATTACGGGCTAATTAGCTGAAGTTCTCGCTACGAGGAAGTGAGGACTGAAAGGTTGGAAGAATATTGGTAGGGTTGGCAGTCCTGAAGAGGCAGGATCCACGTCCGAGGATTGGTTACGATTTCTTTCTGAAAGTTGACTGTCGTCCGATTGCCATATCCACCACCCCAACTCACCCCCTTCACTTTGGGCTGCTCCTCTGATTCGGATCACTTTAACTTTCGAAAGCCTTCCTTCCATTCTCCTCCTCTTCCCCCGTCCCCCACCCACTCACCCCCCCACCGCGCCCCACTCCCCCAGGGAGAGAGAAGAGGGGATGCGTCCAATCAGCATCCTATCTCCCCATCGCCATGGTAACGCCGCACACGTCTCCGTCCCCCTCCCCCACACCGCCTATTCACTCCGGAGCGTCCCGCCCCTCCCCCTCATCTTTTAGTATCAATTAGGGAAATCAAATCATCTCATCGGATCCCTTCTCTGAAAGAAAGGTTTCATTTGATTCTCCCATTTTAAAAAAAAACTGGCTCCTGGAATCGTCCTGGTCCAGATCGCGTCATTTCCGCTTAAGGTTTTTCAAGTCGCTTTTAACGTCGGATGCTTTCAGAAGTCTTTGGGAGAACATTGGCATTTATTCACCCTCGCCGAGTTATTCTAATTCTGCTGGAATTTTAAGAATGATTTCGATAATCAAAACTTTTCTCGAGTCTAAAATCGAGACAGTCGAAAATCCTAATAAATAATAAAAAATAAAGTAAATAAACCTGATGATGAAGTTTTACTTCGAAACCCGGGTCGTGTGAATAAATCGTTTTCTTGTTCTAACTACAAAGTTAGTCCTTTCATTTATTTATAGCAGCTTAAATTCAAGAAGCAAGTGAAAGCAATGAAGACTCATGGAATTAAAGAGATTCGAGAAAACTGAGCCAAGGAGTTTAAGGCGAACTAAATCACACATATTTTCAAGTATTCATGCATCTATTACATATCGTTTCCATAAAAAAGGATAGGTTTGACAAGGTAAAATGTTTCAGGGTAAAAAATCCAAGGAAAATGTTACGAATAAAAAGTCTGGACAAGAATTATGTCAAGAAAAATGACTAAAAAGTTGGAGGAAAGTGGAAGAACATCCGACTGAAGGAAAGTTTGAACTAAGAAGATGTTCAGAAACTCAAGAAGTAATCATCACTCTGAGATTAATCTTGAAGAAGAAGATCCAGGAAAGCAAACCAACCAATTCCATTTGTGGATATAGAAAAATATTTTCACAGCGTGTGATACAATCCTACGTTTTCTAAAATAAATTGAAATTACTTAGGTCAATATGTAATACACGTGCTGCAAGAACCGCAGTGATTATTCGTGATGAAAACAGGGAAGTATGCACGCAAAATAATAAAAAGTGAGGCAAAATTGATCATTATTGTCCTTGATATTAATTGTGTACATTGACAATGCAACTGAAGAGATGAATGTAAAGATGCAAGACGTACGAGTAGTAGTAGTAGTTTTGAGGGGAGGCGACCGACAGCTGAGGTCATTTGCGCCATAGGGGATGGATAGGAAAGGATGAAGGGTGGAGAGAAACCCGGCGTCGGCATTAGCCTACTCTTTACGAAAGGCGCCAAGGGGTCCGCAGTTTAACGTCCCATCCGACGGACGGCGTACTCACTCAAAGTGCCCTCCACAAAGCACCTCAAGTAGGGATCGAGATACCTCTGAAAAATATTCAACACCGCCGGGATTTGAACCCGCGCCCTCATGGTGGGAAGCCAGTACGTTAGCCCCCGCACCATCTCGATCCCCAAGACGTACGAATATGCAAAGAAATAATATATGTGAATTTTTAGATACACGTAGTTATACAAGCGGAAATGAAAAAAGCCCTTGAAAGAATATTAGCCTGGTTGGAGAAGCAGATAAACAAGTCTGAAGTCAAGAACAAAACCTGGAGATCAACGTGGAGGAGGCAGTCATCTCCCAGCTCTGGTGGCTTCCAAAAAGCCTCCTTCGCCAACATTTCCCCCGTCATTGCTGACATAGTACACTTCTGAGGAAATCCAAGCTCTAAGATTGCTATTAAGAATATTAAGAAGTCTAATGTTAAAGGTAGGTTTGGGATGGACATCGGCTGAACACCAAAACATTTCTTAGCGTCTCCTAAAAAAACAACCTTACAACAGACACTACAATCGGCTTCTATCAAATTCCACACACTTACTTTATCCCTTTATTCCATCAAACATGCCTATCCTAATTCTACCCCTTCCTCACTTCCTTCCCTTCGTTACAGTCGCATAATGCCAATCAACCAGCAAAACTCTGTGCATCCACCTGTCTTGCCTCGTTTGGAGTTCTCCCAAAATCCCTCCCTTCTCCCCCACCACATCTAAGACTTCCTTCTTTGTTTTCCTTTCTGTTCATTTAATATATTCTATCCTTCATCACGCAAACATTTCAAAAACTTCCAACCTAACCTCATAATCATGCTTTAACGATCATGTTCCCGCGCCGCTTAAAACTATGCTTTATAACAAAGTTTTATCGAGCATTTCCTTAATAGCCATACTCCACCCACCAAACCACTTTCATCACTGATCCTTCTCTTTGTAAAAACTCCTTGTCCCAACGCAGTTTTATTCATTAGGTCTCTACTTATACAACCATATTGGCCCAAAACACTGTGTAGATACTATAGGTATATTCTTCCACCAACTCTAGTTTAACCCTACTATTTTAACGTCTCTCATGGTCTACCTCTCTCTCGAAAACATCATAACCTTTGTTTTGATTACATTGATTCTCATCCTGTACCTAACACTCGAATTCTCTAATGTGCTGAGCAATGATTTCTCTCTCCATTGCTTCCTTTTCCTCTTTTAATATTTCCCCCACGTATACGTTGAAGAGCACGAATGATAACGGACCCTCCTCCTAACACTTTCCGTCCTGATTCTCCATCCGCCATTCACACCTGAGCAGTCGGTGACATGCAAAGGTTGTGGATAAGTCTCCTATCTTTCCAATCTTCTCTAATTTCCTGTAATATATTCATAAATGACCTAAATTCATAAATCAGTCAACTACCTTGTTTCCTTTGAAGACCAGCCATGCATCATCCGTGGCGTCTTGTCGGCCATCTTTAAAACGCTTAATCCACTTGAAAACGGATGTTTTCTTCAGAGCATTGTCAACGCTAACAGCTGTCAACATTTCGGTAATTTTTTGATAACTTTTACCGCACTTCACAAAAAACTTGATGCTGATTCGATACTCCGTGATTTCTTCAATTTCCATTTTCGACAAACAGTGAAAACAAGGGCAATAGAAGCTAACACAATGGCTGGCACCATACGCACAGCTCGACGATCCGCCAAGCACATACGGCTCATTGGGTCTCAGGCAACTAGCGCCTCTAGTGGGCGCTCTACGTCATGTCGTATAGTCATGGCCACCAGATTGTACCAGTTCGCGCATATATTGCACAGACCACGTATATAAACACCCACAGCCCCACGACAGTTAGCAATCCGCCGAAATGGTCATGCATTATTTGGACCACCGCATATCTGCATAAGTATGCACTTATTTGTGCATAATTAATAAAATATATATACTTGACCGTAAACAAAAAAACACACGTATACTTATATAAATAAATGCCTGCTTATATCATGTAACAATGGTTGTGTTAGATTTCGATGCCTGAAATTTTGCTAAATTAATTAAAAACATTTAAAGGTGGTTGGGTATGTTTGATTTTTTTTATGATTGAGTTTCGAGTGGGAGGAGTACTTCAATCAGTCAGTCGTGGAACCAATCTCCCTTCTTTGATCTTGGTGTTCCAATTTTCCAAAATAATGCGCGGCCACGGTAATTCCCTCGGTGTAGGCAGTAATCTCGGTCGCTCTGTACTGCTTTAATGGTCTTCCCTGCGCCCTCCGCTTCTCGAGGAGTTTCCACTTCAATTCCTCTGGCATAAAGTCCACACTTACTCATTTCTAACAGCAATTTTTATTTGCATTTTATGGTCCACGAATATATTAGTACCGAGTCCTCCCTCACACAAAGAGGAGTCCACTCTTATACATTTTCACCTGATGATTTTACGCGGTAGCGTAACTTGGTCGTGAAATAAAATATCTTATGCGTGGAAACTCAAAGTTATGATCCGATCAAGATTGTGTAGGAGATCCGCGAGGAGTCGTGCCAGAAAGGGTTTCTTTATTTTTTTTTGGAATTGAAGGCGGGGATTCTTTGGAGAGAAAGTTGATAGGCGGGAAAGGATTACCTCACAAGAGCGTTGTTCGCCGAGAGTGAATTCTAGGGCGCTTGTTCTGGTGTGGGTGGGTGGCAGGGGTTGTCGAGGTGGGGTGAGGGATCGTAATAGGAAGCTGGGAGCCTCCGCGGCGAGGATTCGGGGGCTTTGCAGGGATTTTCTGCGGGGGTGGGGAAGACAGAGCGCTGGTGAGTCCCGGGGATGGAGGGAGGCCAAAACGTCGGATTCGGAGGAGGGGGAGAGGGATAAACCGAGGGTCGTTGCGAGGAATCCGAAATAAAATCCACAAGGATTCAAGCTCAAACCTGGTGAAATCTCATCTTGATACCTGGGCGAAAAAAATGCACAAAATTTAATACACTAAGGGGGTTTCATCGCAATGGTGACATATTCTGGTACATCAGATGACATCTCCAGGCAGAGTTACATCTTCGGGTCATCCATAATGGCCCGTGAGATGAAACTGGTTGTGCTCAGACGAATGAATTTCAATAATGGGGAAAAGAGGTCTAAGAACACTCTATATATAAGTAAGTAGATACCATTATCTTGTCTGCGCCATAGGTTAAATGGAGGAATGGTCCTTTTTCGAAGGAAATATCTCTAGGACAAGTGGTGCTACCTATAAAGGCAGGTAAGCATGTTTTCAATTCCTCACCTTTGAAGGCCGAGTTTTTCCCCGTCAAAGGGCCGGGCGTTGAATTTACGAAACATAATTTTTTTTATATCCACTACGTTATTTCCAAAGAATGTAACAATACGTCCATATGAGCAATATTAATGCTGACAAAGGATTCATAGAAATATCCATCCTCAAAAAAAGACTTCAGTTTTATACTGTTTGCACTAAAGAGGGAGAACATCGGAAACAATATATTATCTTCCTCTGACCACAAAAGTCGACCATCAATCCAAACCCCTGTCGAAGATCATTCTATTAATTTACTTAACAAAAACATTGTTGTATCCTTCATAGAAACTTCCTTCACTGATTTTTCTCGGGTAAGTGGTTTCCTCGGACTTCAAAACGGTGATTTGTGGATTCGCCCCATATTTTGGTCAACATTGAACACAAAAAAACTTCACATGAATTGGTCGATACATTTCGCAAGATATGTAATCAGAAAAAAAGGTATGGAAAAGAAGAATCTCCTCTATTTCGGATTTTGGTTTCCAACATGGCCAAGAATCGAAAAAAATGTTGAAAATTGTCGCCTCTTTTCGGAAACACAGTCACGCAAACCTGGGAATGAAGCAGATGGGAACACGACGAGTGCGATGATCTGGATTGAACTTACGCTACAGTGGTTTCAACTCTGTCACAGTTCACAATACATGACTGCCACATTTTTCATATTTTGAAGAAGTACCTTTCTAAAACTTCATTGACCTGATCAGAACATTTGCGCCCCTTTCTAAGGCCACGATCAATTTCCCCTCTTTTTATTCGCAATTTTTCCATCTGACATAGAACGTCACCATCACAGTTTGAGGATTTTTTTGTCAATCATTTTTTGACATTTAATCTATATAGCTAGCTACGCCTGATTTATTTGTCTATTCTCTTCTGTATCCTTTCTCTGTACCTTTTTCTCGCCGGTGATCTTTCTTCTGGACGACTTTAGTCTTCCAAATGTTACGAATTTGTAGCTCGAGTTCGAATTTCAATGAACCATTTTTCTTGTGAAATTGTGGAAATTATCAGTCATTTCGTCGGTGGATTGGGCAATACAATGAGACGCTAGAAGGATATACTCTCTTTGGGTAGATCAGAGGGATTTCATGATCGAGTCACGTCCTTCTGTTGCTGAATCCACAGCAATCGCAACTCATAAGTGAGGGACACTTTTCCCTGGCGTTCATCTTCAACGCTGTTGTCCCAAGGCCCACAGCTACACACCAAAGCAATCAGTAAAGCGCACGTCGCGGTCACACTTCTCCATCGACATTAAACTTGTGGATGAATGATTTGATAGAGATATTTCCAATGAATGTAAACGCCAGAGAAATAATTAAAAATAAAATCAAAGCATTCGATGGTACTCCAATCGCCCTTGAAGCGATGAGTCAAATCAAACCAAAGCACCCTCGTGCTGACCAATGCCCGGTCGGAATGGCTTTTCTGTTGTTTTCATTTTGTTTTGCTGTGTGAGTTACGTTGGTCATTGTGACAGGCTGGATTTAAAAATGACGCCTATATTTCGAAAAGAGCTACAGGATTTTACGCTTGGCTGACGCTGAAAAAGACTCTCTTAACTTGGGAGCTATCAAAACAATGTAAACATTATTGCAGAATGCTCTCTCTCTCTATTCATATATATATATATATATATATATATATATATATATATATATATATATATATATATATATATAAATACATTCAAACACAAAATCCCGCCAAACGGCGAATAAATACTCATTTATATAGAAATAGGTATAAGATAAGGCAGGGGCGGCGAGTTAGAAAATGGAATGTAGAAGCATTAAATGGTTTGCAAAGGAAGGAATACAAACAGTAGGTAGAGAAAATCATGGAGGATGGTAAAGAGCTCAATACAATCAAAGAAAAATGGGAAATGATCAACAGGGGTTGTCTCAAGCCGCAGAAGACAATATTGGAACCGTTAGCGCTAAAAGGATTAGGAAACCATGGATCACGGATGAGATGATTACAAAGATGGATGAGCGGCGAAAATGGAAGAATAAATATACAGAAATAGGCAAAATGAAGTACAAAGAATTGAACAATAAATTGAGGCGGACAACAAATAAAGCAAAAGAAGCATGGTGGAAGACGCAGTGCGAGGATATGGAAAGTCTGCAGAGGAAGGGTGAAATCGGTGCGCTGTACAGAAAAGTTAAATCGTTATCGAGAAGTAAGAAAGGAAGATCTATGCTAACAGTTAGAGATAAGGCGGGTAAGGTAATAGTTGACGCAGGAAAGATCCAAGAGAGATGGAAGGAGTATATAGAAGAACTGTATAGTAAAGAACTCAGACCAACAAAGTTAGACATTGAAAAAGAATATGACGTAGAGGAAGACAGCTTAGGTCCAGGCATACTAGACAATGAGATAGAAAGGGCATTAAGGGAGATTAAACTAAATAAGGCCGTGGGGGTGGATAACATTCCCGCGGAACTATTGAAATGTTTAGGAAAATGTGGGAGGAAGAGGCTATATGGGCCGATTCGTAGTATTTATGAGGAAGGTATCTGGCCGGAAGACTTTGTAAGATCAGTTTTAGTTCCTATTCCGAAAAAGGTAAAGGCCACGTCATGTGAGGACTACAGGACGATAAGTTTATATATAAGTTTATAGAGGTACGCGTGATGCCATTGCAGTAATGAGATTATTAATCGAGAGGAATATAGAACACAACCAGGAGGTATTTGCCTGTTTCGTAGATTTCGAAAAAGCGTTTGATAGAGTCAATTGGGAAAAACTAAGGAGTATACTATATTGCAGAAAACAGGAATAGATTGGAGGGAAAGGAGGCTAATCCGCAACCTGTACATGTCTCAGACTGCTCAAGTACGAGTGGGAAACGGGGAGTCAGGATGGGTAGTGTTAGGAAGGGGTGTAAGGCAGGGTTGCCCATTATCACCGTTGCTGTTCAACCTGTATGCAGAGGAAATGATCAAAGAGGCATGGGTAGAACTCGAGTTAGGAATGAAAGTGGGCGGGGAATTCGTAAAATCAGTTGTTTGTTGATGACCAAGCTTTAGTTTGTCAGTCAGCCAAGGGGCTGCAAGCATTGCTGAGTGAATTGGAAATTCAGTGCGACAGGTATGAGATGAGAATCAATATTAATAAAACAAAGGTTATGCGATTTTCTAGAAAGAAAAAGGCCAAGCTTAACATTAAAATAGGAGGGCAAAAACTAGAGCAGGTAGAACAGTTTACGTATCTCGGTAGTGTTTTGGACCAACACGGTCAAAGTTGTTAGGACGTAAGGAGAAGAATTGCGCTAGGCAAAGAGGCTTTCACAAGGAGGGGTGTGGGTGTGGAGAAGAGAGGAGAAGGTGAAATGGACAGAGAAGAAAACAAATGAGGAAGTACTTGGTATGGTGGGCGAAGAGAGGGGTTTGTTGGGAGAAATCCTATGGAGGCAGAAAAGTGGATGAAGGGGGTATTGACCGGCAGTGGGATGTTGAAGACTGTGATAGAGGGGAGAATTTTAGGCAAACGAGAAAGGGAAGGAGCAGGATAGGCTTGTTGGACGGGATGAAGGGAGGAAGAAAGTACTCAGAGATGAAGAGGGACTTTGATGTAGAGTAGGATGATGGATTTTGAGTTTTGTTAGGAGTAATAAAATGTTTGTTTGGTAGTTGTGTCCATCCAAAAACCTACCTTTAACCGGTAGATTACTTTAAAAAGTATACATATATACACATATAATTATGTATATAAACCGTGGACACTTGAGGAGATTTGGATTTCAATTTCTGCTGTAACCGTGTAAATGAAATTTATTAGACTATCCATGTAATGGAAAATATGCAAATACGTTGTTCATCACCAAACATGTACTTTGGTTCATAAAAGTCTTTGTTTTCAATATCAATTCATTCCGGCGACTCTCCTCCGCCGTGCATTCCTAAAGTTTCCCACCGGAATAACATGTTCTGACGACTTAATATGCACGCATTGCAATTGTAGTCAAGTGTAATGCTTCGCTGTCCACGAGATATAAAGTCCTTATTCATGTCCATCTAAATTCTTCGTCTTCTTCCTTCAATGCATCCAAAAAATAATATGTGCAATTTATTAATTTTCCTGCCCTGGCCACAAGCAGAAAATCTATTTAAAAAATATAATTTCCATAGGGATTTTATTTTTTCGATAGATTTTTCGATATCTATAAACAGACTATAAAGAGCGAATCAGGATCAAATGCCAATTTATAATTTTAAAAGTAAAAAGGCATGCACATTTTCCAGGTATTGAAATTGAATGAGAAAAAAAAATTAATGGTTGGCCTTGATTGAAACAAAGATGGTCATCGAAGGAGGGTGCAAAGAACACCAAGCTGTAGGTAATGTACATATCAAGTGATCAACCTTGAAGTGATGATGAGATAGGTCCAATATAAGTAGGAGGCATTAAGGCGGATGAAAATAGAGGTTGGAGGAGGGAAAGAAGAAGAGAAGAGGACTCTCAAGCAAGGATGGGAATTCATCATGGTTGGGAACGAAATACAAAAATGTTTGGTCTAAATTTTAAATACGTTTCAAAAGTGGATTCCATCAGCCGAAGGAAAAAAATGAATGTCTTTTGGAATACGAAGGCTGAAAATTATCATAGAAAACGAATGAAAGGTAGACGAAGATGCATTAAAATGGAAGGAAATGATCAAGAGGAGGAAAGCGCCGCTTAAGTGGATGCGGTTGAGGGTATCCCTTGCTGAGATCGGTTTGTGGAAGAATAATATTCCAGGATTTGATTAAGTTCCCTAAAAGTTGTTTAAATATGCTGTAAAGCGCAGGCCATGGTCTGAGTGTGAAAAAAATAAAATGTGATATTGACGTAATGCTAATGGACTTCGAAAAAGAAATGACTTTTTTCCTTAATTAAAAAGACTAGTTGAAAGGGAAAACTGGGAGCATTTCGGAACAATTGCAATTCGAATTAAATACAAAACGTTGGGGCGAAAGAAGGAAGACTTCACGCAAAAATTGATGGCATAGCGCTGCTCCAATAACTAGTTCATGACAAAGCGTAACGAGATAACGTTATAGATGTTTCGTAAACGAACGACTCGCACTCCGCAAAGGTTTTGAGCCAACAAGCCACCGACCTCCTACCTTTCCTGAGACTCCCCTCCCTCGAAATTGACCAGAGAAACCGGTGCTGTCCGTCCGTCTGTCCGAAAATAAATGAGTCGTACTACTTTTCGGACACACCTTGTACTTTTTCTCGCAATACTATATGGAAGCAAAACTAGGTCCAAACCAGGATAAATATAAACGTCGTAAAAACAGGGTAGGCAATAGGTTTGCGGTAAAAATAAGAGAGATATAGGGTGAGTAAAGAGTGTCTTTATAATTAAATAATTTAGATTTCATTAACTAAGGGATTAAGAATGGATGGCTCCGAAATAGACCGGTAGTAAAGGAGTCTGCCACGCTGGTTCGGCCATGACGACGGAATGAGTGTGATCCTAATATACAAGCGGGGAGATGTGAAGGGATTGAAGTTGATCACTTTGAGATAGAAGACGGGGTAGAGTGAAAAAGTCGTGGATGATAGCTGTGGGTGATGAGACTCAATATTAGGAACACTTCAAAGTATCAGAGAGAGACAAGGGAGAATATTTATAAGGCAATGTATGAATGAGACAGAGGCGAAAGAAGTCAGCAATGACAGAGAATTATGCGAGAGATAAGTGATTGGAAGTGAGTTTCCTAACATAACTTAAATTCAGGCTAACTCATTTTTCCTAGCCCAAACGAGAGAGGCGGCGGGAAGAATACTTAGAAAGGTAAAAGTGGAGAGCCGAAGTCAAATCGACTTTCGAAATGAAATATCTACGATGATCACCTTAAAATAATGCACCCCTTAACTACGATATCTACGCTGTTTTTGCCCTATTCAAATGAGATATTTCCAATCAAATACCCCATCATTTAGATTGAATAAATACAGGAAATGAATACTTCCGCCCCTATCCCTCCTACCTACAGCCCTTTCAATTAAAATATACATTCAATTATAGAACAAAACCCACAGACCTACGTTATCCCGTGAGTTTTCAGCGTATTGTAGGGAATAGGATATTTTTTCTCAGCAACATTTTTTTTCACTTCTAGGAATGCGAATACTTTCAGTGGCAGAAATTCTTGTGTTAGAATTATAGAAGTAAACTCTTAAGTTTACCTTCATTGATAGTTGCCCCATGTCAATAGGTATATTATGATTTGTCGAAAATGACACGGGTTGGTATTTGGAATTGACCTGCGACTACTTTGCATGAATATTTGAAAGCATTCCGCAGACTCAGACTCCAGCGGTGCGGAGACACGCCACGTGGGCGAAAGGGTGGAGAGTCAGGGAATGGGATCGGGAAATATACGGAAACAAGAGAAGACGCGGGTCCGTTACCATTATAGTAGCTGTGCTCTCGGGTGATGTGTGATTCTTAGAAACTCTTTCAACTGAGAAAAATGAAAGAAGAATTTCAGATAGAAGATAAAGAATCGCGGTAGAACAAGTATTTTCGACGTTCGTCTTAGCGGTGGCATGTCACCGACGGTTCATCAACTTTTATCCAAATAATTTAAAAATAAGTCAAAACTCCCTTAACTTCGTTGAACTTTTAAATCATTACATTATAGCACGATTGCTCATTTACGATTTAAAATAAAATACTGTGTTATGATTAGTATGCATGATAGTTCTCTCAGTTATTTTTATTATTCGATTTCCATCAGCTTCAATTCAAATTTTTCAATTGAAAACATCACTTAATAAAAGTATTTAAAGTTTTATTTGCTGACTTTTTCCGGCTATAGTTCATTTGTTTCGTCGCATACCCCTATTGCCTCCTCTCAAAGTCCCCTCTTTTGCCCATGTGACGTTTCCCCATGAAGTCCCAGCCTGCATGTCAAATAATAAAACAAATCGGCTCACGTCAGTTCCGAATGTCAACCAGTGTCATTAGCGACGCAGCATTCGAGTCTTTCATCGCAGTCTCTCATTTATCAGCCCGAGTACTTTTCACCTTACACTCGTACCTATGGATGGAGATTATCTATCATTGTGGTCAAACTAATGTATTTACTTCTATAATTATTACTATTTTATATTTCACATCCTCGCGTTTGTAATACATCTGCCCGAAATATCTGCTTTTGCATAAGGATTCGGTTTTTAAAGAGTTTATAACTATTCGTCTAGGGTTTCTAGATTAGGTATTTTGTTTGTATGCTTTTTTCGAGAATTTCTGCAAATGAAAGAATAAAGATTCCTATTAAATAAAAATAGAAGTGATAGCGACGCGTCACGCGTTAAGTTAGAAATACCTTCGTCGCGACGGAGGTGTTTTTCCCTTGCATTCATTAAATCTAAACTACGGAAGACTTGATTTGAAAACTCTAATTTAAAAAGAATAAAACCATTTACAACGGTTGCCTCTAAGGGGTGCATCCTTTTGCGGTCGCCATCGAAGGCATTGCGTGGAATGTGTTAAAAATGGAAAAGTAAAAACGTATTCATAACAGAATTGTGTGGATATATTTTTCAGGTCGTTGGCTTTTTTTATATAACATAAATCTTTGCATTGCCAAATTAATTAGTCGTCACGCCTTAAGAATGTTTCTCTGCAGAAAACGTTTCACCTGGCTCACTTAAGTTTTGCCTTTACAAGATGGCAAACAACTTTGATTAAATTCCTCATCTAATGCACGCTTTCCATCTTTACTGTGGATCATAACAATACGGTTAGACATTCTCGCAGTTTCCCAAAGTTTTCCCATGATGCTCCACTTCAAGATGGCTCCGGGCGTTCCGAAAAGGAGGTGTATAGTATGTAAGTGTGGATAGTTGGCACATACTTCTACCCAGAGTGCCCTTCGTCGGGGCTCAAAATGTTTTGGACACTCTAGGTAAATCGGCCGACGTCCCAGAAGAGCCCTTTGACGGAGCTTAGAAGCCGTTCTCGTAAGCGACTTAGCAGACCCAACGTGGAATGGACCCCTCGGGCGAAATGCGCGCCTCACAGCGGGAGAAAATGGAGCCTCCGCTCTTCGGATCCCTTTGAATCGAGACGCTCTTTAATTTCATCGCTGGAGGCGAGAGGGAAGGGATTAATCCGATTTATGCTACGGCCGGAAAAATTAAACATACAAATAATGACGTTAGACGTAATTACCAATTATGGTTGGGCCTCAGTTGGGTCTTCCGGTGGTCCATTAAATACCCTGCGCTTCCTCGCAAAATAAAGTTCCCTCCTCGACCATCCAACTCTAAGGTTCCCTAATTTTCCTCTCAGGATTTTGATACTGCCAGAAAATGAGTAAGGCGCGTTCTTCTATCTCAGCTTGACTTCAGTGGGTTTAACTCTAAATGCTAATATATCACTGAGTTATTTTTCAACAAGTGATTATTAGGGAAAGGAAGAAGTGGACAGGGACCGCGTTGGACGCGGAGTGCTTCGTGCCTCGATAATGTCATGGGTGAAAGAAATTTCCGAAACAGAAAAGTTATGAAGAACAAAAGAGAATTCATTAAGGTATGTATGCACGTGACTCAAGGCTGAAGAAGTATGTATAGAAACAACAATATGGAAGAAGTTAGCAAAAGAGAGACAAATTTTCCTTTCGCAGCCTAATATTGAGGTTTTCCTGACATTGATTACCTTTTGAAGGGAACTTCGTGAAGGATGTATGCGTCACTTTTTAGGATCTAGAAGTTCGCCAAGACCACAACATAGCTCGTGGCCCTGAAACGCGTGAGGGAAAGGGGATCTCAGGGTTAGAGGGACCAGGGCGGGGGAGAGAAGGGAAAGGCGAGCTGAGGAGGTCCCAATGCACCTGATTTGAATTCATCCTTCCAACATCTCTCAATATTTACGCACGGATTACACTATCAGTCTTAAAGTACGATACACATGATCACAAGTGGACACTCAAAGTATATTTTTATTTCTTTTAAGCAATAAAACGCATCTCCAAAATATACTTAGTTAAAATCAAGGTTTTTTTATTCAAGGTTTTTTTATCCTAATTTTAAGAAAAATTCAAAGGGTTAGTGTTTGAGAGATTGAATTTGAAACACATCAACCATTATTTCAACAATTTAAAATGAACGTATATTTTATTTGAAGTACATTAATTGTGCTTGTCATTCTTATATCTATTGATAAAGATCTTTCATTAAATATTGTCATGTTCAGTGTTGAAGTTATAATGGCTAATTTGTGCTTGAGTAGAAAATTTGAAGACTTCCAATTTTATTTTAAATGCGCGAAAATTTTATATCCACAAAACTTTTTAATGAATGGGTAACAATTAGGCCAAAGGTATGAGCCAAATCTACGAGTGCTATGGCAAGAGGGGCACTTTTATTTGATGAATTGACGCGGAATGTCTCACGAAGTAATTTTATGTGGACCATAAAACGGACCATATTTTTGTGGACTACATTTTGCGACGACCCGTAAAACCATTTTCAAGTTGACCGAAGACGGTGATCCCTTTCCCAGGAAGGGTTCCACAAACATACAAACAACTCTTTCGCCAATTTAATGTCTTGGGATCACTCATCCAAAACGAGTCATGAGATTTGCTTTTGTTCACTGTTTGTTGTTACACCTTTATTACTGAGAAATAAGAGAAAACCGAGATGTGTGTGTGTGTATATATATATATATATATATATATATATATATATATATATATATATATATATATATATATAACACTTTTTGAAAGTCTCACGGACGTGAATAATAATGTATAACACTTAGCACTAGTGGACACAGACAAAAACTCAGAAACACACAAAAAAGAGACTCACTATTTTTCGAATTTTCGGTGGTCGTTACCACCTTTATCAAGGAAGAGAGGGACAGAACTGAAGGGAATACGAGGGCTGGTGCGATGGATGGAAAGGGAAGGTGGGGAGAGAATTCCGAAGGGACGGGTTTGGAGGGGCTGCTTTAGAAGGGTGGGGAAAATGTAGAAGGTGATGGGGGTGGAAGGGGGATGAAAATATAATTGAAGCAGGGTAATTAATGCCTACTATTGATTCCTGGCCAGTTCCAGGACTCCAAGAGCCAGATGAAGGATTGCTCTAATGTTTTCAGTTTCAGAGGAGGATCAGAGGGTGGGAGGGATGCTATGATGGATACACTATAGCATTTATCAAAGGGAGTGTTGTGTTCGGAGGCGTGTTTGGGGATAGGGAGCATATCAATTAAGGAAGAGTTTTTGCATGAGGCTCGGTGGTTGTTGATTCTGATATTGAGGGGTGTGGTGCACTGCCCAATATAAAAGGTAGGGCAAATTTGGCACTTCAGAAGGTACACTACATAGCTAGATGTGCAAGTAGAGGAGGGAATTATATATATATATATATATATAACATTATATATAATTATATATATATATATATATATATATATATATATATGTATACATCTTGGATTTCTCTCTCTCTCTCTCTCTCTCTCTCTATATATATATATATATATATATATATATATATATATATATATAAACTCATCAATCTAAAATGCGCGTTCTGCCGGGATTACCGAAATAATGAAAATCATAATATCCCCTTTATGGATGAAAATGTGATTTTTGTTGATTAACTGGGCAGAAACCCACGTCGAAGGTTACTTCAACCGTTCTTCAAGCGCAGTTTGGATAGATGTGGAAACCCTTAGCATCTCATCCGTTTCGTCGACAAAGCCTTCACGTCTATATTTTAACAGAGCTACACGGAGGAGTCACCAGAGCACGGAGGTCACCAGGATATTGCCGAGTCCCAAGGAGCCCATGGTTGTCCCCGGCGACCACTCTTCTGGCATTGTCATTAATGTACAACCAGAAGACTAGTGGACCCAGGATTGAGCCCTGCGGAACACCACGCGATATATTAAGCACTGAAGAATAAATGTCAAGAGACTATTATAGTCTTGAAAGAATAGATAAATTAATACCAGAAGTAATCATAAACTCGTGATCCTCCATTACAGAACAACCACAACTACTACAACCAATCATTTGCAGCCACAGGATGTCGTCGGTGGAATTAGCTATCATCCGTTTTTACGGTTGCACCATCTTTCCCAGCATTCAAGCGCGCACTTCATTAATGAATAATTTCACAGGAAAGCAACAAGTACAAATCCAGCTGCGGACAAACTTCGAGATCCTTCCTTTTTCTTTCGCAGTAGCATCATACTTTGTATTTCGGTTGGTAAATATAACCAGGAATATTTATTGTTTTACAAGTATTGTTTGCATGTATACGGGTATGTATAGTATGTGAATGTGTGTTATTAGCGTATGTTGCATATAATTTGTTAAAGTTATTAAATAAACTAGGCAACTTATGTATTGTGTTGCAATATGTTAGCATTAAGGTATTGCATGTATTAATTTTATTGTCATTTATGTATAATTTTTATGAAATTTATCTGTAAGTTTAATAATGTAAATATGTAACGAGGGGTTAGGTGCTTCAAGAGACTCCATAGTCTCAATCCCACCCCAAAATAAACACGACTATATATCTCCACCCACCCCCACTCCCTCAAAGAGTGCTTCGTCCCACCCTCAGGGAATCGCCACTCACATTTTCTCTTCACGTGATCTCCCATTACTTAGGCTGCACGACTCCCGTCTCGAGGAAGCGAGCTCGGGACGATCCTTCCACGAGTGAAACTCGCCAGGCAGCATTCGAATTCTTATCCACAGAGAAAGAGTGAAATGAAGAGGCATGCAGAAGAGTGGAGGATTGAAAACCAACATGCAGCGCAAATAAGAAGAGGAGAACCATATGGATTTCCTTGAGGCACAACGGGTTCGCTGATGGAACATAGGACGGGATCGTGTAGACCAAGTAGAGAAAGATGTGCGAGACGTTATTGGGGCATCTACATCTACATCAATACCCTGCGAGCCACGAAAAAGATGTGTGGCTGTGGGTGCAGCATCAGGAGGAGAGGGTAAGGGATGAGGGGGTTAGGGTTTTTCAAATGGATGGGGAAAGGTGGGGGGAACCTGCAAAAAAAAAAATATATATATATATATATATATATATATATATATAAATATATACTAGTATAACCATGCGCAGTCCCTACCTTGTAGGGTAATACTTATTGTGTCGAGCTGACACCTGGGTGATTTGGATTACAAGCATTCTGGTCTCTTATTGTTCTTGGAAAAAATTACCATTTAAACCTGTCAGTCTTGCAGTCTATCTCTCCAATCTTATGTTCCTGATCCCTCCGCCCGTAATACGTTGGGGTTCGTATTATGTTCTTGATGTCATCGGAAAAGGACCCATCTTTAAATGTTTTTAATTAGTTTAATCTATATTGTAAACGCCACTGTTTAAGGGAATCCCAGCCTAATTTTTCTTGCCAAGTAGTTACGCTACTGCGTTTGTCATAACAATGTTTGACAAATCTAGCCCCCCTCCGCTGAACTCGATTCAATTCCAAAATCAAATTTATCTCTTGAGAATCCCATATGCTGGCAGCATATTCTAGATGGGCCCTGACTGGGGTAAGAAAACATCGTTCCTTCACCTTTACGTCACATTTACCCACCACTCTTTTTACAAATCCAAATTTTTTATTAGCACGTCCGCATATTTCTCGTATGTGCTTTCCCCAGGACAGATTGTGAGTAATTGTTACACCCAAGTATTTAAAGGAATCCACCCTCGCGATTTCTGTTTGTTTCACTTTGTAACTAAATGGGAGGGAATTACTCTTTTTCCTTTCCCAAAAATAGGAGGGAGAACCATAATTTTAATAATGAGGGATGACGCGATGGACGCAGTATTTAACTTGTCTCCAGGGTGAATGACGACGTTACATGGGGCTCTAATGTGTGGTAGTGGTTGTCCCCTACCCCCGACGCAAACCCATCTTGATGGGAACACTAATGTCAAACAGAAAACTGGACGAGATTGCAAAAATCCCCGACCCCTCGTCAAACTTCCCCGTTGGAGCCTGCTGTGCGTTGATTCTATCATTATCCTACAAAATCAATACTCGTGTAGTAAGCTATACAACACCATAAGATATACGAATTGAGTAGTTGATTATGAAATTTATTTACAAATTTTTGTCAACTCGAATTCCTGATCGTCATTCTGCATGACCAAGCAATATACTGATAGAATGAATAATTTTTAGCGAAAAACATAAAGTCCTGTGATGCTTTCATGTGATTAAAAAAAATATGCTCTCAAAAAATAATTTTTTGCTCTTTATACAGAATATTTGAAATCGCAGAGCAGAGAGATGAAAGTTGATTCGGACTTCCACGATTCAGTGAAATCCCTTCTTTTGGAAACAGCGTTCACATTCCATTAAATGCGCATGCCAGAGGCGGAGATATATAAGTATAAATCGAAGCGATGATTTGAGAGTTGAAATGGAACAGCGCTGGCGAAGGCATCGCATCGAGCACGATACATCGTATCAAGAGCGGTCGGAAGTACGCGATAGGGTGAGCTGATTACTTCGCCGGGAATATCGAGCGGAGAAAGTCATCCTCGTATGATACCAGAGGAGAGACAACTACTACGCCGGGGGAAGGCATACTTGGGCATAAGGAAGCAACACGTGGAAGCATTCTTGTAGGTCAAAGAGACGCGAACCGTTCGGTTAAGAAGATCAGAGTAAAATAGAAGCCTTGGAAACCTGGTCGTGGAGACAGAAACTAAAGATCAAACGGAGACAAATTAAATGAAAAATTAAATACAAATATGGAAGAGTAGAAGAGGCAGAAACAATAACATTACAAATAAATAGAAGACGTGAAAAAAACATGAGAGATCAAGTACAATAGAGGGATGCTGGACGGAGGAACAATCAAGGCGTATCCATGGGAGTTAGACAAAAGGGAGAAGATTGGAAGGCTGCAGCATTCAATCAATCTTCAGATTGAAATAGTGATGATGACGCGGATCAATCGAGGTCCCTCGTTTTCCGCGCCGACCGAAAACGAAAATGTTTTTTTTCTCTGCCCTCGCCGCCCGAGTGAAAAAGCTCACCTCGTAAAACACGTGAGCTCTTTCTGTGAGGACACGTTTTTTAGTTTTCCATCCGTGCGGAAAACGACTCACTGTTTTTCACCTCGAATCGCGAATTCATGCACCACTGACGAAGTGATCCTATCGCCCTGCGTCCGCCATGGCGTGATGCGCGCGCGCACCAGTGCCGGCTGGCCCTTGGGGGTGTTTTGGCGCCCCGGGTCGAAAACCCTTCTCCCCTAATTCATCGCCCGGTCGAGGGGGCAGAAATTCGTTTAGTCGATTAATATTAATGCTGAAGCTCTCTACAATTCGCGCAATATAAATGGTTGCGATATTTTTTCAATGAAAAATACGGAATATTTGGAATCGTGACGCGGTCGTGGGAGCATGATTTTGGCAAATACAAGCAAGTTCATGAAAATGTTCGAAGATTTGATGAAACTGATATGCACCGCGTAATATTGCTTCACCTCACTGCTGGAATTTTCTGGGTCCTTTATTGGTCGGCACTTTGGGTATTTTCCGGGGCTTTTCCTTCTGATTATCACCTCAGGACCCCTCCCGCTTCTTATATCCACGACCATTTGTGTCAAAAAATAAGAGTAAACTTCCAAATGTAATTACATTTAATAAGGAATAGGAAGAATCCATAGCATACCAACCCTGTTTGAAAAGAAAAGACCGTTTTCGTATATTTAAATATTGATGGGTCAGAACAAAGGTGTGCGCTTGTAGCACCATCTATTGATTGTTTCCGAAGGAACTGAGGATAATATTTGTATTCATTAGTCTTTTGCATGTCGGTGAATGCACATACAGGTATACCTGTAACAATGTCCGCGGAAAGTGTTGCCCTCGTCAGTTGCAACGTTCATGCTCTGATTTGATTATTGCGTAATCATCAACTGCGCAAATGTATCGGGAGTTGTGCCTAGTTTTTTTATCTACAGTAATTAGTGAAGGAAAGGTTAGATAATGGTGTTGAGATATTAAAAGTGGCCGCAAAAATGTGCGTGATAAAGAGCGGAGTGGCGGATCCAATATTCATCAGTACCCATCAGTAGGCCCGGCTGCAGACCGAAAGCGAATTTGCCATGACCGGTACGCCCCCTTGAAGGCGTCTTCGGGGACCTCTCGCAAGGTCTTCGTCACGGCTGATTGGACCTCTTCTATGGACGAAAAACGGGTTCCTTTCAGGTTTGCCTTAATCCGAGGGCACACAAAGAAGTCTCCTGGGGCGACGTCAGGGCTTATAGGGAGGGTGGGGGAACCTGATGTTTGGCCAGAAACTCGCGGACACGAAGCGCGTTGTGGCAAGGTGCGTTGTCGTGATGGAGTTGCCTGTTTGTGGAGATGTCTTTTCTCGTTCTGATGAGCCTTTTTCGGAGTCTTTGCAGCACATTCACGTAGTTGGAAGCGTCAACTGTCTGTCCTCGAGGAAAAAACTCCTTATAGAACACTTCTGTACTGTCAAAAAGGGCAATGAGCATTGATTTCACTATTTATTTGCTCATTCTAGCCTTTTTGGGCTCGGGGGACTGGTTGGTGTACCACTCAAAGCGTTTTGTTTCTGGGTCGTATTTAAAACCCCAGGTTTCATCACCAGTGATAACGCTGTTCAAGCGATTTCATTAAGAAGTTCATTTACAATTGGATGATCCCACTTTGAGGCTAGTTTTCACGAAATAATTGCGGAAATCAGACAAATAATACAGTAGATTTCAGACAAAAATTAGGCTAATATTTGAGCCACAACAACGAGCGAATTCATTAAGAGCACCAAATAGTATCAAAACATGCATTTCAAAGATTTAATCAAGAAAATAGCTCGACAATCACAGACCATTTGGCTAATCATCAAAAACAAGAAATTCAGAGAACAGAGGACATATTAATTTTCAATAACATTCACACTATTTTGTCCAAATATTGCATGAATTCCATTTTCAACTTCAGTGACTTATTTTGCATGTGACGGGGCACGAAAGAAAAGTGAGATTGGATTTACTGATC
>NW_027287316.1:6528996-6718996 GCF_022747635.1 Hetaerina americana
ATTTCTTTCAAAACACTGCAAGGATTGAATTGTGTGATTAATTAATTAAACGAATTTGAAGGGTTGTTTTTCTGTTACAGAGTAGAAATAGGTTTACTTTTTTTCAAACGAAAATATACGTGAAATTGAACTTCATTGAGCGCAAGACGAATCTTGTAAAAATTCTGGACATTCTTTTTTTTTTGAGAAAACTAGCAAATGTTGCAATGATTGAATGATTTCTCAAAACAATCATATGTTGGAAGTGTTGAATCATATGTTGGAAGTGTTGAATCATATGTTGGAAGTGTTGAATCATATGTTGGAAGTGTTGAAGCATATATTGGAAGGATGTCTCTTCAGCAATGATTTTGAAAATGTGTTATTACCCATATCGAACTACGGTGGGCGAGATCAGGTCAATAAAATTTGACAGACAAAATGTACGAGAAGAGATACATTTCTAATGTCATTTTTCCCACGAACGATAAGGGATCAGAAAAGTATTGTCCAACCACGGTAGGGGTAAAAATATTTGGGTGAAAATTAATCTGGTTCATACATGTACACTTCCTGCCAAAACAGCCTTGCGGTGGCTTGTAGAATACTAAAAAATACGAATGAATGCTAAAAAGTCATCAAATTTCATTCTACTTGGAAAGATTGTTTCGTTAATGCATAGCAATAGACAATGAATATATCAACCAATGACAATGCATGAATTTGATCTTCATTGGCAATGATAAAAACATGAAAAATGGGGTGCAACTCAAATTCACTCATACTTCCAGGTATCTTTAATTTTGGGATTCCCTGAAAAAATTGAAGCTCTCGCATATAAATTGGAAGGACATCTCTTTAGCAGTTATAATGTTGAAAATGTGTTATTACCCCCATAGTACTACGGTAATAGAGATCATGTAAATAAAATTATAGAGATTGAGTGTAGAACAGGAACAGATTTTAGATGTCATTTTTTCCACGAACGATAAGGGATCAGAATAAAAATGTCCGAACGCGGTAGAGTAATGTTCGGATGAAATTATTCCTATGTGTATTCATCCCCAGCTACACACCCTATCGGTGGCTTGCAGGGTGCATAAATAAATGAAAAAAAGGGTAATACGTTTACTTAATAGTGACCGGGAGTCGCCATCGCGGGGACATCTGGGGCGCCGACTGCGCCGGGCGGTTGAAGTCACGGCGGGATGCGATTGGGGGGGGGGGAGTCGACAGATACCTGTATTATTTACATTCGCCAGTTGGCTCACCTTCCACAGGACTACCAAAGTAATCAATTTTAGTTTACCGGACGGGAAGAGAGGGGACGCGTCATATCGGGGCTCGGTCTCTTCGCCCGTTTACCTGAAGTCAGATCGGGGAGATTTGGTAGTCGGCCCTGGCCACGTCGCCCAAGCCTTGGACCACCCCTCTCGTCCTTCAAGGGGCAATTAAGACCTTCGACGTTCCATGGTGATTGATTTTTTCACGGGCTCATACATGGCAACGGAGTTGGTCAGACGAGCACACCGGAATCGCGTCCTGCGAACGCTGATGTTTCTCCAAAAGTGCACGTTGTTACGTCACCATGAATCCTGCCAATGCGGCCGTTCTTAAACTACGCGGAGTCACTATGGACTTGTTGCCACTACAACTAGGTATAAGTAAACAGTAATACATCAATCATACTCTTACATAGTTATCGACGATATCATTTATATTAAACATCAAATCATGCAAATTCTTTCACCACTTTTACATTCATTTATTCATGGTACCCTGCAAGTCACCACTAGGGTGTGGGGCAGGGGGTGAATACACACGCCACTACTTTAGATGTAAAATATTTTCCACCCTGCGAGGTCGGATAGTGTCATTCTGATCCTTAATCTTACGTTGGAAAAATGGCACCTTAAATCTATCTGTTCTACTCTTTATATCTCTAATTTAATAAACATGATCTCTCCTACCATATTTGGATTGGAGCAAATTAAATATTTTCAACATCACTGCTAAAGAGACGTCCTTCCAATTTATGCAAGAGATTTAATCGGTAGTAATTTAGCCTTCCCTCCGTGAGTGATTCCCAGCCTAGCTGCTCTCATATTTTGGATACGCTACTATTTTTATAACAACGTCTTACAAATATAGCTCCTTTACGCTGCACGCGATCCAATTCGGCGATCAATCCAACTTCGTGAGGATCCCATATACTAGTAGCATATTCTAAATGAGACCTAACCAACGACAGATAACGGTTCTCTTTGAACTTTTCATATCATTTACCCAGTGTTCTTCTTATAAATCCTAATTTTTTGTTGGCTTGTCCACATATTCATCGAATGTGTTTCACCCAGGAGAGAGCAGGTATTAAATCGAGTCTACACATTCCATGTCGGCCTTTCCGATAAAATAGGTGTGCGGGAGGGAACTGATCTCATTCCAAATATTCATCATATATGAACGTTTTGAAGTTTAATTCTATTTGCCAAGTGTCACACAAAAGGTTATACGGCATAAAGGTCATTTGTTAAAGTTTATGTATCCTCATGACTACGCACTTTGATATCAATTACGTGTTTTTATTGGTAATTTATACTACCTTTAAGGACAAACATTGTTAAATTTCACTGATGTTGGACGGTATACAATGATATTAACCACAATTTTGAAACTCTTCAAAGAATTTGATAAAAACTTCAATAGTTATTTCACAATGTTTTCATTAGAATTTGGACTTGGTAAAAATAACGATATTTGATGAGGATCAAGAATGATTGAAAATCTTTCTAAGTTAATTATGTTAAAATTTAATCCCATTAATAATAAACCTCACTTCATATTTTTCGAGAATTCCCCCCGTATTTCTCAGAAGGATGAAATGACGCACTCCATTTAATGAAAGAGCACGCCCCTTAAAAGCCTTAAAGTAGTTGGATGGAAAGCCCCTATCCTCCGACTATATTGGACACCCGTATGATATGTCGAGACATTTGCACTTCATTTCACCAGCAATATTGTGGATGATTGTTTAGGATGCATTGGAAACATACTTTACAATTGCAATTAATTCCTTACAAAATGAAAAATGTGCCACATCACATTGATGATGTGTACGAACACATAAGTCGCTGTTTTTTTCTTTCAGGCGTTTACAAATTATTTAAGGTAAAATACGTCATGGACTCATCGCAACTTTCCGCAAAATGAATATATGAAGAAGACATTTTAGAAAGTCATATTTATTTTTTAAATGTTAACTTTCATTCTGATATCCTTCGAATGTTGGACGGTGGATGCTTTGCTCTGGGTGAGGGGATCCTTTCGAAACATGTGTTGCCTCGTGTTAACTCGCAAGCCTTCCTCAATTATTTTCTGTTCGCAAACTTGAATAAATGGCTCGCTGGTCAAAGATTTTTCAGCAGTGAAGACGTGATGTCGAAAGTTAATGGCTCTTTTGAGGAGCAAGACAGTTCTTATTATAAAGAGGGTATCGAGCTTATTGAACATCGCTGGGTAAAGTATAAAGAGCTGAAAGGAGGTTATGTTGAAAAATAAACAAAAATTTTTCCAAAATTTTTCTGTTTTCTTCATTGGGTCGGGTACTTCTGGGATTATCCTCGTTGCTCACACCGACTAGCTTTAACTGTAGATTAAATATTCTGGAGAAATTGTTCGTTGAGATTGAGTGCTTCTTAGCTTTAAGTTACTCAATAAAACGCAAGTTGGTTATTTGGGCGACAAAGTCGGCCCATGAATTAACATAAATTCTATCAAATTTAAAATTGGAGTTTTTCTCGAAATAAACTGAACCATCAGTAAGCTATCGACTATTATAATACAGGCATGCAACACTCCACGATTAATTTAGTGTCCTAAATACATAATTTATCAACCACTTTATCATGGATTGTACAACTAATTATATGCGGCACCAGTAAATAGTTTTGCTAGCACACAATCTCAAATTTAAGACCCTCAGGGTTGAAATAAGTGAGATGGAATGAGAAGATATCGATCTCAAGGTTCAAACCCTCAGGAATACCCGGGAAGGTCACCAAAGTTCAAGGAAATCTTCAAAGAAGATTTATGCCTCGAGGTTTGTCTACTTCTTCTCTCGACTTTATTAGGTTTTGGAAAATTTGAAAATAATTGCGTTTTGATGACTCTTACTCAATATCAAAAAACATTCCTCTTACCATTCATGTATGCTACTTCCTTTGAATTGAAAATTAATACCGGTGGAATTCCTCGTAGATGGTTAAGATAAGATAGGTGAAATAGGTGAATCCCTGTTCATAACTTGAAGTAAGAACGGATTAAAAATAAAGTAAGAATAAGGGAAGTTTTAATGTAGAGGTTGAACGTATCTAATAAGCCCTGATACTGCGTGTGAAATCTAAATACTACTACTATTACAAAGCATTAATATGCAGCTGCAGTATCTTACTCCATATCTCCGTGTACGAGAAAATCCTCGAGGTCTCAAAGACCTCTAACAACTTGTGAGGCACTGAGGGCACCATTAGAAAGGCTCACCCGGAATCAAGCCGGGGTCAACCGGACCGGATTCATGAGCCATTTACAGTGCCCTCCGTCTCAGGAGTCGCCTCTCCAATTAACACTTAAAAATTCGCAGTAATGACAATATGGGGAATAAAGTGCACATATCATACAACTGCAGACTCGATGGATGCACTTAAGATTGGCGGATGGAGTAAAACATCCGGGAGTCACACCGACATCGGACCTGTGATGGCGAAAGCGCATCTGCGGACCATCATTAGGGAAACTGGGGTTCGACAATAGAAGAGCGACGAATATTTGAATGAGAAAGTTGCGATAAGTTGTCACTTTGCATTGGTCGCATCTTACCTTGAATACGAGTCGAGTGTTTTGCAGACCGCTTCACAGAAAGATTTAATTTTTGGGGTTAAAGAAAATCTATCTGTCAAATGCTAATTAGCAAAGAAATGTTAAATGAAAGAACGTTAAGCGTCACGTAACTATTGGATAGGATGCTTTTGGACGCACTTTACGCACAAAAATCGTACTTACGCCTGACGTGCTGAAAGATCAAAATTTGGAAAAAAACTATGAAACAGTGAGGGGACAATAACTCTCTGAATTGCATTGGAAGGCGAGGCTACGGTGAGAAGTTAAAGAGGAAAATTTGACAGTCGAAACGATCGATAATAGTGTCACTATTCACTCGCACCATGTAAGACTACAACTGCCTGTAGGAAGCATGCATGTACCAGTAGTTTCGCATGCCTGTTATGCAATCACTCCCTGCCACACATCCTAGCGTGAGCTTGGAGGCTACGATGTCGAATTTAACAGAAATAATCTAATGGCTAGTAATCAAATTTCCTCTGCCATACGCCCTTGTGGCGATTAACTGGCTAGGATGTAGGATTTAAAATAAATATATGGCGGACCACCAACCGTCTTTACTCCCACGTTTCGTCGGAATTACTATCCCTGCATCACCAAATACGCTTCTCTGCATCCCAAATTCCGATCCAGCGTAGAAACTCCTGCCCACTGCAAAATCTTCCCTCCCCCACGCGGCAACATGAGCAAAGTTTCCCTTTCCACAGATAGGCGTCCGTCTGATGCGTGCCTCCGAGGTAGGGGAGTGCCTCAATCGACCCGCGCGATGTGATTGCGATTGAATTTTTCGCTCGGATCCTCTTTGAGCGAAGGCCGGAGGTTGGGGGTTGAGGGAGAGCGGGGTGGAAGTCTTCCGAGGGAGGGGGCCGAAGTATTGCGCGCGGAACAGAGTCGGGGTTGATGGAAGGGAAGGGTGATGATGTATTAGGGGGAAGGGGGAGCTGAATGAGATGAGAGATTGCACGGAGGGAGGGGAAGGAGATGTTGGGGAAGCAATCGCAAGGAAAGGAGAAGGCGAATCGAAGATTTCGTGGACATGGCTGGTTTCGGGAATGGCCGTTGAAGCCCACCGGCGGCGCCCACACTAGTTGGGTCCAGTTGGATGGCGAGTAGGCCTGGGGAACACGACGCCTCGGAGCCTCCGTTGGTCGCTCAATGTCGATGTCAGTTGGAATCCAGCTGACACACGACAACCAACTTGCAACGGAAGAGAGGTGGCCATCCAGCGGATGATTTGAACGCGATGCCGGTGAGGAAGGTAGCGTGTGTACTTGGGAAAGAATTTATGACGATGTGAACGATAATGCGAAACGACAATGCTCTCCCATTGTATTTAATCCGGGCTTATTGTAAACACCCACGTGCCTACGTGTTCACCAATGAGAACAATGAACTGCCTCGCAACAATCGTATTGATTTTATCACGTGGATTACGCATCGGCGCGATACCTGCTTCCACGAACAACGACTCATCCTGCGCCCGTAATGTTTATTCATATTAAATAGGGCACGTAGAAGGCTAAAACAATCCATAAGTTCAAATGAAAGTAATAATATCCAGGTTTTTTGAGACAAACATGTGAATTTACGATTTTCTTGCATGCTAGATTACGAGTTGGTTAACTTAGAGAACATGTGAAAAAGAACATGTCGTCTTTGAATCATTCCGTCTATTTGTCTGGCTTATTGTAAATTTACACCACATACTTTGGAAGGCTAATTGCACAAGTATGGAGCGAGTGGCATGTAATCCAAGTGCCCGCTACCTTATTTGTAGTTCGCCAGCTGGGAGATAGATAATACAGCCAGGTGGTTGCTGTCCAGCGACCTACGTATACCGTACACTAACAGCTGACACAATGGCGTGTGGCATGGGGTGTAATGTCAACAGTCAATAGAATAATTTATGATTGGTGGGCAACGGCATTAGAAAAGTTCAAAATGATGTCAAGTATATTTCCAAATTTTACGATCTGACATTTTGAAAAATGATTCATTATATCGATCGATCAACAATTGAGTAATTTAAGGCCATTTCTCCCTGCGACGGTGTTACCGCTGAAATGCTAGTGTTATTTCCTCGCTGTTTCGGTATAATACTGGAGTAATTCGTACTTGACGAATATTTCGTAATATGTGCATGCAATCTTTACGCTTGCTCGGCCTCGAAGTTCAACCTGGCCACCATTAACTACTTTATAGAGTGAAGCTTTCTGGGTTTCCATTTTACCTTTCGACGCAAAACGAGCATATATTTATACACATATCAGAGCAATATGCGGATCAGCTTTAAACACACCCCGCTTCATAAAACGGGTGGTGGGGAAATGTAATGAAAAAGTTAAAGAGAGGTGTTACTTTGCTATAGTTAGACCTCATTTGGAATATGCCTCAAGTATTTGGGATCCTTGGGAGAAAATTTGGCAAAAAGAATTAGATAAAGTCCAGAGAAAATCCGCTAGATTCGCTAAAAATTGTTATGATAAGAACACAAGTGTGACAGGTCTCTTAGTGGATTTAGGCTGGGAACCACTTGAAGTGCGGAGAGAACAAGTGAGCCTTAGACTTTTAGAAAGGTTCAGAACAAACGAGTTTAACGATGGCACTAAAGGCATAGTAATCTATGGCCCCACACTATTATTAGGTAGATCAGACCACAAAGATAATATAAGGGAGATAGATTCCAATACAGATTGATACATTCTTTCAGTCATTCTTTCCCCGAGCAATCAAAAGTCATAAAAGTCATAAAGAAACCGTAGTCATTTTAGAAATATTAAAAACATTGAATTACAAGTTGGAAAAATTAAGCACTGCAAAGATGTTAGGTACATTTGTAGGTGCATGTGTAAATTAGTTGGTAGTTTGTGTGTTTGCATGTGTGTGGGGTGTAAGGGTTTTTGCATGAATGTATACCATGTTCTGTTTGAGGATTGTATAGATTTGTGGCTGTTGCATGCGTTTTTTTAATTACGGGTGGTACCCTAACACCCCCCGCCACACGCCCTCGCGGTGGCTTATGAGGTATTAAGTAGATGTAGATGTACGTTTCTGTTTAATTCCTAAAAATAACCCATTCTGTCAAGGGTCGTCCTATAACACTCAAAGCGCGTTTAAGGCGAGGTCAAATCAACGCGCAATGCCCCCTGACCTTCCCGCCTTTTCCATCCGAATATTTCCCCACCGAAGGCCTTCTGTGCCGCCGTTAAACTCGAATGACTTTTATTTGCCTAATGCATTAATTCGCGAATGTAATATTGGTGCTTTCAGCGTCCCGTTCGAGTGAATCGTGGCGGAAGGGAATGGTGTATGACCTGGGTGAGCAATGTTGGAGGAGCGGGGGGCAGGGGTTCGACTGGGGATATGGCGAGCCCCTCCCCCCCCCAAATCCACGTCAACGCCATCCTGCGCCTACCGCCCACTAAATCACTTCACTCTTTCCCGGGGTACCTTCGCGCGGAATGGGAATCAGAGACGGGGGAGGGCTTACGGAATTCCCTCCCCCCGAGAAATGTGTCCCCCGCCTCCTTCCAACTGTGAAGGAGGTAAAGTTGTGGAAGGCGCCAAGTACATGCTTAGAACGACCAGAATACGGTCGGAACTACCCACATCTCGCCACGCAAGGCAAAAAAATTGCATATTTCCTATGTTGAGACACATTTAAAGATACATTTACAATCGCAAACAATAGGAATTTTCCCATACTACCTTGATCAAAAAGTTCCCGGAATAACCACCGTGTGGCGCTCCCATCGTTCCGATTTGAGTTCTGTTTTTTTTGTTAAATTGGTACATCTGTTTTTGATATTCCCTTTAAATCTTAGTGTCATAACTTGACATTTGCAAAAGTTACGTAGCCAAGAGTACATCTATCTCTGTGTGTGTTGGCGATTTTTTACAATTTCAGAAATGGATTTAAATTTGCAACAACGAACTTGTATTAAATTTTGCGTAAAAAACGGATTTAGTGGCGCACGGACGTTGGAAATGTTGGAAAAGTGTTTCGGCAACGATTCTCTAAAAAAAACGGTCGTTTACCAGTGGCACGAGCGGTTCAGAAGTGGTCGTGAGTCAATCGAAGATGATGAACGCAGTGGCAGACCATCGACATCGAAAGTCGGTGAAAAAATTGATAAAGTAAAAGAAATGTTGGTCAATAACCGCAAATTAACCATCAGAGAAATAGCGGAGGACTTGAACATTGCCTATGGATCCGCCCAAGACATTGTGGTTAATGATTTGGGTTTCCGTCGTGTAGCAGCAAAGTTGGTGCCAAAAGACCTCAATTTCATGCAAAAGACATGATTTGCGAGGCTGAATCCGATCCCACATTCATCAAAAGGATCATTACTGGAGACGAGACGTGGGTTTATGAGTACGACACGCAATCCAGACATCAGGCAAGTGAATGGCGTTCACCAAATGAGCCGAGACCAAAAAAACCACGTCGTTTTCAGTCAAAAAAGAAGGCAATGCTGACGGTTTTCATGGATTACAACGGTGTAGTGCATCATGAATTTTTGCCAGAAGGCCAGACAGTAAACAAAGAGTATTATTTGGGCGTTATGAGACGTTTGCGTGAAGCAATTCGCCGAAAGAGACCAGAAATGTGGGCAGAAAACTCGTGGATTTTGCACCATGATAACGCACCGTCGCACAGTGCTATCATTATTCGTAATTTTTTGACGAAAAATGCAACAAATACCATCCAACAGCCACCGAATTCACCTGATTTGGCTCCCTGTGACTTCTTTCTGTTCAATCGAGTTAAAAAACCATTACGGGGAACGCGTTTTAGCAGCCGAGAGGAAGTAATGGAAAAATCGCAGGAAGCACTGATGGACATACCGAAAACCGAATATAAAAAATGTTTCGAGGATTGGATCAAGTGCTGGCATAAGTGTGTTGCAGTCGATGGGGATTACTTTGAAGGGGACAATATAGATTTAGATGAATAAACTTGTATTTTTAATTTTCTGAATAAATTCCGGGAAATTTTTGATCAAGGTAGTATATATATATATATATATACACAAACACATTTGATCATTATATTCTAGAAAATCGCATAATCTTTGCTTTATTAATATTGATTTTTATCCCATACCTGTCGCACTGAATTTCCAATTCACCCAGCAATGCTTGCAACCCCTTGGCTGACTGACAAACTAAAGCTTGGTCATCAGCAAACCTAACAGATTTTACGAATTCCCCACCCACTTTCCTTCCTACCTTCAGTTCTTCCCATGCCTCTTCAATCATTTCCTCTGCATACTGGGGGAACAGCAACGGTGATAATGGGCATCCCTGCCTTAAACCTCTTCCTAACACTGCCCATCCGGACTCCCCGTTCCCCATTCGCACTTGAGCAGTCTGAGACATGTACAGGTTGCGGATTAGCCTCCTTTCCCTCCAATCTATTCCTATTTTCTGCAGAATACTCATTAGTTTTTCTCAATTCACTCTATCAAACGCTTTTTCGAAATCTACGAACCTTAACCGGTAGATTAACTGATAATATATATATATTATACATATATATATTAGACATATATATATATATATACATATATATATATGTATATATATAAGATAATTGACATACTTCTACTGCAGATGAAAGGTATAGACTTAAGGAGAATCATGGAAAAGAAGGTTGGGGGCGTTTTAAAATCTGGCGCTACCGAAGAATGATGGAAACAAACTTGATAAACAGAGGAAAAAAATGAAGGAATACATCAAGCAGCGGGTGAGAAGGGAATCCTATGGAGGAAAGATAGAAGTAGGGATGGACAAACATGTACTGATGAGCGATAGTTTTCCCCTGGCCAAAAGTGAGGGAAACAAGGAAAAGTAACAAGTGAAAGACAAGAAAGAGCCTTCGGTAGCATTCAATGAAAAACACCGGCGCAGGGGGCTATGAGGGGGAGGGAGGCAGTCAGAAACACGATAGTCTGGAGGGAGCTTGCTACTAGTCAATCCTCGTATTGATAGCCTGAGATGATCATTTCTCTCGATCTCCTGCACGACATTTCTAAATGTCACTGCCTTAACATCGTCTTTACGGTCTATGGCCCTATCCTAACCGGTGAATTCCATTTCTACGCTTTCTTTTCAACCACTAATGTGAATTTCACTGCATAAGAATTGCACGCGATGCCAATTACGGAATCCTCACCGCTGCTGGACGCGATGACCGCCCCGTAGTTGCCAGTACTCATTATTTCCATATTTCTATTGATCACAGTTTCGTGGCAGAAGTGATTTAGGAGCTTACCCTATCCTTCCTCGATATCGTTTTTAACGTGACACCGTCAGCCGATGCCTGCCTGTGCCAACTACCATTTGTCTGACTCTTATCTTTTGACCTTTCTGGCATGAATGACCACAAACCAGTGGTAATCATTATTGCTCCCGCCAGTCTACTCCTAGGGATCATGACAAACCCTTCGATTACATCAACATTGTAATCCATGTGGTTGATTAAATCAGTTCCATTTAAGTGAGAAGGAGTTTTAGCTATCCAGTCTGTGGTTGAAATTTCATTAATGCCGAAGAAATTAATCAGTTGTGACAGGAACAGAGTGAGTATCAATGTAAAGAAAATGGGGAAAATAATCTCCCATGAAATAGGAGGCGTCAAGTGGAACCTTAAAGTCGGAGAGTATAAATAAGAGCAGGCTGACCAAGTCACTTATTCTTTTAAAGAGTTTTTGAAAAGAATAGGCCAAGCAGGGAAGGAATGAAAAGTAATTTCGGTAACCAGGGAAGGTATGAACAATTGACTCTTCCCATTATATTCATACGGCCGTAGTTACCGGTCTCTTTGTACAGCTTGGAGAGCACTGAGACCGGTTTCGCGGCAAAGCTTATTGTCTCTCCCACCTACTCCAAAAAGTTAGATTCCACTCCGATCAATAGGAGCAGCGAAGGCATTTCAATTGCATTACTTTTGGAACTTACCCTGTTGAACATCTAACTGGACCTACTTGGCTACTGATAATTATAACAACCGGAGATGAGACTTAAAAAGTTAAGTTTTCAGAATCAGTACAGTCCAGGTTCCACGTCCCTAACTCGATCTTTTGGAATTCGAAAAATTGATGGGACGCTCGCGAATTTCCAACTTTTTTTCCTCTTTAGACTTCTCAATGAGCAGAAAAGTCCCTTGTGCGGTCCGAAGTTCTAGGAATGTTCGAATTTTCTGTTCGGTGTCTTTATGAACCCATATGTGTTAAGTATCCAGCTTTCATTAATTTTAGATGAATTCTACATTTCAAATAAGGATTAATGTATGCAACAAACTCAATGTTTCTCTTTCTTTCTTTGCAGGTGAGTACGTGGGTGCAATTCATCCTGAAACGTCACCATGGTGATTTAACCCTTCCTAATTGTTCTGCAAAGGAGACTAATTTCGCCGGATCTTTTGAGGTAAGGGGTCAAAAACAAAAGATAAAAAACGGCCTTTATTCAACGATGAATAACTGATCGTAGCACTTTTCCACTTGATAAAAATATTTTTATTTACGACCGGGTTTCGATGTATTACATCATCATCAGGTAACCAACTGAAGTTGTGTTCAAGCTTATATCCCTTCCGGAAGGGGTGGAGATGGCGTGGTAGGAAACGAGGGGGGGGTTTGGAGAGGGGGGTAAAAAGGAGGGGAAGGGGGTGAAGGGAAAGACAAGGGAGACATTTACAAGAAATAGCGGAAACAGCGTATTGACCTTGTTAAAAAACACACACAGTATATAGTCTTTAGGGTTCGAAGTGATCCTGTTGGGTGGATGGCGGCAGTCTCCAATAAATCATCGGTGGCCGGGACGGAACCAGTAGACGGGCTGGGTTTGGAGGCCAAGGATTAGGCCCTTCTGGAAGAGTGGTGGTGGAATACCCCCACTTAACTCACACACTGGAGGGGGGGAGGAGAAAGCACTCAAGGAAGGGGGTGGTTGTGTGTCACGCGTGGTCAAAGTTTACTGACGAAATAAAAATATTTTTATCAAGTGGAAAAGTTCTACGATCAGTTAGTAGTAGTAGTTTTGAGGGGAGGCGACCGACAGCTAAGGTCATTTGCGCCATAGGGGAAGGACAGGAAAGGATGAAGGGTGGAGAGAAACCCGGCGTCGGCATTAGCCTACTCTTTACGAAAGGCGCCAAGGGGTCCGCGGCTTAACGTCCCATCCGACGGACGGCGTACTCACTCAAAGTGCCCTCCACAAAGCACCTCAAGTAGGGATCGAGATACCTCTGAAAAATATTCAACACCGCCGGGATTTGAACCCGCGCCCTCAGGGTGGGAAGCCAGTACGTTAGCCCCCGCACCATCTCGATCCCCCTACGATCAGTTATTCATTATGTTCGACTTCCACCACATCACGCCTGAAGCTACTCAATTTATTATTCAACGATGTTCGCAAAAAGAGAAACCACCTCTTTATTCCATTTTATACAGAGGGGGCAGCTTTAGTTTTTAGAGGTACCCCGTATAGTTTTACTGGAGTCATGCGTCGTAACTACGATACGTTATCGAGAGCGGTATGTAAAGTCCATCTCAAGAAACATTGAATATTATCAAAAATCATCAATGAAAGAAGAGACTCAAAAGCATTTGAAGCAACAAAAAATAAATTACAGATCGAGACACTACATTTCTTCTAAATAACTAAAAAGTCCTAAACCTAAAAAAGTTATTGGCAGAGAAATTATTTAATGTAGAGCACAAAATTGCTTTAAAATGTCAAAACACAAACAAAAGCAAAACGTAATATTCAGAATTGTTTTCTTTCGAGACTATATGTAAGGAATGAAGCTGATTAATTCATTAAAGGAATGAAGCAGAAATCTAGAGTAGGGGAAAAAGTTCGCATGATTTTGTGCTACATCTTTGGTAAAAGATGGACGTGTTGGAGGTGGTGATATAAGGGCAGTTTCTGTACGCTTTCCTCGTGTTTGCCCTACGAAAAACGCTCTGGCGTCACCTTGAGGCCATTCAAAATAAGGCTGTTCGGTCGTTACTCCAAGTGAGTCGATTCACTCGAATGGTTGACGTATGAGCGGCGCATAAACTCCCGTCAGTCGCGGACTTTATTCGCTCGCAAGTCGCGTCAATCCCGCTTCGCACCGTCTGTAAAAGTGCTGCTACAAGCCATCTGGGACCACGACCCTGGAGAGAAACGCAAGTATACCCTGCCTAAAAATATTACTACCCAATGAGTCTTTCCTATGTCGTTTAATTTTAAATTTTCTTTATGGCAATAATTCGCTTCACGGCCCGACGGGTATCTTTCTCCGTCTTCCATGTAATTTTTGGTATGGTTTTATCCGCTTCACGGCCTGCTACCACCGTCTTCCTTTTGCCCAAGTGTAATTGTAGCAAATGGGCGCTCCTTGCCTCCGTTTCCTTTTTGTACCGCTCTATGCTCAGAGAGCGCGGGTGGGCAGTTCGTGCTGTTACTGACGTTCTAATTGTACTTGTTGGTAAAAAGCCGTCCCCTGTCAGCTTTCCTTACTTGTTAGGTTAAGATTTCATATTTTATTCCTAGTTTTAAGTTTCCTCTTCTCGCAAATTAACACTTCCACTTCCGCCATGTTTATTTCTTTGGCACATTTAGTACGCCATGTTGATGTAGATTGTCGCTGTTTCATTCTGTTATTATTATCGGAAAAACGGAATACTGAATTCATCTATTGCGCAAAAAATCTCTCTGATATTAAATTTAAAATATTTTATTCCATAATATAATGAAGTTTTCAAAACCTGCTGAATGCCTTCATAAAAATTAAATACTTGTGTAAATTGTGATTTTGAGAAACATATTTTGGCATTTTAGGCAAATCCATTCTCTCTATACTGTATACTATCTATTATGTAGATGTAGATGTATACTGCACGCAAAACATCAAAAACTACTTCAATTCTTGGTGCCCTAACACATCCCCTGCCAAACACCCTCATAGTCGCTTGCAGACTCAGGCACTCCGAGGGAAATGTATGGAGGCGAGGGAGTGCGTGCGACGGCGGCATTTAATCTTAAGGAAGTCGTTTGTCCGCAGTGCCCTTAACTGGAGAGGAAAGTTGGCAGGGAGTTAGTACGATAGCACAGCCACCAGGGGATCGCGAGGGGAGAAACGTGCGAGGGTGTCGCTAGGATTGGGGCAAAGGGAAAAGTGTGGGGGGGGAGGCGAGAGGGAAGGTGAAGAGGTGATGGGATTTGAGGGCTGCAAGATAAACGTAAGAGGGCACGCCCTTTAAGACGGACGGGAACTGGATCTTTAGCAACTAGTTTAAGACCTTAACGTGGACATAATCAAAGTCCTGAAACCTATCGGGTTAGTCAACCTTTTGATATGAGAACTTAATGGGTCCGTCCAAAAAATAAGAAGAGTTAATCCGAGGAAAACGTATTCCAGATCAAGGGGCAAATTTCATAAATTATTCGAACCAGCGCCCTTGTGCATCAGCACACCGATGCCTGCGCCTCTGCCAGTCGCGGTACGCTTCCTGGAAGGCGTCGACGAGAACCTATTCGTTCAGGAAACTTGTCACGGCCCTCTTGATCTTATCCAGCGTTCCAAAATGGTTGTCTATCAAGCTACGTTTTGTTCTTGAGAACAAAATAATCCCGTTTGTGCCCATCGGAGATGTAGGGAACTTCCACAGCGGTCCAAGAGACCACACAAGATGGTCACACAAGCAACCATCTAAGACTTCCGAAAACACCTTGGGAAACATCTTGGCAGATAATTTTCTCATAGCTAATTCATCTGTGAGAATACGCTTCACAGTGATTTTCGGAACATTTTATTTTACTGCCAACATCACGACACCCAGAAGTTCAAAAATAAGGTATTTATCTCACTCCTTGCACATTTTCGTCTTGCTGTGTCGTTAACGGACGTTCTCCGTCATCAACCTCTTCTAAACCCTCCCGGAATAAACTTTACCAACGAAAAATCATTCCTTGGGACATTGTATCACCTTCCGAACCCGATTTTTTGAGCTTATCACGAAATGTTATCGCGTATCGTTGCCCCATGGAACTTGGCATCGTATGATTGATGGTTTCCGGCTTAATCTTATGGAATCGATTCATATTGGAAATGAAAAAAAGTAACTTTGTGATTCCACTGAAAAAGTTTTAATAGGAGACGACCCGGGTTTCGACGTTCAACGTCATCTTCGAGTGACAACTCTGACGGGCATCTATACAGGGTCGCACCCAAAAGTGGTAGGACTGATTTTTTTACAAGAATTGTATTGACGATATACTTACATCGACTTAATTATCTTTAAAGTATGCTCCTTGAGCTGCTATACACTTAGTATAACGTTGCTCCCATTCCCCGTACGCCCGCTGGAAATTTTCTTTGGGGATGCCGTTGATGACCCTCGCCGAAGCCTCTTGAACGGCCTTTATCGAGTCAAAACGTCGTCCCTTGAGCTGTCTTTTCATCAGGGGGAAGAAGAAGAAGTCCGGTGGTACCAGATCGGGAGAATAGGACGGGTGCGGCAACGTGGCAACGCCGTATTTGGCCAGGAGCTGTCTGACGACGAGCGCGCCATGGCAGAATTTTCGGTACCATCTTGGCGCACACCTTGCGGATGGCTAAATCCTGTGAAATAATGCGTTGGACGTTGGATACAGACAGACCCAACTGGTCTGCAATTTCTTCACTGGTTAAGCGTCGGTCTGTGTTCAGCAGTGTCCTCACTCTGTCCACACTCGTGTCGGTTCTTGCCGTCGACGGCCGTCGGGAGCGATGGTCGTCTTCAACGAGCTCCCTACCCCCTTTAAACAACTTGTGCCACTCAAATACTGTGGAACGGTTTAGGGCAGTGTCCCAATAAGCCTGCTTGATCATATCGAGGGTCTCAGTTGCCATCTTCCCGAGTTTCGCACTAAACTTCACGGAATAACGTTGCTCTAAACTCAGATTTATTTTGTTTTTCGACGCGGACAAAAAACTTGCTTCACTAAAAACGGTGTCCTCACTCAAAGACAGCCCGCAGGCGACTGAGATTGGTGTTGATCAGTTGCTATCCCCTCCACCTTACCCTGCCAGGCAGAACCCCCTTCACCGCTCCGTTCGCGCCAGAGAAAATCAGTCCTACCACTTTTGGGTGTGACCCTGTATATTTTTACACTCCGGGAGGGGGGCGGGGAAGAGAGAGGGTCGGAGGGTGGGTGGGGGAGGGAATTAAGCAATGATAGTTGGAGGGAAGGGAAAAAACATGAGGCACCCTATGAGGAGCATTCCTCATAATGGTGGAGGAAAGTGTGTGGGTTTTAACGGTTCATAGACATAAATTCAAAAATCTTTCACATATCTCTGAGGTCAAGGGAGGGTGTGGGGGAAGTAGAGGGGTTCTTACCCTCATAAGCGCACGTATCAAGAAGTGGTAAGTATAGGAGGGGGGAAAGGGAGGTGTACAAAATGTCATAAACAATATTCTCCTTGGAGCGTACACTTTTTTAAATTTCAAGCTGCTCTAAAGTGTCTAGTCTAAGTCCTTTCTTTTCTACACATAAAATTTCAAATTCAAAGTCACTACCGTGGTTATATTCCGATAAATGTTTTGCAAAATGCGACGTTGACTTTTTGTTCTTCACGCAGGCTTGGTACCCCTTCACCCGTTCTTTAAATTTTCGACCCGAGTGTCCAATAGACACTACGTCACACTCACATCTTAACTTATTAGAAAAAAATCTAAAAAGTGAAAAGAGTGGAGTGTATAAGTAGGTCGTATTGTCTTCTCAAGACCTTCCACCGCATTTCCAGCCACAAATTGTTGCTCTATCTACTCCATAAATCTTCGAATTCTAGCCAGAATCCTCAAAATCCATCTTCCGTTTTTGTCATGGGCATTCCACACCTGAGTTTAGAAATAAAAAAGATTGTTAAACCAAAAAGAAAATTTTATAATTACCATAAAGCAGACTTTGAGTCTTTTGCCAATCAATTAAACTCTTCACTACCCGAGTTCAAAACCCGCTTAAGTCATGTCAACGTGGAAGAAACTTGCACAGAATTTGTCAATATTATGCAAAAAGGAATCGTAGATTTCATACCTATAAAATACGTTCAAGCAAATCGCGACCCCAGGTGGTACAATAAAGACGTTAGAAAAGCCCTTCGAAAGCAGAGAATGCTACACTCTAGGGTAAAGAGGGCAGGCGTGAACACATCATCCCCTGAGAATAAACAATTATGGGACACATATAGATCCTCTAAAATTGAAACCAAAACACAATTACGTAGCGCTTTACTGGACTTTAAACGCAAAGTACTTTGCGAGCACTTGGACACTGACCCCAAAGCTTTCTGGTCATATGTTAGGGAAGTAAATTGGAGTAAACAAACCGTGGCTTGCTTAAGGGATTGTAGCAATATAATTCACACAGACAGCGAGGGTAAAGCTAACATCCTAAATTCATTCTTCCAAAGCGTTTTCTCGAACGATGTTGCCACCGCATATCTCCAAGAAACAATACATACTCCACCCATGGAAAAAATAACAGTGGACCAACAAGGAATTCTAAAGTTGCTTAATGAGATTAAACCCAACAAATCCCCGGGTCCCGAAAATATACCAGCTAGGGTGATAAAACATTTAGCTCCGCACATTGCCCCGTACCTTGAATTTATATTTAACAAATCTCTCAAAAGTGTGATCGGGCCGTTGCTTTTCTTGATTTTTGTTAACGATTTGAACCGCGAAGTGAAAAGTAAAATTAGGATGTTCGCGGATGACACGGTGATCTATCGGGAGATATCTGGGGATGAGGATCGTTTTATTCTAGCGCGGGATTTAGATTGCATTACTAAATGGTGTTCTAACTGGGGATTGACTCTAAATTATAATAAATGTTCAGTGGTAAATTTCTTTAAAAGATCAACGGGATTTGCTTACAAATTAGCTGGAGGTGACCTAGCAGTAGTTGATACGGTAAAATACCTAGGTGTCACATTCACAAAAGACTTAACTTGGGGGACTCACATACGTAAAGTCTGCGGTCAAGCATATAAAAAATTGGGATTCATTAGACGCGTTGTCGGCAAAAGTGACTCGAAGGTCAAGGAACGTTGTTACCACGCTCTTGTAAGGCCTCATTTAGAATACGCATGCAGCGTGTGGGATCCGAGTGAAAAAGGCCTCATTCGGGAAATCGAGAAGGTTCAACGCCGGGCAGCCCGTTTTGTAAAAAATTCTTACCATAAAACGCAAAGCGTCACCGAAATGCTCATGGATTTGGGGTGGGAATCATTGGCTGAGAGACGATTCAATGCAAGATTGAAATTATTAAATAAATTTAGATCCGCATGTTTCAGCACCGAGGTCTCGCAAATTATTCGTACTCCTACATACATTGGTCGCTTGGATCATGCATATAAAATTCGGGAAATAGATGCCAGAACTAGCCAACTCAAGGACTCCTTCTTCCCACGGACAATACGGGATAGCAACTGCAGGGTTATAGATAGCAAACATTCCACTTGCCACCCTCAGCGTCTAAAAAATAATTAGTTGTATTTAAATGCATGCTCTTCCACTAACCTTATGTGTTTTGTTATAATAACCCATTCTTTCCGAATGACCTCATTCGTGTTCTGTTCATCTGTTTTTAAGTTTCCCTTTCAATCCCTTGTCCCTCTCCGCGGGGGGAAATTCCTGCTACCTGCAACGTTGGGTCGCATTCCCTGCCTTGTACAGACTCTTTGGGGGTAGAGTGTTTCGTGGTGCATTTTCATGTGGTAGTGATGTTTCAATTTCTTGCTTGTTGTGTTCTGGCTTCCGTGTTGTAGAATGGCTTTCGTGCTGCATCATGGGGTGCAGTTTTTTAGTTGTTTTGCGGTATATGTGTTTGCATGAGTATTGGATGAAGGGATTTTTGCATGAGTGTGTGCGCTGCTGTGGGTGTAATTTTCCGTGTTGTTTTTTTGCATGTGGTATTTTTCCTTTTTACGGTTGGTGACCTAACACCCCCCGGTTGGTGACCTAACACCCCCCGCCACACGCCCTTGCGGCGGCTTGCGGGGTATTATGTAGATGTAGATGTAGATGAGTTATAAAATTCCACAAGAAACCGACGGCCTATTTCTATTGGATAGCAAAAAAAGGGAAACGTTTGCTAACCAATTGAACTTGGTAGATATAAAAAACTTCCTGAACCATGCAGGAATTTTAAATTAACTAAACTTTATCTTATATACCAGAGTTTCGTCCTGGCATTCAATGAAAGCAAGACATAATCCTTCACAACAAAGACGTAACGGAGCAATACCGGGCCTTTAACTTTCTAATTTCATTTCCCTAATATCTATGTGATGAATATACTTTTGGGAGGAACATTAAAAATAACTTGATGACTTCGAGTGTTCCATAGATTTCGATATGGTGCTTGACCTAGAATAGTGGGGAAGGACAAAGGTTGCCAAGCGAATGAAACATAATGAATGGGTGCCCTTTTCGAAAGCCGAAGTAAGGGTATCTGATGGAGAATCGAGATAGGCAGTGATGAGAAGGGGAGGAAGACAGGTCAGTCGGTCGTCGACCGAACTTTTAAAATTATAAGTCAGTGGGTTGAAGGCCGGGTGAAGGATCAGCTCCGCGACTGGAATTGGATTGTTGGAATAGCGGATGGAGTAAATCTGCAAAAAGAATATATAAACGTCTCCACATATTGCATGAGATGAGACATATGTAATTAGAATTTATGAGAGGGATGGATTGGGACACTTAAAATCCAATTTTAATTCGTTAATTTTCGAGTGAAATAAAACAGTGTTATGGTTTGTATAGCGCCAACACGCCACTGCTCCTCTGTCCAACACGCCTTACCTGATATTTGAAAGCAACCTTTCCTAATCCAAATGCCTGTAGTAGTAAATATTCTGTCATAAGTTACCCCAAATGACGTATTAAAGTAGGTGGCACTGCAGAATAATTGGAAACAATGAAATTTGAAGGAAAATGGGCTGAGCGAAAGGAAGCATTTGTAAAGATGATTGCTGAGTAGGTGGTACGTCAACTAAGTAAAGAAACAAAGGAAAAAATAATGAAATTATGATTACATATAAAAGAGTGGGCTGCAAGCTGCATTCATGATGAGAGAATGTTGGGCAAGCGAATCACAGGCAGAATTTTTAAGAGAACAGAAATTTTGTACGCTAGAGAAGGCATCAATGGAAGAAATGAGGAGTACGAGGCAAGGAGGCATGAAGTTTTCAAAGTCCGCCATGATGAGGAAATATCCTTCAGGGACACTCGGATTTCTTGGTCTGCTCCTTAATCGGTCGATCCAGCATCCAAAGCAATCATCCCAAATTTCGGTTTCGATTGGCGATGGCAGAGCTTAAGCCAGAACTAAGCCCCGAGGCGCGCGAAATTAGCATATTTCGGGCAGCGTCGAGGTAAATCCCTTCCCATCTCCCGCTGGCGGATCCCCAGGAGGAGATCTTGTATTCAGTTAATCACAGCAGTTGAGTTTGGAGATGTGGCTGTTCACATATGCAAACCCTTGCCCTGAGCCTTCATGTGGGGACATGAAGGCTCAGGGCAAGTTGTTTTCGCTTCCGAATGTCCGAGTAAAAATTTCTTCCCCTGGTTTGCACGTTGTTTCCTTAGAGTCTGTGTCACTTTGAGTCAGGTACATTACTAGCCATTGAGCTGTTACATTACCAAACCCTTGCTCTTTTTCCATTCACCCCTCAAAGTAATAAGCTTAGAATTAGGGGTCGGTGATATTACATTCTGGCCCCACTCCGTTTCCGCACCTCCGTATACCTCTCCCTGGGGAATTGTCCATCGGTGGTTCAAGACGAGAGTGGGGGGAGGGGAAGGGGGTGCAAGGTGCGGAATACGGTAGGCGTGGGCTGGGAGACGTCGTAGATGAAGGGCCTTGGGGGCAAGATGACCAAGAGACAGAGAGAGAGAGGAAGGGGGGTTGCATAGGCTTTGCATGCATGTATCGTCTGTATGTGCCCTCACTGTTACATTTCACGTGCCGCCCTCAGGGTTCCTTAGAGAGGGACGAGCTGACCCTGGAAACGAGCGGACTTATGACGGGCAGCTCTGAGGGGCGAAGGGTTGAGGACGGCGCGGGGACGAGGGAGGGGTGGAGAGGAACCGGAGTGGACCCCGGTCGGAGGGGGGGCGCGGGGTGGGGGGTGAAAATGGATGAATAGTGGGGCGTTTCGGTCCCTTCTCGAATAATGTGCGGTTAGAGAGCGTGGGGGTGGGGGGGGAGGGGATCAATTGGAGGGGAGGGAGAGGGGAAAGAGAGACGCCCTCGGTCGCCCTGCCACCTGGTGGGAGCCAAGTGGGATTGAATATGGTAATTCCCTCCGGTGTCCTTCCCTTCATTTTTAACATCAATAATCACCAGGGTTGGATTACTCTAAGCCAAATAGTCCCTAATAGAGCAAGTGTCCGTCGTCAGCTTTGGAGGTATTCCTCAATTGGGGGATTAAAAAAAAAACGCAACTGAAAATCCGCGGTTAATATTTTTCGTCCCACCTCCACATGATTTCGATGCTCATGAGTCATCAACAGGCGTCCATTTGATGAGGAAAACGCCCTCAATATGGATATGGTGTAGGGGGTGGGGGACAGCCTGGCCCCTGAACACTCCCGCATGCAAATAACAGCCACATCCTTTCTCTATTTACTCTTTTCATTCCCTCCCCCGATTCATCGCGTGGTTCGACACTTTTTGAGAGGTGCACGGGAGGAGGTCATCTAATTGGTTCGGTTCTCTTATTTGTCTTCGGTACTTATGCTTCACGGGGATTTCGTGGGATGACGACGGCGGAAGCGACCCAGAGGGCCGAGTCCTCCACTTGTCAAGACTCTTACTAAATTCTATATCATCGTTTCGCGGGATAATTAATTGATATGATTTCCCTTTGCCTTCCACAATAATGTTTTTAAAATGACATTATCAATGGCCGCCCCACTGGGGTCAGACACATTTGCTGTTGCCTCAGTGAGGAACAGACGCTATACGAACGACCTTTCATCTAGCTCCTAACCTTCATCCTATTTGGCATAGAGGACCCTACAAAGAGGAATAACATGGTAAATGCTCCCGCCAGTACACCTCTATTGGTCATAGGATCGGGCAAGATATTCCACCACGCCAAGGTTTTGGGGAGGGGGGTTTGACGAAATAATGTGTATATATATATATATATATATATATATATATATATATATATATATAAATATAGATGATTTCGTCGAAGTAACACGGACATGTCGAATAAAAAACTTGGACAGCAACATAAAATATAAGAAAACATTAAAAAAATAATTACTTGTTATTTCTTAATAATTTCGACGGAATTAAGCTTCGTATTCCTCCTTCGTCTGTCTTCCCCAGAACCACTGTTTCTTCCGAGGAAGACGAAGCAAAATTCCGTCGAAATTATAGAGAAATAACGTGTGAGTGTTCTTTTTATGTGTTTTTATATTGTTTGTTGCTCTCCAGGTTACACACACACATATATTATTATTAGGTTATCTACCGGCAAGGTAGGTTTTTGGATGGCCATAGCTACTAAATAAATATTTTGTGATTTCTAACAAAACACAAAATCCAGTATCCTATTCGACATCAAGTCCCTCTCCATCTCTGAGTACTTTCTTCCTCCCTTCATCCCGTCCAACATCCCTATCCTGCTCCTTCCCTTTCCTCGTTTGCCTAACATTCTCCCCTCTATTACAGTCTTCAACATCCTACTACCGGTCAATACCCCCTTCATCCACTTTTCCTACCGCCATAGGATTTCTCCCAACAAACCCCTCTCTTCGCCCACCATACAAAGCACTTCCTCGTTTTTTTTCTTCTCTGTCCATTTCACCTTCTCTGTTCTTCTCCACACCCACATTTCAAAAGCCTCCAGTCTACGTCTATCCTCCTGTTCAATGACCACGTTTCCGCGCCGTACATAGCTACGCTCCATATCAAAGTTTCAACGAGTCTTTTCTTAACATCCTTATTCAACGTCCCCGTCACCAACTCCCTCCTCCTTGTGAAAGCCTCTTTGCCTAGCGCAATTCTTCTCCTTACGTCCCTTCTACTTTGACCGTGTTGGTCCAAAACACTACCGAGATACGTAAACTGTTCTACCTGCTCTAGTTTTTGCGCTCCTATTTTAATGTTTAGCTTAGCCTTTTTCTTTCTAGAAAATCGCATAACCTTTTTTTTATTAATATTGATTTTCATCCCGTATCTGTCGCACTGAATTTTCAATTCACTTAGCAATGCTTGCAAAACCTTGGCTGTCTGACAAACTAAAGCTTGGTCATCAGCAAACCTAACTGACTTTACAAATTCCCCACCCACTTTCATTCCTCTCTCCAATTCTTCCCATGCCTCTTTAATCATTTCCTCTACATACTGGTTGAACAGCAACGGTGATAATGGGCAACCCTGCCTTACACCTCTTCCTAACACTGCCCATCCGGACTCCCCGTTCCCCACCCGCACCTGAGCAGTCTGAGACATGTAAAGGTTGCGGAATAGCCTCCTTTCCCTCCAATCTATTCCTATTTTCTGCAGAATACTCATAAGTTTTTCCCAATTTACTCTATCAAACGCTTTTTCGAAATCTATGAAACAGGCAAATACACCCTGGTTGTATACTATACTCCTCTCGATTAATAACCCCATTGCTGCAAATGGCATCACACACACCTCTCCCCTTCCTAAACCCAAACTGATCATCCCCTAAATAATCATTTGCCATACTCTTTATCCTTTTGTTTATGATCCTGAGAACAACTTTAGCTGCGTGGGATATCAAATTCTCATGTAGTCCTCACATGATGTAGCATATACCTTTCTTGGAACAGGAACTAACACTGATCGCACAAAATCTTCCGAACAGATTCCATCTTAATAGATGGTATGAATTAGTCTATTCCTTTCATATTTTCCTAAACCCTTGTGTTGTAAATGTTATCCAGCCCCCAACCTTATTGAGTTTCATCTATCTTAATGCCCTTTCTATCTCATTGTCTAGTATGCCTGGGCCTAAGCTATCGTCCTCTACGTCATTTTCTTTTTCTGTATCTATCTTTGCCGGTCTAAGTTCTTTACAATACAGTTTTTCTATATATTCCTTCCATCTCTCCTGTATATTTCCTGCGTCAACTATTATCTTACCCGCCTTATCTCTAACTGTTAGCATAGATCTTCCTTTCTTACTTCCCGATAAAGATTTAACTTAGCTGTACAGCGCACCAATTTCACCCTTCCTCTGCAAACTTTCCATATCATATGTATATATGCATAGCACATATTTAGCCATCTGCTTTCTTTCCCCCGTCCACCCTGTTTCTCCTTTCTACTTCCTGCTTGACTTCGACCATTTCCTTTCTCTCCCTCCCTTCTCCTGCTCCACGACTAATTACAAGCAACGACGGTGCGGCCCTATTTCGCAGCGTCAACAGTGCCATTCTTCATCCCCCGCGTCCACTCCGTGAGGACACCGGTCACTGCTTCTTCGATCAATCTCTCGATGAACATCGTCGTCTCCACGTGTCGATACCATGGTCGCAGAATTTGGGGACCCTCAATGATATTAGATGTAGTGCTCGTTTAACCATCACAAAACTACGCACCTTCGAAATTCCTCCCCAAAACATCACCCCCACCCTGTAGATGCGAACCGAAAATATTGTTTAGTTGTAGGAACATTCGTTATACCTTTAATTTTCTCATTATTATAGAATACATTGTCTCATTTCGACTCCTGGTCCATTTTCGCGCGTAATATATTATGTTGCGGCGTTTTTATTCATTCTACTTGTGACGTTACTGTTTTATTAAGTTGCTTGATGTTGTTTTTTTTTAATTTTTGGTTCCATTATATAGAAGAATACTTATACATGTCATGGAAGTAAAAAAACACTGTATCTTTCCTCCAATTTTATTAAGCTAGGCTAGTTTCGACAAATCGGCGTCATTCTTGGGTACCCTTCGAGCACAGTTTTTTTACTTCAGTTATTTCTTCAATGTTATGCCTTAAAACATCGAAATTATACAAGTTATTTATAGTGGTGGCCGATATTATCTAATTGTATTGTTTATTTTTATGTTTTCTAATAGAAAAGCAATGCAATTCTGGATAGAGACGGTACTGTTGCGAGAATATAGAATGAAAAGTTCTCTTCTCCTTTATTTCTTGTTCTGAGATACAATTACCCAGTATAAAAATTACAGTTACAACTTACCCTTTCGAATACTTAGCTTTCAATCGCTTTATGTTTCCATTGCCGAGTTATGGTTTCCGCGGTGGTCAGTGAGGTCTGACAAAAGGCGGTGGCTGACTCAATTGGGTCGATAAAACTTGAGAAAGGAACTATGGCGATCCTTACAAATTGGTGGCAGGAGGTAATTTTAGATTAATTCTTTTCCACCGAAATATTTATTCAGTTTTAATTATACTGTTTATTCGTGTAAATTGAATAAACCCCTAGAGAGATTTATATTACAGGAAACATTTCTTTTCATTCTGAGTCATTCAATAATTAAAAGAAAACAGACAAAATAATTAATATGGATAAGATATTCACGGAGTAGCAATAATTTGCACCAATTGTTAGTTTTCTCTTACCTTTCAATCAAACCCATGGTACGTTACTGCAGAAATGAGGCTAAAATAGAGAATTCAAAAATAAGTAAATAACTGGTATCCCCGGGTGAATAATACGCTTGTGACTAGTACGCTCTCTTTTTTTGCTGCGTCAACTCTTGTCGGCTGGAAGTCGAAATATAACCGAGGGAAGTGATACATGATATCTCCCGGCGAAGAGAAAAGGAAAACCCGCGCAGTCGCCTGGGTGACTGAGATACTCTATCCAGCAGATATGTGAACGCGTACGCTCATGGAAACGTATCGATTTGCTATCATGATACTCTTTCATCAACAACCGCAATACATGCATATTATTTAGACCCCGGAAATGAAACGAACAAAATACTCAAAGTAATTTGAGTATCGAAAAACAAAACCACAGCAATAGAATGTAATTAAAAATATGGAGAGCGGTATGACTTAACTGGTTCGCAAGAGATTTCAAATTTATTTATTTATTTTGAATGTTGTGTTGGATAACCATTTTCTGTGAGTACTCCTGGGCATTGGTGACCTCTTTAAACCGACCTTCAAACCGAAACATGTTTGTTTTAAAGATGAAGGGTTCAAACAGTGGCCACGATTCGCGCATTGAATTATTAACTGATACAATGAAATTGCAAACTTATCCTTCCCCACGCGGTAACCGATCAAAATTCGATTGTTTATTTCCATAATAATGCAGGCATTATTATATATTCATGCAAATGATTATGAGGACTTGCCGCAAAATTCATGACGGGTCCACCAAACGATAAGAGCGACACTGAATCCCCACTGAGCCCTACCGCTTTGGAGGAGAGTAAGCGAAGTCGCCATTATTTACACGCCATCGCCCGATGCTTTGTTGTGGCAACGGATGCTCCATTTCACCGGACGGCCCCCAAAATGGAACCCATTTGACGCATGAATTATTGTTAACATCAATGAAAGCCATTATATCGGTAGCTGCTTCTTAATTAATAGCGACCAAATTATTTTTACATACACTACATTAACTGCTCTCTGACCATTAATTTTCCCCCTGCTTTCCTTGGGAATCCAATATTTTTCAGTCGATTTTGACACTCGCATGTTTTATATTCGATAAATAATTGCTTATTTTCCATTTTTTGCCAAAATACTGTGTCGCAGCTTCAATTTTTAAAACAAAATCTTTCAGAAAACCAACTTCAGCAATTAATATTTTTCACTGTTCTAAACATATTCGGTTTAACTAGATACAAAAAGCGGCAACAAAACACCAGCAGGGACAATTAATGACTAACTTCTAGGTCTCATGAAGGATAGGGCTTCCTTGAAGCATAACATATATATGGTTTGGCGTAGAATGGTATGGTACAACAGCGCTCAATATACATGGTTTGGCGTAGAAAAATATCATGTCGGAAAAATATATCGACATCATTTTAAGTGTTATGAAAAACAAAATTTTATCCCAAAAACCAACCTTAATAGCCTGATCCTTGAGAACTTGTGAATTTAAAAATGCATTCATTTCATGTAAATCTTTTCACAGTGCTGCATGACACACCGAAATTTAGATTTTCTTGTGACGGTTTTAGACGACATCTCCTAACACAACTGTTTAAATAAATTAAAAGTGTGCGTATGAGCATTATATATATATATATATATATATATATATATATATATATATATAAAACCATAAACACAGTAATCCACCCGAAGGCCGGTTTGGTGGGAATTGATGGTGTCCACTTTCACTCGAACTGATAATTACTGAGGAATGAAAAAACATGGTGTTAATTTACCATGAACTTATAGATAGCGCAATGTGAAGTACTATGTAAGATGCCTGAATGCGTATTTTTTATTTGCTTGGGATATTGCCATTCCATTGTGTCCGATCGATTTAAAGAGTAATTCCTCTTGATGCAAAAAGAATGAGATCTGTTCAAAAAGAATCGCTGCTTCTCTGTTTTTTTCAAAAATTATTTATTTATTCATGAATATCTATTTCCTCCCCTTCAAAATAATCCTCATTGTATATTATGCACTTGTGACAACGTTTTTTCCAATCTTCGAAGCACTTCAAATAATCATTTTTTGTGATCTTGTTCAGCTCCTCCTTTGATGCAGTCTTTATCTCGTCAATCGTGGCGTAGCTTCGTCCTGTCATGGGCCTCTTCAGTTCTGGGAACAAGATAAAGTCACTGGGGGCTAGATCTGTGGAATACGGTGGCTGCGGCATCATCTGTGTGTTGTTTTTGGCCAAATATCGGTGCACAAGTAACGATGTGTGAGCAGGGGTATTGTCATGGTACAAAAGCCCATTTTTGTTCTTACACAAATCCGGGCGTTTGTTGAGGATTGCTTCGCACAAATTGCACATTAATTGCAGGTATCATTCCTTAGTTACCGTTCTACCATGTGGCATACACCACGCCCCTGCAATCGAAGAAAACTGTAGGCAAAACTTTCAAAATCGACCGGACTTGGCGCGCTTTCTTCAGTCTTGGCTCGTGCTGCAGCTTCCATTGGGACGATTCAGCTTTAGTTTCCGCGCCAGAAGCATAAAACCATTATTTTTCACTAGTTTGGGAGCAAATTTGGGTCGTCGCGGACAGAGTCATTAGCAATGTTAATGCTTTGCTGTTTTTGGTCGAAATTGAGCAATTTTGGTATTAATTTCGCGGCGACCCGTCGTCGTTATGCCCAAATCGTAGGTAAAAATCGAATGGCACGAGTCAATAGATATGTTTTGGGTCCTCAGCAACTTCTCTAACGGTGATTCGACGATTGTACAATTCCATTTTCTTCACTTAATCAATGTTTTCGTCTGTTGTTGACGTACTTGGGCGTCCGGCACGCTCTTCGTCGTTCACATCTTCTCGGCCCTCTGAGAACATTTTTTTACCACCGATAAACGTTGCTTCGGTCCAAGATAGCTTCTCCATATGCCACAGTCATTATTTCGAATGAGTTCGCGCACTTAATTTCGTTTTTCACACAAAATTTGATACAGATTCTTTGATCCATTTTTTGGAACAGGCAAAAATCGAAGGCAAGCCTAAACACGTCCAAGCAAAACAGGTGTCAACAATTAACTGAGCATTCAATTTTGGCCGGACTTAAGTCCTTGGCCGTATAAGTGAGCAACATAAGTAACAACATAACGCCACAAAAATTGAAAATCAAGTAAGCGTAACCCGCGGAAATACAAAATTAGTGATTCTTTTAACAGGCCTTTTTGAACTGGAAGGGGACACACTTCATTCTGTGGGAACAAGTGAGATATGTGCATACGACAAGCACAAACAAAATGAATTCATGTGGCCTTGAGCGACGTACGTTTTCCTCCACAAGGGAAGTAATTTTCTCTCAATAATTAAAGCACCCCCCAAGAATGAAATTAAGTTCTTAGGGTTCTTTTCCAGCATTCTTGGAACACAAAACGAAAGTTTTGGATTGAAACGGTCAAAGAAGGAGGAGACTTTCTCTCGGAGGCCTCGGCAAGTTGCTGCTTGGGGCGTTGACATCCTGTCCCTCGGTCTTCCACGAACATGGCCTCGGGGGTTGGGAGGGGGTTGCAAGAGGGAGGGGGGTAGAGTCTTCTCACCGGATGCAATATTCATTGCCGCCAGAAGTGCACAAAAAACGTGCCACTCCATCTATTTTTAAATGAGAATAAGGTAAGAATGTGGTAAGCCTGATTCTTTTGATTGCGGTCTTAAATTTTAATGAGAACGTTATTTTTTAAAGAGCACACTTAATATATTTTCGTACCCTTGAGGTAATATTCGTTTATTTGAAATATTTCACCGGCATGTTGTTCGCGTGTACGTGTTCACGTGATGCTCGCGAGTCCAAGCGTTGATGCCCTCCACGACTCATTTATCGGACCAACAATCATTTGCAATTCCGCGGGCAATCCAATTCATCCAAGCACATTTTTTATGAAACAACACCAAATGGAAATTAAACGGAACAGAGAACGAAAAAAACTCATGCAATTACACATTCGCAGCTTATTTGGCAAAACTTACGTTTCCCTAATGACGCTGACTGGAAGCAAAACTTCGGTTCATCTAAATAAATTGAGGCTGTGTTGAATTGCAAAGTTTTTTTTCGTTCCCTGTTCCCAGAGAACGCAAAAAATTTTCCATCAAAAAAATGAAACCAGAAACAGTTTGCTACTTTTGTGAATAAAATAAATCCGATTATATTTTTACCTGAAAGCTCATTATTAATATGATAGCAGGGATAGATTTGATCTTTGTGGGGGAGATGACAGTTCAATATCACGGGGTAGAGGAACCCATATGGCATGATTAAATGTGATATTCAAGCCGGAATGCTCCTTCATTTTCATGGGCACCGCTACGAAAAGAGAAAACCTGCTCTGGGGGGAATTATGGAGGCAATTAGTCTGCGGGAAGGGATGAATATATCTCCTCTTCCTGGCATTACATTACAGCGTGAGGCGGATTTGAGATAGAGCTTTGCGGATTCATCAAGCTTTTCTTCATTAGACCATCAAAAAAATTTTCGAGCGAATTGATAATTTACTTTTAATTATAACTTAATGTAAGTTTCCTTTTTTCAATTTACGGGCTCCGCAAGAGTGGTGAAGGTACTCTAATGGTGCACCGGCCGCACCACATTAATTGTTACGGCTTAGTTAGTCGAAGCGATTCTCGGAACGGACAAAACTTCAAAATGGATGTTATAGTAGTTCCAATCGTCGGAATTAAAGGCTTGAAGATCGAGAAAAGAGCAAATTCGGCCGAGAAATCTCCAGTGAGCGGTGAAAGTTATTTTCGGACTCCAGATTTTTATCTCCATCTCTAATGGACGAAACTTTTTGATTAAGACACGTAACTAGGTTATCCAAGATTATTCGGGTCTCCCACTGGGTCCACGTTCGTAGGTTTGCCGACGTTTCGATGGCCGAGTCGTCCATCGTCTTCAGGGCATGTCGTTACTCAGGTATTTGGCCGCACCTTAAGAAGACTTTCAGGCAAAATGGCTACAGCGAGAGAGAAATCGCCTTGGCGCTTAAAAGGACCGTCAAGCCTCGGGCCTCCACACCGAAGGAAGCCGAACCAAAACCACTGGCAAGGGCGGGTCTACCCTTTGTCTCCACGGTCTCGGGCAAGGTCACGAGAATACTGAAGAGGAAGACGATGGACGACTCGGCCATCGAAACGTCGGCAAACCTACGAACGTGGACCCGGTGGGAGACCCGAATAATCTTGGAAAACATTATTCGCCGGGAAAGTACCAGATCATTCTTCACACACGTAACTAGGGTTTTAGGATTGGTAGACCTACAGTTATTCTTGTAAATTTATTCGTTCGCATATTAGTTGTTCATTTCAGGTAGACAATTAGTAAAATTGGGGGTTGTATTTCAACAGACGTCCGAAGTACTTATAAGCGAACGAAGTACTAAGCAGTTCCTACCGTCGTTTCGGCCGCGTTAGTTCTCGTCGCGATCGGGACGGGTACGAGCTGAATACTTGCATCAGTCCCAGTGGTGGCTGTTTGCTAATCTATCAGATAAGGATTCTGTATTCATACCTCTATCAGTAAATCTACCGGTGTTGCAACATTGAATTTTTATTAGGCATACAAAGTTGTACGTTAACTCGAGTTGACCCTTCAAAGAATACATTTGATTAAGTCATTCGTCAAGGACAACGCCTCCCGTCCTAACTCTTCCGACAAAACCACTCCTAAGGAGTCATTGTTGCGATTGTGAAATAACTCAATATTATATTTGATATTTTAGTACCCTGCAAGCTAGGGTGTGTGGCAGGGGGTGAATACACATCGAACTAATTTTTACCTGAACATGACCCTACCGCGGTCGAACAATGTTACTCTGATCCCTTATCGTTCGTGAAAAAAATGACATCTTAAATTTATCCGTTCTACACTTAATGTCTCTAATTTTATTGACATGATCTCTCCTACCGTAGTACGATGGGGGTGGTAATACATTTTCAACACACTGCTAAAGAGACTCCCTTCCAATTTATGCAAGAGCTTCTATCTGTAAATTAAGTTTCGCTTCGTGAGTGATTCCCAGCCTAGCTCCTCTAATATTCTGGATACGCTACTAAGTTTAACACAAAAAAGTTTTACAAGTATAACAAAGTTTTTACAATGTGCTCCAGTACGCTGCACGCGATCCAATTCGGCAATCAATCCAACTTCATGAAGATCCCATATACTTGCTCTTGCAGCATACTCTAAATGAGGTCTAAATGAGGACATGCTAGAAACGCTGGGCTGGGAACCTCTAGAATCTAGAAGAAAAGTAAGCAGACTTTGTGGAATGTTCCGCATTCTGAAGGGGGAGAAAGCTTGGGCAGATCTTAGGAAAGAGGCGGGGAACCCAAATTTTATAGGCAGAAATGATCACAAATTTAAGATAAAATGCCGGGCACAGAGAACAAATAAAAAAAATTTTCTTTTCTAAATAGAACAATTGTTGAGTGGAACACCTTACCTGCAAAAATATTCGAGCCCTTTCCTAACAGAGTGTATACTTTTAAGAATAGATGTAAGGCATATATGTAATAATTTGATTGATGTGTGGTGTAATGTATTATATGTAATAGCTTAATTTTTTTTTAATTTATCTTTTTTTTCTTGCTGATTATTGGTTGTAAATGGGATGGGGATTCACTTGTTTTGTTAAAGAGATTTGTGTTTTGAAGTCTGGTTTTATGTATTATCTTTTGCGATTATTTGGGACTTGTGTGCCACCTGACAATGTCTATTAGCACATGTGTATTTTTAATAATATGAAATAATAAAGATGACATTTCTGTTTGACCTTAATAAACTCGATGCAAGAGAGAAACTTAGCGAGCCAAGGGCTGAGCATAAGCGTATGAAACAAAAATCGGCCACGAAGACACACCGTTTAAGGGTGAATTGGGATCAATTTTGATTGAGTCGCAAAAAGCCACTCGACCACGAGGCAGATTGAAATTCATGAAAATAAGTCAACATTAAAAAATCAAGGGTCAAGTAGTCAAAGACCACTCATTGGCCAGCATAATGAAAAAGTGCACCTCAAATACACTGAGTTCAATATACTGATGTTAGCGACACATAATTTCGGACTTGTTCGTCGCACACGATTGTTTAGTAAATAAATATTTATTGCCAATAAAAGTGGCCTGTAATAGACTCATAGGCTTAGGTAATATATTTATAGCTAAACAGAACAAATTTTAGAGAATGCACAATTTGCGAATTTTATTGAAATCAGGATATACCTGCTTACATTTTTGAGAAAGGTTTTCTATCTGAATCTTAATCTTAATTAGATTAAGATGCACATTCAAACTGCCACGAAATATTGTTTTAATTAAGGCGGAAGAAAGAAAGAATAGGGTTGCAATGACTTTCTCCGTTGATATTGTGAGAGGCAATTCTCGCGATGACGACCTGAATTAAAATAAGATGCAGTAAAGAGTCGGGCTAAACATTGGAGAGTTTAATCATTCATTTTGTGTTCCAAGTAATCTCTCTTAACAATAAATACCATATGAGTTTATTGAATAATTGACATAATTGAAAGAATTACGGTTTAAAAAAATATTATATCGTAAGTCACTGACCCATTGCCATTCGAATGTTAAGCGGTGCTCAAATTGTGATCTCAGATTCCACGGTCCTTTGTTTTCAGCTATTTCTGAAAAAGCTCTAGCTGCATCCAATCTGAAAAGTTAGATTCGTTGACAATCTGTTGAAATTAAGAGAGGACCAATCGGAAAAGAAGTAAGAACCCGTTTAAAGTATCAAATGAGATACGATAAAAGTACGAAAACAACTATGAATAATATTTCCGTCGGAGAAGGGAGCAACAAGTGTATCCTCTTGTGGCGCCATCTTGGCCTCGCGCAGTAGAATTAATTTAATCACTGGGCATCGCACTAGAATGGTGAAACGGCGGTCCGTTCCTTCTATCCGAACGCGACGACGGCGCGCATTGCTTCATTTGTACTCGGACCACATTTTTATAAAACCATGAAAACGGGATGGATATTTATAAATTCCTCCGGCAAAGGTTCAGCTTTTCCTTTAACATAATTTGGCTTGTATTTATGAGATAATTTTTTTTCTCAAAAATTTCACGAAGGAATTTATGAAAAACTACGATGATTGGCTGAGCGTTGCCGTTTCGTGTTTCACTTCGATATCGTTTTTGTCTCTCTATAATGGGCACAGAATAATTGCTTTAATGACCAATTAGCTGAAATATAAATGAAGATTATATTTATGCACCAAAGAGAGCTTCATGAAATATATTATGAAATTAAATTAGAGAAGGAGAGAATCATTTTGTTGATCCATAAAAAGGGAACCGACGCCATTGGTATTCGTATATTTTTCATGACTTCATGAATTGTCGTTTTGAGGAGTACGTTCATTAATGATTACTTTTATCTTTTGCAATTCAGGAACTGAAAAAATTATGTACGCGGATGTTAACAGAAATTCCATGGAATACATATTCGCCAGGAACACGGAAAACAAAACACGGCGTCAAATGCGAATTTCGACAGTGTTTATCTCGGCTCTTCTCGCCATATTTGACCCCACGTGTCTTCTGAATCTATGGTACCTCAGTAATAAGTAATTGAGTCAGTTATTTCAAATTAAAATGTAAATGTTCTAATTAGTAATGACTGAGTGAAATAGATCAAAGTTTTAGGTCTATGTTGTGATCTTACTTAACTCCAAAATTACTGCATACTCCGAGGGGTCTGAATAAAATGAAGTGAGTCTGCGATATGTCGCGTTTACAACATCGAATCCATTACTCTGTTTCACAAATCGTGCACCTAATTCTTTCAACTTATCTAATTCTCACCAGAAACGCTTGAAATGCTTCTCAAAAGACTATATATATATATCAGTCTGGAGTTGTTGTAAGGGTAGTCTACTGCTAATACACCAGAACAAGAACAAATGACAAGTTATGCGCGAGGCGAATGTAAATAGACTAAAATACACCGAAAGGGGGACATTTTTCAATGCATTTTAGTATGTTTACATTTGTCTCGCCGTGGCTGTTCACAACCGTTAAAACATTATTATTTAGTAATGGCTTTTATCAACTGAATAATAAGAGAATGATATCCACGAGAAAAATGCATTCAAATTACAAAGTTAATTTCGAATAGTTGCAATCATTCACCTTTTCTAAAATCTATAAATATCATTTTACATTTATTAGAAATTCACTCATAAAAAGAGTTACCATCAGTGTGCTTGAGTCAAATATTGAGGGAAACCATTAGATGCGAGACTTTCAGGCAGGTGCGGATGACAAAGCCACGGCGATCGCCTGTACCCTTGTTCGAATCGGACCAATTTGGTGTCGCGCGAGACGGCTGCCGAAAGATAGAGAGGATCCCATGAGAAAAGGGAAGGTATTTATCCGATAATATTTTCCTCGAAGTTTTAATGAGCGCATTCCACAGATTTCTGATCGCGTTGGGAATCCGAATTCATTCACGAGAAGAATAAACGACCAATTAACTCAAAATTGTATCGATTTTCGAGGGCAACACGGATGTGGCAGTGTGAACATCACTCGCAGGGGCGGCGGATGTTGGAGTACTCGAGCGATCTGGAAGAACATGAGCAAACACAACGGGAAAACACCTCCGAAGGGATTTTCGGGAGCGGAGCATTGGCGAACGCGCTCTCCGGCGAACGATGCAAATGAAATCAAGATGGGATGTCCGACACGCCCGACTGCCCGCCTTAGGGGGGAGGGAGCGGGGAGGGGGGGGGTGGCGCAGGCAAGCCCGCGCAAAAACAAACCACCGTTAAGTGGCCGAAGTGCGAAGGACGGGGGATTAAATGAAAGCGAGGCCGCGCAATGATGATATATGGACAGCCGAGCATCGATCGGGCGCGTGGCGGAAGGGGGGGGAGGAGATGGGATCGCCCTTTGCTGACGTCACCGGCGGTCAAGGCGGCCCGGGACGAGGCAATCCGGACCCCACGCAAAGAAGGGGCCGCCCCTACCCTCCCTTTTGCCCTCACCCCCCCCCCCCCCCCGGGGGAGGTGAAGAGGAAAACGGGGAGGGGGGAGGGACACGGGGAGAAGGTTCTGAAAGATGAGGAAATTCGCACGAAGACGCCCCCTTGTTCCTGCGTTCCGATCAACAGCGCCCTGGCACACTTAATTTTTATTAGGCGCTGGAGAGGTCATAAATTGATGAATTTTGTTGAGTGATTAAACATTTTTCCGGGTATTTTCCAAAAAGCATTCAATTTGAATATAGATTCGTAATAGATAATAGATTCATCTATTACCACGGCTATGCGTAGCACGACGCTTTACTTTAGATTATTTTTTAGACGCAGCCATCATTATTTGACGGCGTGTACAAGTAACCGCTTGGATTCGACTTTTCCGTTATATTTTCGCCTAGATGAGCATAAAAAAGTTAGGCGTATTGACAATTTTATTTTCATTTGAATAAGCGTCCATTAGTAATTAAGACATCTCAAGAGCCTATTGGAACGAAGTCGTATTTCAAAATTTTGCTTAGTTTCAGCCGAGTCAAGACTACTTTAAAATTAACGGAAACGTTAAGCGTAAAAAATTAAACATGACATCTTCATGTCTCATAAATTAACCGAAACGTGGCAGTTTATGCCATTCTCTTATGTCTTAGGAGAATTGGGATTGATTATGTTCTCCCATTTTCAATTTTGCCAAAAGAAAAAAGGCCAAGATAACTTATCAAATGACATTAAAAGCAGTGGGTTATCAGTTAACGGCGGGAAATTAAAATTCAAACAACTACTTGCATGACACTTACCACTTCAGCTACTCATCCGTGTTTTCCCATTGGTCGACCCAACATGCCTCTTTTCCCTCCGACTCCCTTACCTACAACTATCCCATCAATGTCACAGTATTCAATGTCGCATTGTCTAAATATACCCCAACCAATCTTAAAACGTTAGCTCAACTTCTATTGCTAGGACAATGGTTATTACATAATCTATGGCAAATAATAATAATAAGTGAACTTATATTCCAAATATATACTGCTCTTAAAACCGAATTTCAGAGTTCATTCCTGCTGGACATATTAATTTCGAATGCGCTCATGTTTTCCCAATTACTTTCTACGGTCGATGAATTATACGTGAATTAATTAAGGTATTTGTTGGTAACTTTACAAAAACTTAATATTCATTTTACGATTTCACTAAAACTGATACGCGCAACTAAGTGAACGTTTGGTCAAGGACAACATTTGGAATTCAGCAAACATTTCTACTCTTTGCATCAATGCGTTCATGATCTTTTTTTTAAATCAAGGAACCATAACCGTCATCTCGCGACGGTGAATTCCCGCACGGCATTAATAATAATTAACTCATTCATAAATCTGATAATAGTCTGATTAAAAATAGTTACACGGGCAAGGAGTACATATTTGTCACCTCTCGTCAGATACGAAAGGGAGCCACTAATGTATCCCGATACGGTTGCCGCTACGGCGTGCGCTGCGCGTCACTGTTTTCAGTCGCTGAGGACAGACACCCGGTCGGGGTAAACGAACCGAGGCCAAACAGAGCACGCACGCAACTACCACGGGCGCCCCCTCTCGCGGATTCTCTCCCCCACGCCACAACGCCAAAGTGAGCACATGTGTCGATAGTAACTCCATGCCGACGTTATCCCCCGTCTTCTAAGACTTGATCAGATCTCCTTGACTCTATATCGCCTGGATATCTTTGTTTTCGCATTTTGTAGGCACGGGAATCAGAGAAAATGTCGGATTTTTAATATCTCAATAAGTAATCGAGGAGGAGAACCATCGCATGCCTTTTCAGATGGGTTGGCGCCAAACAGGACAGTGCGCGCACGGTATCCGTGGACATGGACAGGGCCTAGGAACTCCCCTCGAACGGAATATAAACGTTCGAACTCCTGGGAACACGAATCATGGATTAAAACCAAAGGAAGTTTTTATACAAGAGGTAGGTGGCCAAGGAGGAGTAGAATCATATGGATTGGATGAGCATTTTAAGATGTCGCGTTAAGTACCCGTGACGTTAGGGTGGGGGCCATAACTAGCATAGCCCCAATAATAACGTCAATAGAATTGTCCCTTCTGGCTTTCCAGTTCTGTATGACCCGTCTTGGTAATGGTGGTGGTCTCTCATACTGGTAACGTATCGTATAAAAGTTTGTGGTTAATATTTACTCCCAACATTTTAGTACACCCGAGAATTTTTAAACTGGATGAAATTGGCCTTTATTTGAAATGAAGTTTTCCACTAGGATGTACTATATTGCGATTTGCATGACTTGGCGGGGTTTTTTAGTGAATGTTTTTTTCGCCCTTTAAATACCCTCTCCCCTTTTCCCTACCCTTTAAACATCCTCCCTCTCCCTTATTCCTTATTTATTCCATCTGGTGCTTGCACCCCCTGCCACATACCCTTTTGAAGGATTACGGGGTATTTGTGTAGATGTAAGTACAAAAGGAGTTTTAATCGACGATGCCTGATGGATAAAAACATTTCTGCGAGACATTAAAAGGGAGAAATAGGCAATAGAGAAGGATATTGAAAGAAGAAGCATCTATCGACGCTCGGGTCAACGGGAGAACTGGCGTTGGGAGAAGGGCGGAGGGCTGCTGCAGTCAACCAATCCACAAATCGAAATATTGATGACGAGGATGACAGCGCACCGCGGATCCTCCCCCTGCCTTTGTTTCCCCGGATGTTTGTCTCAATATTTTCATATTCACATTACCTCTTTTATTTGTCATTGGTTAGTGGCACACCTACGGATTTATCCACTCCGCAGGACCTCCAGAAATGGATAAAATGAGCGCGAGTGAAAAGTACCTCGATCTAATTCCAAGAAGAGCATATATATCTGCATAAATTAATGCAAATAAAATGGTACTTTCAATGTTTACCAATTGAAACTTTCATTTCCTCGTTTCCATCCATTTCTGGTCTACGATGACTGTCCATGTTGGATTTACTTACAGAAATATTTTTCAGGGAGAAGTGAACATTAAAATGCTTTTAAAAATAACAGTGGAGAAATTGCGAAATGGTGGGAGATCGTTGCTAAACAGCTTGGCAACCACAAACATGATAGTGATTTTAAAGTCAAATTTTTATATTTTTTGAAGCAATAGGAGCAGCGTTTATTCTCTAGAGCAGCCGGAGATTTTCAAAAGACTTATTTCCCTGGATTCACGTCTACCAACGTGTATCTTTATCCCACTCCTTTCAACTCAAATTCTCGCAAGAGTCATTCCATAATTCCTAAACTACAGTCCTTTCTCTCCTCCTTTCTTATCCCTACCGCCCATCATATCCCTATCGCCCTCTCCTCCTTATAATTACGAGTACATGTACCAGTGGGAGCCGTGCTCTGCATCACTTCAACTGATTTCCTTTGCAAACATACCTAATATTTACTCTCCCGTGAATGAGACCATGAAAAAAAGATTAAAGGGATAATTTGAAGGACAGGTAGGTTTGAAAGGTTATTTTTCCCAAAAAAGGTAATGAATTAGAATAACTAACGCCGAAGCTAGCAAACAATATTTATTTTAATACTGTCCTACGGTAGGTTCATTATTTTACCTCACTCTTATTTACGAGAGCTGACCAGAAAGTAACTTAAGATTGCGTCTGGCGAGCAAAGGAGTGGGGAGAGCCAAATATTTGCTGCATTGATACACACACACACACTAGGGCAGTACGCCTTGAGCTACAGTGATAAGTAGGCCCCTCCGATTATCTTTTATTTACAGTAGCGAGTCAAAACGTACACTACTATTGAGAATCCCACGAAATGTGAAATCCGTTTGGTGAAAAGGTTTTTACTGGCAATACACTTTTAAGCTACTGAAACCGGGAAATTTGTGTTGTACACCGAATGAGTGATGAGTAACAGATTGTGTGTTAATGGTTAATCGTTAATGTTAGAGTGAACGGGCAAATTTCCAAGATGTTTCAACACTGGCCATCCGTCTATTCATATGTCACAAGTTAAGGCCGATCACTGCGGTCCTCGTCGTGAACATTGGTGCGGCCATTTTTTAAACTGAATACACCACTGCCTCACTCATTCTTTCGTCTCCGTACGCTTCACAAAGTTTCCTTTGAATTTCCATTAGCTCGTGGAAATTTTTGCTAGTAAAAACCTAATCACAAAACTCAATGCATAACTTGCGGGGTTTTCAATTGTAGCGCACATTTTAACAGTTCGGAGTGAGCTAAGAAGATAAAGTCTGCAGACTACTATGGCAGGATGAAATCTTAGTCTGGAGACGTTTAGACAATAAGGTGGTCACTCTAGCTCTGCCCACCGCCACGCCAGGGCGAAAGGTAAGTTAATTTAGGGGCAAACAAACCTCGTGTGTATTCTCTCTTCTTAACAGATACAGACTCGTCTTGCATTAACAGAGAAGTATTTTACATTTGAATAACACGGAGAATGTTAGCAGTTGCATAAATCATTCACGCTAATTGAATTGCAAAACTTTTATACTTGTAAATGGATTTTTAGTCGAAGTTATCTGGATGCTGTATGTCTACTGCAGAATCACCCCCTGCCAATTTTGTGGTTTGTATGGTGTCATGAAATGTAGATGTTGATGCTTATGCATTGAAAACTGAGTTGATCTAATTTTAAATTGTGGTTGGGTTCAAATTTAGTGATTGAAAATATTTTACAATGAAATTCCGCATACTTGCAGTTCCCAATTATGTACACGCCCAGACGACGGCCAAGAGAAAGGGATGAATGATGTCCGTGGGAATAAGGGACGGATAAGGAGAATAAGTGGAAGGAAGGAAAGGAAGCGGAGAGATGTAGACTTTGTCCACATCATTTCTTAATCCTCCAAAGGTTGCATATTCCCTTCCTCTGTGGCGAGGGTCCAGTCCTTAAATCTGTCGGCTCCCACGAATCCCATCACTTTGATTTATTTTTCGCTTCCCTTCCATTTCGCCCATGTAAATAGGCGCCCCCCAGGGCACGGCTCCCTCCGCCACAAATGTTTGGAAGGATTCCCTCGCGGCTCGCCCATCCCTCTCTCAATCAGATTCTCCTCGACCGAATCCGAGTGTGAGCAAGGATTTAATCACTTCTCTTTAAGTGAAACCGACATCAGTGACATGGCAAGGACACTCAAAATGATACTTCGAAAAGCAAAGAATTTAATCAAAATCATCGTCTGAATTTAATTTCAGTCCAAAAAAATTAAAACTAAACAAAAGCCTCTCCAAATTTTAGGCAATATAACCCCTGTACTTTTCCTTGGGATTTTCAACAACCATCTCCGACCGCTGTTATAACGTTTACAGTTGATGCATTATCAAAGAGGTTTAGTAGTCTACATCCGCATCTTAACCTGCAAGCGGACTAAGAACGCATGACTGGGGGCGTTTGGTAGTAGCCATTGAAACATTTTTGATTGGTTTATATTGCCCTCCGGGAAGTTAAATTTCTTGTAACGTTCTCCACCGTTGCAGTCTTGGGTGGGGCTCGAAGAATAAAAAAGGATTCTTCAGGGTGAAAGGTAAGTTAAATTATGGACATTTATTTAATTTATTCAAGTTCGGTTTTGCTAAATTTCTTAACGTTCCTTCAATTCTCATGCGAGTTTTGACAACAAATTTAAAGCGACGGTAGAATTATTCCCTCGATATCAGCGTTAAAAATCCAATTATTATTATTATCTAAAGGCCTTCCGCGTAATATACCTGCTTTCAGTTTCCATAACATAGGATTTCCAATAATAATGTGACGCCTTCTGTTTGTTCGTAGTGATTTTTTACGATACGGGATACTGAATCATCATGGGGAGGCGCGTACGCTGAATAGCCGAGTTTGAGCTCATTTTATAAATTTCAAATCCCTATTTTTTCTCGAATTGCAAAAGGGAAAATTTTAAATTGTTGATTACGCTTAGTAAGACCAAATAGATGGAATTGAATCCTAAAAAAAACAATTTTAGATAGATGGATTTAGAGCATCTTGATATGTAAGTAATGCTGGAGACAGTGATAACATTCTTGATTACCCCTTTCAGTTCCCCACTGCCTCCCCCATCTTCCTTTGCTCTGCTTCCCTTAAACATCTCTCAATAGCCGTCTCTCTTCCCACGCCATGCCTAGAAATCCACCATTGGTGTTCCTTTCCGTCCATTTCTTTTTTTCTCCATTCTTCTCCACGCCCACGTCTCATAAACCTCCAATCTACGCTTATCCTCTTGCCTCAACGTCCAAGTTGCGGAGCCGTATAGTACGTCTTTGCTCTATATATCAGGTTTCACAAGACTTTTCTTTACGTCTTTTTTAAGGTAACTATAAAAACCTACCGCTCCCTCATACACGACCCTTCTCACCTAACGCAATTAAACTTTATTATGTCCCACCATTCTGCTCACCCTCATTCAAACTACCGTCAAAATATTTAAACTTCTCCTCCTGTTCCAGTTTGTTTCCCTCAAATTTAGTATCTTGGCTTTCTTACTTCTTTAGATACAATTAATTACGTTTTCTTACGACTAATTCTTATTCCACACCTACCACACTGATTCAGATGTGTGCTCAGTAGTGACTGTAGCCCAATGGATTAATGGCTAACTAACGCTTGATCATCCGCAAATTAAGATTACCCCAACTACTTTCACACTTGCTTCCAGCACTTCGAAAAACTCTCTTATTGTTTCATCCGCTATTTAATTGAAAAGAACAAATGACAATGGGCTTTCATGTCTCACTCCTTCGTCTAATACTTGCTGCCCTTCCTGACTCTCCAATCTGTATTCCTCCCTAGCAGTTTGAAGCCCTAACAGGTGCCGTCGTCGTCAGAAGTCGTCTGTCTCTTCTCAGTAAATTCCTATATTATGCAAAATTCCTATCCCCTTATTAATGCTGCCGTGTAAAATGTTGCCCCGAAATTTCGCTGATTACCTAGGCTCTTCAAAAAGGAGGAGAAAAAGTTTTGCTGTAGTTGTCATAGACAAGGAGCAATCTTTGGTCTTAAGATTTGATCTTACTAATTTTTATGTATTTGTTACACTTTGCCTAGAGACAGAAATACTGCTTCCCATCCTGTTAAAACAGAATCGATAGCTGGCTCCTCTACTGATCCTAGAAAAAATGAAGCTTATCAGAGTATTTGAGTGTTTTATTGATGTATTGATTTATTTAACGGGAGATGTAGACTAAATACAGATTTATTTTATTGATTGCCACCGTGGCGTGACGACTCATGTTCACATGAATCCAAGTCCTGCACGGTTTTAATTAAAGGAGTAATATAAATGTATCTGAAAACGCAATTCCAAAAACGGCGAAGTTATAGGCAAAATGAAATTGAACTCCTGGGTAACGATTTTCGTACCATGCGATGATATTTCTTCTTCCATCATTGGAAAATGTACTGACAAACCGTGACCAGAAGGAAATAAAAACAATTAACAAGCAAAAGTGAAGGGATTAGTGAAAGAAATTAAAAATCTCTAAAATGAAGGCTGTTTAATAATCCTTAGAAATCACCCAACCAATTGAGTTATCATTTTTCTTCCTTCAAATATCATTCATAATAATGCATGGGAGGTAAAATAACTGTCCCTTTTTTCATTTTTTTTATAGCTTCTAGAGAATATATTTTCTTCTCTCATTAACAATGTGCTCCAGTAAGCAAAATGGCAATCCGTAAAAAAGAAAGCTTTCAGTTTCTAGGTCATAAGCGTAAGAGAATTCTTCACTTTCAACTCATCGATTGAAATATAAAATTGAATCATCCACTACTATAACTACTGTTTGAAATTGCAACATTTGAAAGAAATTAATGGAGTGGAGTTTAAATTGATCCTGACTTTCAAAGAGTTGAGCATTTATTTTATACAAACTCTATAAACAACCACCACTGGATTTTACCCGAAAGGCAATATGTGGAAAAGATTTTATCGAACCATAATAATTCCTGCGCGATTATTTTGAAAACCTTTGAGTAACTAAGACGCTCAGAGCGTGTGATTTATGGCCAACCTGATGAATTTCATTGATTTTATTTACTGATACTCATCAAGTGTTTTAGATAAAATAGCGCCTGGTTTTTTCTGGCTCATCTACTCTTCTAGTTATTTAGTTAACCTGTATGACATTCATTCATTGTATGACGTAAGACCAAATATTTATCCTAGCGTGTGTCTCATCCAAGAAAGATGAAGCATATTTTTGAGGCAGCTCGTAACCTCTTCACATGAGCATAGGATAATCATAGCATGTTCGCTGCACTTTATTGCGTCAATTAAACGTTAAAACACCATTAAAAATCGATTTCTACCAAGTATTGGACGGAGCAGCTCCAACGCAGCATCTCTTGAAATGTAGCGAGCGTTTTAGCGCATCAAAGTAGAGATGACTGATTCACGAGTAGAGGTCGTGGGTTCGATTCCCGCCTAGGTGGTTTTTCCTCCACCTAGGGCTTTGGTGTTTGTAACTGTAAAATTGCTATATCAATGTTCAAAGCCCGATTTAAAGTTCGAAGTCCTTTTTTTGACTAACGCAAAAAATAAAATAAATACACATTCCAAAATGCACAATTCCCTCCAGTCATCAAGGCAAGACATTTACCGAATCAGATATTTCCGCAGTTTTTGTTGCGTGTTTGCTCTATTTGCTCCAGCCTTGAAAGGTTTGCTGCCAGAATAAAAAAATCATTTGTTCACTCAACAAAATTAATTATGATGAAATGTAAAACACTAATTAAATAATATTCCAAGTTTTTTTCATTTAATACTCGAAGAGTAAAATTTAGTTTGTTAACTCGGACAACACAGAAGGAAATATAATTTAATATTTTTACGCAATGCGCGAGTCAGTCACGTATTTTAAATAATTTTCTAGCTTCATAAACCGTACAATTGCTTTAAAAAAGACTGTTTGAATAATTTTGAGTCTTTGTCACTGTTTTTTGATAATTTGGGACGACAAATTACGAAATAAATATTTTATAAATCCAAATTATAAATAATAATTCCTAGTTGTATCGTAATTATAGAGAGGCATTAACGTGAATAGGCCTTTTCAAAGTACCACGCGTGATAGCTTCATTTAAAGTCATGTCAACAGCTGAAACCCATCAGCAAGCCCTAACCAGTGCACTTCATGGAGGCTCAGGGGTTCACCCCCGTGTGTTTTGTGTGCGCCCAGCGCCAGGGTAGTCTAACTTCCCGCACGGAGCCAGGTTCCTTAGCGCACCCCACGGGCGACTTTGTCTCCGTATTCTTTTCAAGAAGATTGAACCATTGTGAACAATGTTGACGATTATTTTACCAGAAAACAACAACTATGCAAGATAATATACTTAAAAATTCCAAAAGAGGCACTGGAATGTGCGCTGAAACCTGAAAGAGTCGGCAAAATATACCACTGTATTGAACCTCAAAAACAAAACAAGAGCATACAAACAAGACATAATGGGACATATAAAAATGAATGGGTTAATATGTACCGTACAGTCGGTAGCATTACCCTTTTTTTACGCACAGCCGAGAAAAAAAGTGAAAAGGGGCATTCACCACGAACTGTTGCTTTCCTACGCCTACGTGGGGACAGTTCCTAAGAGTGTATCCTGAAGTACACTTATAACGCAGTGTACTTGTGTAAGAAACATCGCATATGCTACAGGATACAACACAAGAATTGTAGCCCTGCAGGAATAGGCTTATTGCGTTATCAATTTTGAACCAATTCATTTTTTACTTAATTTTCTTTCCCTTAACGACTAACACATTCCCTTCCCACCTGAATTTTTTTCTTCAAGCTATGATTTCTAAATTATAAGATGCTAACATTTGCATTTTCAAGCAATTGAACTCTACGAATGACATATCAAAATAGATTACAACTGAATTTGTTTCGTTTGCGTAGAGGTAGATCGCTGATCAGTTGCCGTAAAGCATTGCCACGCATACAATGGCTCTGAATTGTAACTCACGGTGCTTCAACTGTCTATTTAGAGTTTTACCAAATTGTAGAAAAAGGAAACAATAATTCACCACAAAAAATAAAGATGCAACAATTTTAGAGTGTAAAAGTAATTCGCCTTGACTGGGATTCGAACCCAGATTTCCGGCCGAGTGCTTTAGCCAGTTAACCTATCGATGCGTCGTCGTCTTAAATATTAGTGGATGACTCTGTTAAAAGTTACTGCTGCGACATCTCCCGCAGTTTCTTGGAAAAATAAAGATGTCTGAAATATGCTCTTAAAATCGAAGCATGCGCGAAATGCAAGAAACTCGACATGCGTGTACACGAACGTCGAATGTTCGTATCTGAGCTTAGAACTATGCATTTATGTTTTCATTCCCGTAACAAATGCAATAAAAATTATTAATTAAGATAAACAAACCTAACTCGAAGATGAATTTGTATATATATATCTCATCGCTAATTATGAATATTACTGAAGCATATGATGTCTAATGGTGGTTGATGATTCTCTACAAAAAAATACTTTTGAATCTAACGTAATCGTTGTCACCTCCACACAAACAAAATAAATGGTGTTCTAACAGTATGCTGTTTAAGACACTTTTGATAAAATCGAATCACTGAAAGACTTAGCAATGAGACATTAACAAAAATCATTTGCACTGCATGGTTTTGCTTTATTTTAACCACTCAGTGCTGAGATTGTTTTATTAAACCAAACGCAGACACATGCTAAGTATTTTTTTACAAAGTAATCAGCACATCTGTAAACAGAAAGTTACTCATGAATTTCTTTGAGACAGTAATTTGATGGTCACAATGCACGAATCAGGTGTCGGTCGCTATGCCCAAACGTTTTGAACGAGTTTTGCTGAGAAGTTATGAATAGCGTTGGCAAAATAATTTCCCTCTTTTCGTTACTGTAGACCTCCGGGGCACTTAATTTTCAAGTTATTCGCAACTGCGTCCATTCGACTTCAACAAACGGACTTCCGGATACTTTTCGGCCGGCAACGCAACTTCTCACCCGCCCCGACGTCTCACCCCTCGAACACAACGAGTCGTTCCCATTGGACCCCGACCATTAGGTTCGAAAGGCAGAAAGAGAGAGGGATATCTTTTTCCTCTCCCGAAAGGATATCCGTCATAAATCATCAAACTCACACAGTTTGGACTTGTACACTCTCCATTCCCATTTTAACTGAAGAGGGAAACGGGAGAGTCGGGATAAACGCCGGAGGACTCGACCTCTCCTCCCGTTCAATACGATGATTGTGAGCGAACAAAAGAATAACGATGCGCGGGACGTCAGGGGAGGTTAATCTTCGGGAGAAAGGCTGGGGGGGGGGGGGGGCGAATGAAGGGCTATTTGTCTTTGGCACCCCAATAAAGGACGCTGCTTTAAATGCTTCGAGTGCCCCAACGAATAGAATCCCGTGGTCCGCACTTGTCTCCTACCGTCTCCGCAACTGAAGCATGGAAATGGAGTCTCGAGGGGTGTATCCTGGAAGCCCACCGAAATGCTGAGAAAACGCTGGCGTAGAACGCCGTATTGACTCAGTTTGGAAGCATTTTGCGAAGCAATATATTACCTCAGAGATAATCTTGACGACTCGTCCCCATAATACGAGAACCGTCCAGAAATAAACACGTTTTGAAATAAAATATTGACCTAGTGACAAGATAAAGTTTTATTATATACATTTTGAAGGAACATTTTTAAACTATTTTCCTTTATATTTTCCATTTAAATCGAGGCATTTATCAAAACGATAGACGAGCTTCTAAAGCTTTCGTATTAATAGAAATCTATCACCTTGCATGCAATTTTGCATCACTGTAAAAGCGCTAACACCCCCCGCCACACGCTCTTCCGGGGTATTATGTAGATATAGTTGTAGGTAGCAATCTATTCTCTTCTTAAATGCTCGTTGCGACCTCGTCTGGACATGAAAAGCGAAGTCGTTGAAATCATTCTTTGTGCGTGAGCGTACGACTCAAATGATTCGTATTTATGCAATGATTTTTCTCGCATTTGATTTTCGTGCGGTCAGTGTCTCCCAACTCAGGCTCTTCAATGGGCTTGATAGAATACATAAAATAAACACCAGGGGTGATCATGAACTCGTTATCCCTGATCATAGAACGGCTACATGGAGCCAGTCATTTGCAGTCACAGCATGTCGTCACTGGAATGAACTTTCATCCGTTGTAACAGATACAACTTCCCTCCCGTTACTCAAGCGGGCACTTCATAAATCATTAATTTCTCCGAAAACCAACCAGTAAAATCCAGCTGTAAACAGACTTCGAAATCCTTCCGTTTTCTTTCTTTCGCTGGAGGAACATACTTTGTATTGGCTTTGGTAAATATAAACATGACTCTTTTTGTACATGTATTGTTTGAATTTATTGATGTGTATGGTATTGGTATATAGTATAGTTAGATATCGTATGTGCGTATGTGGTACATTTTTGGGGATTGAGGTGGTGCGATACCTAACGCACTGGTTTCCCACCTAGAGAGTCCGGGTGCGAATTCTGGAGGCGCAAATATTTTTCAGTGGTATCCCTAGTTGAGGTGCTTTGTTGCGAGCACTTTGAGTGAGTACGCCGTCCGTCGGATGGGACGTTAAATTGAGGACCCCTTGGTGCCTTTCGACAAGATTAAGCTAATGCCGACGCCGGGTTTCTCTCCACCCTTCATCCTTTATTGTCCATCCCTAATGGCGCAAATGACCTCAGCTGTCGGTCGCCTCCCCAAAAAACAACTACTACTTCGGTTTATATTTTTTCACAGTTGGTAATTGAACTAGGCCACTAATGTTTATTGTGTTGCTGTTGTCTTAAGATGCATTTATACATAAATTTTATTGTTATTTATGAGTAAATTGTGAAATTTATCTTTAATGTTAATCTTATAAATTTGTGACGAGGGACTAGGTGCTAGAAGAGTCTTAACCTTGCCACAAAATAAATACGACCATCTATCCATATATTTTATGGTCATGCCACGCTCTCTGTTCATTCATACCAATCTTAGTCAATCGGAACCCTTTCCTTATTATGCATTCTCTCCCCACTGAAGCCCTCCTGATAAGGACCCCTCACGCCTGACGCAAATGAAAAGAGAGGGCTGCTAAACGCACAACATCCCACCTTATCATTTTCACTAAAATATTTCCTGAATTCCTAAATGATTGCGTTGATGCCTGAAGGTGCAGGTGACCGGGGACATCAACAACGGGGACATCACCATGGGATCGGCAGATAAGAGGACAATGTCTGCGAGTCAAGTTTTGGTGTTTTAACTTTCTTTTATCGCATTCGCTCAAGGAAGCAGATATATAGAACTCATTCTGTCGATAGAGAAATGGAGATATCTTATTTAATTATATATTATGCATCTAAAAGTGCATTTCTCTTTTTGCCACCAATTCAGTCAAAGGCAGAAATCATTTCCCCTTGCGCCGTCAAAAGTCTGTACGAGTGTACCTGGTACCTTTTCAAACGTCTTCCCGCTAAGCAGTTTGGTCTTCTCTCCCTCTCTTAGAAGTTCTTTATCTCCTCATTTAATAATCAAGTGAATTACAGTGATATGTTTTTATAATTATCTTTAAGCCAGCTGTAATGTGCGCATTCATAGCGTGAAGAGATGTGTGACTCAGTGCGTGAAGAGATGTGATCACGCACCGCACATTAAAGGCGTCTCGGCGTGAAGAAAAGGCAACGTAACCTTTCCATCGGACAAGATACGAGGGTTGCTTTGAACATAATAATGAAAAGAAAGTTATTAATTGTTGAAAATGGCTTAATTGTTTTTCGAAGTATTCTTAATGATAATAAATACACTTTTGCTTGCGCTCGAACCAATTTTCGTAACACTTCTTCCACTCCGATTGAGGTACCTCCAAAACATGTTTTTAGAATGGATCAACGGCTTCTTCAGGCGCCGAAAAACGTTGACCACGCGATTTTTTCATGATGAACGAGAACAAAAAGAAGTCATTTGGTGCTAAATCAGGACTGTACGGAGGATGACCCATCGATTCTACGTTTTGGCCAGTCAAATAAGTAGTTAGTTGTTCCAGCCGATCTGTGAGAGCTTGCGTTGTCATGATGAAGAATGATCCTTAGTTGCCGCTTCTTTTTCCGTATTTATTCCACTATACCAAGTACTTCTGGCAAACAAATGCTCGTCTACCATTCATAATACACGGTTCTACGTTGATTTAACGGTACTGTTGCCACATGTCCAGTTATTCCGAAGAACCCGGCGATAATTTGCTTCGATGTGCTTCGTGCACAAATCGCTTTTGTCGGATTTGGCTCGTCTTGGAAGACCCATGCAGTGGATTGCTGTTTTGTTTCGGGCCCATACTCACAGATCCAATACTCGTCACCTGTATAGATGTTATAAATCATGTTATGATCAAACGACAAAATCTTTTGAAGAAAGTTAGCGCAAAAAGGGCCAAACTTTCAAATGGAATCGTCAGATGGCGCCTAAAGCACTTAGTGTTGTCAAGGCTCAGGATATAAGTAGCAACCCTCGTAATGGCGACTTTTACTTTATTTACTACTATGACTAAAGGCTAAAGCGGGATAAAATGATAAAATATGCACTCAGATGGAGCATTATTAGGGATTGAACATTCGAAAGTAATTATTTAGAAACCCCTTTAGCCAAATGTTTAGCTCCATAGGTGGCTCCAGGGGTCTCCTATTGCAAAAAGTATGTTTTTTCGAAAAATTATTTTCCTGAGCGATCCTTGGCTTTAAAAAATCTGCAAAAAATCATGAACATACATTTTTATGCCCGAAAATATTATAATATTATGATTTTTTCAGATTTAAAAAATCAAAATTGAGCTCAGGGAAAATATTTTACCATCTTATCCCGCAATAGCCTTTAATAATGACTATTATTTTACGAAAGTAAAATTATTACAGAAGATGCTATCAGCAATGGTTGAGTTATAACAAAGGAACAAACAATCTATTCTTAAAATGCTCCAGTATTTACGAGTAAATCATTAAGACTCAGAGTTAAATACGCAAGGAAAATTGAAAGATGATAAATATCGATGTTCTTTGAAAATACGTTATAGATTGTGTGATAGTTAAGTAATATTACTGCACAAAAGGAATAAAACCTACATGCATAGAGTATATGACCCACGTATTTATTAGCAATTTGATGTGGGCCGTAGCCGTTGCTTTTCCTCATCGCCCTCGGCAGCTGCAAATCTCTCCCAAGCATTCCACGCCGTCTCCGAGAAATGTTGGACAAAATAGTCTCATATGTGCGAACGCCAGAGGTGGACAGAAGTAGCCCTTTACACTTAGATTTACTGCCCTTATGGTGCGATGTTTTACTTTATAGGGGTTCTGTTTTAAGAGACAGCACCAAAGGCAATAATTCAGCACGGCCGACTGAAAACAGTTTCCATTATAACGGGAAAAAAGCAGAGCCACCACGAAGTAGAATTTTCCATTTGGGCAAAAAAAATTCCTGGGCACTTACTCGAAAAAATGAAATGCCCATGTCCTCGTAAATTATAGAACGCCGAGCGCGGACTCTTCGGCTCCGCTCGGGGTTTGGGGAGGGAAGTGTCGAGGGTGGGATTCTGAGACGGTCATTCGCCATCGAGAACGCGGAAATCGTTCGTCGGCTCTTTTCTGCAGGTGCTCGAAGTTGCGAATATGAATGCAAGAGAGGCGCCGTCGTTGGAGAAGAGTGGTACTGCACTAGCTAAGTGGACGAAATCAGAAAAACATACAAAGCCTAGCGATAGAGTGATTTCACAACGTCTTTCACTTCTCTGGCGATATATTTGTGACAAAAACACGCGAAAATTCTATATTAACACATGCATGCATTGACTGCCAGAGATGAGATGATAAATATTCATTTCTAAGAGTTCCTCCATTTTAAGGAACAGGATTTGAGAAATCTAACACTTTTTCCTGTAACTTCGAAATTTGAAAAAATAGGGAAATTTGGAAGACTAATAACAATCTGAAAAAGACATTTTCTATTAACAGACATATACTAAAACTAAACTAAATACATAGAAAACATAATTAAGCCCATTATAAACATAGTGCATGTATATTTAGCTCGAAAAACAATATTTTTAAATAAAAACAAAAGTGTAAATACTTTGCGTGGACCATTTGATAAGTCCTTAGAAGAAAATAAAAGTACAGATTCTTTTGACTGGTTTTTTTTTATTTCAGAACATCATCTCTCCTTTTAGCTCAATACACCTTTCCCATCGTGTCTCCAACTTTTTTAAGCAGCCCAAAAAGTAGGATTTTGGAAGGTCCTCAAAATAGGCATCAATATGTTGGCGATGACCTCGTTCGACGTAAATCTTTTTACGCCAAGCCATTTTTTCAGGTCTGGCTATGAAAAAAAGCCACTCGGGGTTAAATATGGTGAAGAAAAGGGTCGTTCTAATAATTCGAACTTTAATTCCATAATTTTCGCCATCGAAATTGCGCAGGTGTGCAGTAGTACCCCGTGAATTTGACTCGATGCAAGAAAGTTTGTTCTCTGTCAAATCAGGACGTTTTTACGGATTTCTTCGCGCAATTGTTGCCATAACGACGCATAATACTCTCTAGCCAAATCTTTCCCAGGTTTTTTACAGTAATTTCTTCGTGCTAAATTGAAAATACGAGTACTATATACCTCGTGACACGCCTGTAGCCTCAACAATTTTGCAAACTTCAATTCGTTTATCACTCAAAACCAAATCATGGATTTTATCAATCGTTTCGAAGGGAGTCACTTTCACCGGACGTCCCAAACGACGTTTGTCATTTGTCGATGTACGGCCACATTTAAACTCATTTACCCAATTGTAAGCAGTCGTAAAAACAGGATCAGATGTTTAATAAACTACATCCAACTCGCCTTTTATCTCTATCGGTCTCAATTCGTTTAAAGAGAAATTTTTAGCCACGCCACTAAACTCATTTTTTACCATTTTTCTAAAGAAATAAAAGTTTGTTGCTTCAATCAAGTATGAAAATGAAATCGCGCGATTTATATACTTGAAACTTTAACAGCAGTCTAGTGAGAGACGGGGCTTACCAAAAGCAAACCTTTTCCGATACTAGGAGGATGTTTTTAGAATTTCTAATGAGTTATTTAACGATCCATAAAAAACTGATCACGGACCCCATTTTTCAGGCATTCCTTGCAGGTTTGATCATGTAGCTGGGGTCCAAAAAATGAAGGACCTCTTTCCTAATCAAAGGATGTTGAAGACATGTCTTCCTGGGAGTTCAATCGATTCTGCTACAAGACATGAGACCATTGATACATTAATGGCAGCACCGTTAAATGTCACACTTCGTATCATGGTTACACCACAGTCTCATGCAGAATTTTTAAGCATCTAATAAGCAGAGATGATATCTCTGTTTGAAATCAAGAGAGTCCATTAAGCAATGTCCACTTAGAATTCTTCAACTTCAATTTATATTGTCAAGAAGACGAATAGTCTCTTTTGCTTCAGGGAAATAAATTATTGGAGTATATCCTTCCACAAAAGTCCACGAAACCACAATACTGTTATGTCCGCCAGTCCATTCCACAGTCCTTCGAATGGCCATCTCGGGCATCGTTAATTCACACACCGTGGATTTCCCTGTGGGAGCATTCCGCTTCGTATTAATGGTTACGACGTGCGTGGCCTCTTTACTGAATAATCCTGTAGATCCGTCAACAGTCTGATACCACTTCTATAGTGCTTTAATAAACTTAAATCATTATCACATATTAACTGATTGACGTAAGGTTGTTGCAGTCGACATTTTTATATAGAAAGACTCCCATGAATCACCAGTTGTAATTCAATAGAAAACAAGTAAGGTAGAAGATATTTTCAAATACCACCGAAAAACAGACGGAGTTAAATTTTTAGAGATGGTGATAAAACACGTTTGAAAAGCCTTTGCTTAGTGTTGGAATCACACATGCTACATTTTGGCTGTTGATTTCGCACAATATATATATATGGGAGGAATGTATATGGATGGCTGAGGCTTTCATGACTGACGTGAATATTTCACATTTCCCAGGAAACCATGGAGAGGGGATCTACTCGTAAAGGGGATACTACACGAGTTTGATAACCGTCGTAACTCCGGTAAAATCCGAAGATTTTGAGGAATTGTTGCGAGAAATGAATGGCATTAAATTGCTATTGTGCCCAAGCATCTGCAAAATCGCCGAAACTTCATTTGAGGTAAAATGCAAATGGTTCTAATAGGAATCATTGCTTCGCAGGTATTAAACATGAACTGCATATGATAAGTTTTTAACTGACAGAAATAGAAAAAAATATTCCCTGCAAAGAGTTTTTTGAAATATGTATGCTTTATTTATTGTTCTTCGAAACCTTTTTTTTCATTTTTCAGCTCCGTAAAACTATGTCACTTATTTAAAAGCCTACCAGTTTTGAGCACACAACCGTGATTGTCAACGTGAACTTCTAGGATATGGAAATCTAAATACGCGCAACTGAAATGACAGAACGTCCTCGTTGTCCATCTCTTGGCAATTATTCGCAACGCAACAAAGTATCATTTTTGAAAAAGCTTCATTTTTAAATGTCTTATATTTTATACATGAAAGTTTTACTGTTTAATCACTGTTTCAGTATTTTTAATTAAGACATTTTATTATAATAAATTAAGTTATAAATGAGTATATTTTTAGTATTTTATCCCTACCAAAGTTATGCGTGTCAACACGGGGAATTCGTTCCGTCTGTGATTCGTAATTATGAAATTATTGTCGAATTAAAATTATCGATGCAATGTTGTATCGATACTCCCAACGTACAGGGTTCGTCCGGAAAATAAGTGTACTGAGCTCAGGAAAAAAAAATTATTACACTTTTACATATCTTAAGCTAATATTCCTCAAAATAGGACCCTTGTGAGTCGATACACTTGTTCCAGCGGCGTTCCCATTCCTGGAACGCTCCCGCGAAGGCATCATCGGGAACCTCTCGAAGACACGTCGTCACGGCCTCTTTGACGGCGTCCAAAGTCCCGTATCGCGTTCCTTTCAAACTCCTCTTTATCTTCGGGAACAGAAAGAAGTCCGGTGGTGCCAAGTCCGGGCTGTAGGGCGGGTTCGGCAGCGTTGCCACGCCGTGCTTGGCCAAGAAGTCCGACACGACAAGCGCGGTGTGAGACGGCGCATTGTCGTGATGCAGCCGCCAGATGTTTTTGATCGCTGGCCGGACGCGGGCGACTCGTGCACTATTGTTTTTGGCACATTACACTGCTCTGCTATCATCCGAACACTAATACGACGATCAGAGTTCAGTACATCGCGAACTTTTCGCACATTTTCGTCGGTGAGTGTCGTTGATGGGCGTCCAGGCCGTGGTTCGTCGTCGACCTCTTCTCTGCCCTCCACGAACATCTTGTGCCAACGATAGATCATGTTTCTGGACATGGCTGACTCCCCGTAAGCCTGATTAATCATACCGAGAGTTTCGGTAGACAATTTCCCAAGCTTTACCGCAAATTTGATGGAATAACGCTGCTCCAAAAACTTCGGCATCGCGTTCCGTGACGTGGGTCGAGCGTGGAGGTTCGCGTTAACAGAGCTCCTCACTACACCACAGCTCAGAGCCGACTGCCTTTTTCAGCGTCGCTTGCCAACATACCCCCCTCCAATCGCAGCCCGTCAGAGCGGTGCTGGGCGCGCCTGGAGCGGCGCGCCCAGCCCAGGAGTCAGTACACTTATTTTCCGGACGAACCCTGCAAGACAAATTCTCATTCAAATGTTTCATTTTCAATGCATCTTTATGCGGCCCGAGTACGGGAAATGATAACAAACATATAAAGTGAGAGATTACGGTTGTAAAAAACTTGGACAAAAGCTTTACCATATTAGAATGGGAATTACTTATCATAAGTTAAAATCTTCCAAAGAGAGGTTAAGAATAAAAATTAGTCCTTTTACTTACGAAATGGCTAAATATCCTGCGTGAATTAGTGGTAGATTACGTCACAATAAAAATATATTTGTTTTTTAAGGGTCACCGCATTATTTTATAGATAGCCTAGTGAAATGATGCGTAAGAAAAATTTAAGTCTTGAAAAACCTCTTATTTTAATTGCGTGCATACTCTTAAAAACGATAATCTCGTGGCATCCATTCTCCCTGGCGCTTGTTCTTTGTTCCGCAATCTGCACCTCACGAATGGGAGTCGTCACTCAATCGACTCATTTCCATCAAGAACGTCAGATTTATTTAAAAGTCGGGCGACCGAGGAAACCCTTCGAACTTATTTCTTCACTTCAAAATGTAAAGCGGCGAAGGTCAAGTTTTTGAGCAGAGGCGAAGATTCCTTCGAAGCGTCGAAAACCACGATGAGGAGAACGAGACAAGCGCTCGAAGGAAACCAAAAGTAATCATCCTCTCTCCCGGAGCATTAAAACGACAAATCTTTGTGGGATAAGATAAAATTTGGCAAACTCACACAAAATTTTTTAATCCTTTTTTTGTGAATTTAAAATTTTTGTAAAATTCTCGAAAAAAGATTAAAGATTTTTTTGTGAGTTCTACTAAATTTATCTTATTCCTCAAGATAAAAGTTCAAAAGTTTGAGCCCGATACAACTTAAAGAATAATTCCTTTTCAGATACTTTTCCTTCTCATCCGAGAGGTTATATCATGGACCCAAAATATGGTCATCGATACATGAGCAGATATGTAGAACGCTACGGACCGAAATGAAGTTATTCCCGCTGGATAAAGTTATTCTTTTTGAAATGTATCCGAGCGCAGCGAACAAAATGCGCGATAAAGGGAGCAAGGCCGATGAAAAGAAATGCATCCTCCGTCTCGTATACTCTCAATCCCAGACTTCTAGACCACAATTACCGTAATGAAAGGAAAGAAAGTCCTCTTCCTCTCTCTTGGCAGTCATTTCACTTCGGAGAGAGTGTTTCTTTTCTCAAAAGAACGACCAACGTTTTAAAAAGGTCGGAGGTTGAACTCAAGTTTTCAAGACATGCCCCTGCTCACGTGAAAACAAAAAGGCAGAGCCCTTGTTGATGTGGCCTTCCTCAACTGCGGACGAGGGAAACCTTAAGGAAAACCTCACGGTGTATCCGAGGCTGCTTATCTTGGCTCGCGCCTCTTTAAGTAAGCGTCAGCAACCGTACCTCCTTGACTCAGAGGTAACTCTTTAATCAAGGTAATGGGTATGTGGATGTCGCGTTTGAAAAAAAAGTGAAATATGTTTCATCAGATTGGGAGTTTACGCTCGTATTAAGAAAGTAGACCTGACGTGAGCTTTTAGTTGAAAAGTAATCGTATCATTAATCTGCCGAGGGGCACGAAGGGAGCAGGCTTTCATTTCTTTGTCATATTATACACCAGTCTAACTTTTAAATAGAACAAACTGCCTACATTTTATCCATTAACATGTCAAGCTAAATGGGTATTTATTTTATATAATACTGCAATATACAGAACATTTTTTCTGGTATTAAGCAGCATTCAATGGTTACATACAAATATATGTAGGTAAAGGGTTCAGTAATTGGATTAGAAGTAATGAGATTGGAATATTAATTTATCCAGGGTTTGTGACTCAATGGCTAAATTTTAATAATGGTATTATTAATGGCTCATGTGTGTAAAAACAATGGCAACAATCGTTGATCATAATTGGCTGAACCCGATTTGGCACAAAAGTTAAAAGAAAAAACTTTATTCACACCTAAACAAACGTCCAAGTTTAATTGCAGAATTTCTCGTCAAAACGAAAACGATTTGAAGTGAAACGAAATTCTGATTCGAATGAAATGGCAAAATGTATTCGATTCAGCGCGCGAGTGGTAATTAATTAGCATTATATCCTATCTTGGCTAGACCTCTCAGTAAGCTCTGGCGTAAAAATATTTGTGACTCCCATATTTCATTTACCACGAGACTTTGCATTAAAAAGCTCTCTTGGAATTTATCATTCTCTTTCTATTCGTTTTCATGTAATTTCTTATTCTTTTTCTTAGCTAATTTAATTTAGTAAATGTCGAAAGTTTCATTCTTATTCTATATTTTGTTTGTTTATTACGTGTAATGTTTTGGTTTTCATGGTTCCTATCACGAAAAAATCACATTTTTATATTTTGCTCGATATAGTAACACCGTGAAGGCTTCAGTTAATGGAGTTAGAAGACTAATCGTTGAAATTCTCTTCTGTTTTTGAATGATAAATCGGATACCTGAGTATTAATTTTGTTTTGGGTGTGATTATTACCGTAGGGTTAGTGGTGGGTTTCCTACTTTTGATCAATTCATCCACATACATGCAAGTTTATGTGATTATATCTATTTATATGATTATATCTACTTATATGATCGTCTATTTACATGATTATGTAATCTGTGTGCATTTATTTTGTTGGTGGCCATCTGTTACTTCAACTCTTGCATATATTTGTATGCATAGTTGAAAATGTTTTAATTAATTTATGGCTTATTAAAATTTAATAATTAATAATTTTATTAATTATGCGCCATAATTTTTTTAGATTATCTTATTAAAAGCACGTGTGTGATCAATGAATGTTAGATGTGTTTCCAAGTTCAACTCTTTCTGCTTCTCTAAATTTTTTTCCCTGTAAATACATTGAGAATCGTGTATTCAGCATATCGCAATGTTAAAGAAATACGCTAGGGGTGAAGTACGTCAAACAAAAGCTAAAGGTAACATAGTCCGCAGCAAATACGATGAAAGAGAACGTTGAACCGCAAGTTTGCTTCGTCGCTCCTAGATGATTACCTAAATTTTTCACAATGCAAAATTTTGCCTTAAAGAGGAAAATGTTTTATAATGAAGATCCATCAACCAATCAGAACCGATCGCTAAACATTTGATTACGTTCTAAACTTTAGACTAAAGTGTCTTGATATGGATTACTGGGGTGTGGAGACGAATGGAGAAAATTAAGAAGACCACTGAATACGTTTTTGGTAATATTATGGAATGGAGTGGAGTTTGTAGGGAGAAATTTGAAGAGGAGAGGAAAAGTGGATGCAGAAGAAGGTTGTGGTAAAGGAGACCCATTCCGCATATATATCCAGCGAAAAATAATGGAATGACTCGCACATGAAATGTCCGAACAAAGTAATCGGGAAAATTCGATAAGAAAATTATCAAATTATTATCGAATATGTCAATTCAAGGTTATATCGATATACATCTTCGATTCCTGACGTAGACACTTGTCCATTCATATCTGTATTTGCCAATGGATATTTATGCGGGTGCGTACGGAAAATAATAACACATGTATACGTTGATTCGATCTGTAAAAATGTGGTCAAAAAAGTTACCAAAATAGAATGAAAATTAATTGCTTTGTTTTAAAAACATTTTTTAATGATATCTTAAAAAATAAATATAATCCAGTTAGTTACGCGAGGGCTATTTACCCTGCATAAAATTTGAGCAAATGAAATCAAAATTAAAATATTTCCATTTTAAAGAGTCACCGCATTATTTCATAGATTTCCGAGAATAATTAGAAACGAATTGGAGAGAATAAATCATCTCTTTATTTCCAACAGTGGATTTAACTAACTGAGAAAATATTAAAGCTCCCTGAAAAGGTGCAAAGCATAAGCATACACTCCGTTTATCACAACAAAATGGCGGTGTTACAACTTTACTTCGCGTAACGTATAACTGTGGGAGTATTATTTTTCCCTTCAAGGGAAAAGACATCTCTCATTTCTTTCTTCATTCGCCATCTCTAAATGGGTGGGAGGAAGGACGACATGGTTTTCATCGCGTGGAGGAAAGTTAAGCTCTTTATTTTTCATTTTAAAGACCTTGGGGGAAATATAATCCTTCTCTCTCACGCACAGATACGTACAAGGCTGTTGGGGGGTCGTCCGGGGATAAAACAAGTCGTCGAGGGGCCAACGCTAAATCCTCATTTCAAAGTCCAAGTGCTGTCACATCCCCTTCCCTTCCTGCAAAAATTGCAGGCAGCATGAAGGGGGCAGGAGGGAAGGGGTGGGCGGGGAGAAAAAAACGGTAAACGTGGACGGCCATTTTAAATTTGGGAGATTTCTCTCGCCCATGATTTTCCAAAAATGAGGGGAACGGGTAACCATGGCTGCGCGAATATGACACATCAAAAACGAGCGATGTCGGACCCATTATCGAATGCTTTAAAATTATTGGATTGATTTTATTTTTCAAGTGCCAACAAATATCTTCATGTCAGTGCTACCTTCGCCTTAGTGGTGGTGTCAATTTGGGCTGTAACCCATAAAATGTGAAAACTCATTCACGGATACGTGGACCAGGATACGGAGCAATTTTTTTATAAATGACACTCTTAAATGTTTCCGTTTGTTTCAAGCTTAAAGGCGGGGTTGAGGATAATTGTGGATTCCATAGAGGTTTTACCGCACATGTATGGCTTCACTTCCACCAATATAAGGAAACATTTCAACGGAAGGATGGCCATAGACCACTATATAACTGGGCATACATGGTGTTTCTAAAAAGTATAGGGAGGATTTTCGGAGAAATAGATTTATTTTAGATATTGTTAAAATGCCTCAAAAGTCTTCAAAATGCATCCCTTGAACGTCGGGGTTCTTTTGTCAGCGGCGCTACCTCGACTCGAAGGCTCCCTGGTAGGCGGACTCCGGAAGGTCCTTAAGGGTACGCTTGCAAGCTTCTTTGACGGCACTTTGAGTTCCATGGTGGTGTCCTTTGAGGGAGGGTTTCACTTTTGGGAATATGTAATAGTCTGCTGGTGTCAATTAAGGGGGTTGGGGAATCGTCGCGATGCCGTAGTAGGAGGTATTGGCAAGCAGACACTCGACTCTGCTCTTGGTCGTCCGTCGATACCTTCGGGATGAGTTAAGTGCAGATCTTTCGCATCGCTAAATTTTTAGTGATAATGGTCTGCACTGTAATCTTATCAATGCCAATACGATTTGCAATTAAGCGCACACTTAACTAAAAGTCTGACTTTAGCACTTCACGCAAACATCAGGAAATAATAATTAGCCACAAAGCCATAAATTCCCCAAATTTAAGCCAATATTTCAAAACAAATATTAGAAAATTTGGACAGGTGGAAGAATTCTTTGCTTTCGGAAGTCATGGCCACATGAAGTGCAAGCACTCGTAGCACGATATACACATGTCTCTTATTAAAAATTAATAATCCATTCAATGGCCTAAGGCTGCTTAAAAATTACCACTTTGCACACAAATTAAGAAAATACAATTGCTAGCTTCATACGCCAATGCGCACGAAGTTTCTATTAGTTGTTGGATTAAATGAAACATTCCTCAGAGAAAGAACCTCGATGGAAAACACAACGTGAGGAATAAGCAAACCGATTGTTACGGACGCAAATTCTCTCGATGGGATCTCCCCATCTTTGGGAGAAAGGGGAACAAACAGGGCCAAGTTCAACCTTTAGGAGGAAATTTCATCCCGCACCCTGTCTCCCTTCTGCTTTACTTCGAATTGTTCTTTTTTCAGCAATTGAGTTCCTTAGAGAGGGGGAAGATGGGGACGTCAGAACAGACAGAGACCGATAAAACGATATTATTAATCCTTGTCAATTTTATTAAGGATTAAATAAAACACCCGAAATAAATATTCACGAGTGGAAGAGGTAGACGGAATGGATATCCATTCCCCCCCTTGTAACCGGGGGAACACCCCGCGGAGGAAGAGTCCCCCTCCTTTTCCCTTTAGTAGTTCGAATAGGGACCCTAAATTTAAAAAAATATGAACGCCGATCAACGGCGGAGCGATTCCCTTTCCATTTGACCCTATGATCCACTGGAAGAACTATCGGTTTACATGGCGTATCCTTTTACATATTCGTCTCTTTCCCCTCCGAGCTTTCGAATCCGCTCTCAACTCTACTTCTCCGCCCCCGCTCCACCCCCTGTCTCCCCACCCCCGCGTCCCGCGGGCGAGGAAAACGGGATGTCTTTGAAATTTGATGCCGGCGAAAGAGAGGAACACTCCTGAAGAATTCCCCCCCCCCCATATGATGCCGTCATCCCTCCTTTCCTCTTCAGACACCCTTCCGCCCACTTTTTAACAAAAAATACAACATCCACAGTTGAATATGACCGTGAACCAATGAACATTGCCAATTTGATGTTCTCGGGTATCTGAGACAGACACGTCCGGGACCAATGCAGGCGGAGATGGTAGATGATTGGAACTGCAGGTCGAACGGAATAATTTGACATAAATTAAAAATAATGATTGGATGGGAATGAGTCAAAAGAACAATCATGAAACCGTAGCTCAGCCTTTCTTTGCCCTCGGGACAAGAAGTCCGGAAAGTAGAACATTGACGCCGTGGGCAATGGACGTTTTACGCAACTCTTTTCTTTATCCGCGACCAATCGTAAATTATAAAGACTTCAGACATTTAAATTTAATCGATCTCCTTCAAGACGCATTCGAATCATCAATCCTCAGAGTATAGTTCGTTCTCAAAATTAATCCCGTTTCCCTGCTTTTCTTCGCCCATTTTTAGTAAGTATTGAGTTTTGTTTGATATTAAACGTCTTAATATTAAATCACCTGTTTCTCGTCGGCCCAGGAACTTAAATACTTTAAATGCCGACTCTTTGGGTCCGGACTACATCAAATATTTTAAATTTGGTGGCACGTGAAACACGGTGACACATACGGCACTTGGGTCAGAACTATATTAAATATCAAAATATTCCGTTTGAGGTGAATGATTTTTTTACACTCTGAATTTGTTGCATCGTAATACACATTTAGCGGATAACTCCGTTTAAAAATTTACTGTCGTGACATCGCCCAAGGTTTCTTGGAATTTATCAAATTAGGCGTTGGAATCAACTCTTTTTTGCACGAATCACAATTTTTTTGCGACTGACTAGTAGGTCGTAGGTAGATAACTAATTTATAATAGGTTGCGACTTAAGAACTCTGATTTGGAGGATCAACGTAAGGTTCGATGAAATATCGGTAGCTAATATTTAACACGACTCCGCCTAAGTCGTAGACCGGCCCCGCCCAACGACTCTACACCTCTCGTGACCCACAATCGCTGCAGGGGGGAGGGGAGGAGATTGGACTGAAATGCACCGGCTGGCCCCGGGGTGTTCGATGCATGCAGCCAGATTGAGGGGGAGGGAGGGAGGAATGTGCCCTCGGGAATATGCCTCCCACCCCCAGTATCGGGCTGCAAATCGCCGTTGGGCGAGGGAGGTGTGGGTGATTCGAACGATGAGGGAGGTCAAGAGGCAGCGGAGTGGGGGCACGCTCGATTGTTCCTCTCCTGAGGGCGGTCGCTAACTCCACCCCCGGCCATCAATAACGGCGGTGACGACGTTTGAGGATAGAAGCGATGCGACGGCCAATACGTACGACCCCCTCTGGCGACCGGTTCAGGATCGGTCTGAGATGAGCCAATCTGCAGCATTTGAGGTCCATGCTTGCTCCTTCCGAAGAATAAAGTGACAAGAATTCGACCGTCTCTCGCAATCACGTCCTCCAGAAAATAAATCATAGACGGCCGTTGTTATACATGCATATTCGGGTCAAAGTGAAACTCAAAGAAGAAGACTGAAGCCTTCAAAAGGAAAATTCACCTTGTGTAAAAGTGCTACAAACGCACACGATATTTATTATTATTATATATCAGATGTTATCCAAAGGTTATATTTAAATCCCAGGCCAGCCATTCGATGAAATTGTTTCAAGGAATAGTGAAGCAAATTTTGTGCAACATTATTTTAATATATAACGGTAATAAATGAAAATATTTCTTTTTTGTCGATTGGTTGATGACCATTAGATGAAGAAAATCACTTTAAATCTTGTTTTATTTTCAGAACTGGAAATATTGTTTTATATGAGAATGATATTATTAGAAGATTTATTTCAGAAGGTAATGTTTTTTTCAATTGAACTTACGATAATGATCTCCTAAACTGAGAAAGTTTCTTTTGTCTGCAGAAATATCAAAAGAGTTTTTCCAACCTTCGTTTCCCAATCGAACGATGAAACATTGGATAGCTCTTACCCGAAAATTTAGGATAGAAGGATTTCTGGACATTAGAAACCCAAACAATGTAGAAAATTTTTCACAGTGGGAATATGATTTATCATTGAAATGTAGGGTATGTATTAAGTAATTATTTGAATATTTGAATAGCTCAACAATTGCTCACTTTCCAATTGAATTTCACTTCAAATTTCATTTCAGCTTCACTTAGACTTCAGGTGAAAAAAAACTTTATTTTAAAAGAAATAAAACTTCTTGGCCCTTTAAAATGGATATAATCCGCGACATAACGGCTTCAAGCTTGGGGAGGGAAATCAAATTATTTTCTGCACTGCCGCCAAACAGTTTGAACCTTCAATTGTTTTACAATTTGCCATTGAGTTGTTCAAAAAAGAATTATTCATTCGAGTCAATTACTAGAAAACAAGTTAGAGACGGCGAATCGTGCGAAAATAACTGGTTAGATTTGATTGAAAAATGAGTGATTCATAAAAATTCTACCATCGGAAATGTGCTGGAGCCGCCCAATATTTATAAGTTCTGATGACATCGAAGTATCCATTCTTGTGAGAAAGAAATACGTATAGAGTATAAATTTTTGTTCGAAAAGAAAAATGTCTGCTCTTTCAAAAAGTTCACTAGGTGTTTCGTTCGAAGGTGTCTTCCACTCGCACGATTTCTAATTAATCTATACAAATTTGACAAATATATTTTTAAAATTTTGCTTTAGCATATTTTACATAAAAATTTTATTGAGTGGCTTGAGTGTTAATATACAAAAGCTTAAAAAAACAATAAAAAGGTCGCTATGTTGGTGCGACTGTATAAAGAGGTATGTATGTACAGGTATAATAAAGAATAAATCATTCCTCTACTTGTGCTATAACTGTACATTTTATGATTTTGTCGAATAATGAAATGACACATAGCTGCTTTTGTCTTGTCACGTGATGAATTTTAAGATGAACGAATTGGCCTTTGTCTTTATAATGGGCTATAACTTAAAGAAATGTTTTCATTCGCGAAGGAGAAAGATAGAGGATAAAATTTCTCGATAACTTACAAGAATGTCGCCGTGCTGATAGAGGAAATTATTCCGTCATTCAGACATTTTTAAAGGGTCTCTTTATCGCTTTACAATTTATGAATTAAAATACGAAAATGAGCCGTATCCAAACAAAATATCAATTGAATGGAAGTGTGAATTCGAAGCTAGAAATAAAATCAGGAGAGAAGTTGGAAAAAGTTGGAAATTGTACCTACCATGCAATGAACATAGGTAGGAGAAAGTTTCGCGGACATGAAGAACATACGAGCAAGCACATCGGATTGGCATAAAATGAGAGGCGACCTTCATGAATGGGTAACGACTTGAGACATCAGACTACCAGCGAGGAAGTCGTCCGTGAATAATATCAAAATCACGGGGAGCAAAAGACATTCTATGCATCAAAGCCGTTGATTTCCATTTGAAAACCAGATTGGAGAAGGAAGGTGCTCTCTCTAATCCGATATATACAAATTATAGAGAAAGAAACGAATTAGCTTAATCGTAGTGTAAAACGGAAGCAATGGGTAGCGAAAAATACGATAAGAAAGAGCAGAACCAAATGGACTGAGCACAGCTAGGGATGAAATTAATGTCAATTGAAATTTTGATTCTTGGGACGTTCAATAAATTCTTCTAAAAAAATAAACAAACTAGTTTGGGAAGATTTTTTTAATTTTAAAATTTATTCTCTTATTAAGCTACTTATTTTTCCCAGCGTTTCCCTATTTATTTTTAAACATTCAAAAGGTGCGATTCGAAATATTACCATGTCATATACCTGTGACCTCTACTATTTCACAAAATTCTATTTTTGCGGATCACTGAAAAGCATATCGTAGCTTTTTTTATCAATTATTTTGGACGAAGTCGTCACTGGGCGTCCCGCACGATACTCATCATTTTTCGATGCACGACCACGTTTAAACTCATTCACCCAATTGTAAAACAGTCGTAAAAACAGGAACATGTGTGTCATAAACTTCATTCAACTCGGTGTTAATTCTTTTAACGAGAACTGTTCGATAACGCCACTAAACTAATTTTTTTACCATTTTTCTAAGAAAACCAAAGTTTTTGCCTTAAATCAATTACGAAATTAAATCAAGTGATTTATACGGGTATGCGTATATTTGAAACAGCAGTCTAGAGAGAGATGAGGTTTACTAAGAGCAAATATTTTCCGATACTACGAACCGATCTCTCGTATGTTCTTAAAGAACTATTGAGGGAACCACGTAGAAGGGAGAGCAACACCTTGAAAATCAAATGATCGAATGAGTGACTGTCAGGATTGTTAAAGAGTATGGCAGGCCTTACAAAGGAATGGCATACAAAGCGGAAAAGTAGATGAAGAACAAAAGTAGGCTAAGGTCAACCAGTGTTTGAAATTAAGGACTAATCAAATACTTATTTTTCAAGAAAACTTCCAGAGAGCATCATACTGTTTCTCCGGATACATTATTTTTCAAACATATATTGTCCACTGACACACGAGGACCTGTCCATGGCATCCACGGCTTGCTAGAGCTTAGACTATCGCTTGAATCGTGTACCCTGGTGAATATGGATACGCGCCGTTTGCTGAATATTCAAATGCGGCGGGTATTGTTTCCATGGCCCGTCCCGTATTTGGGTCGACTCGATTTCAATAGTGACGACTATGTACACCAAAGCCTTGCACCCTTTGAACAAGACACTTGGAAGAGAAACACCCGACGCGAATTTGGGCGATCTCCCGGATTGGCCCGTCGTGTCGATTGGAAATTCGGCGGAGTCAGTATTTCGAAGCTTGAATTTTTGCGTCAACATACCGACCGATGAAGTTTATAAATGGACACAGGATTTAACCATCCATAACCTTATAAGCCCCAAATTAGACGATTCTAAACACTAAAGCCCTCTAGATCAGCATTTTGTAACATTTTCACACTTCCCTTTGTTCCGTCCAAAATATTGGTCATTTTCATCCCTCTTCCTCGCATACCCAATATTATTTCCTCCACCACAGTCGTCATCGTCTCTTAATATACGAGGGTAGGCTGAAAATGAATGCACACATCCTTGTAGACTACAAACAAAATGACCTTCTGAAGCACTCCTAGTGGCATGTGGAAGTAACATTCCCCCTTAACACGGATGTGCAGGTTTGAGGTCGTTTCATTCATCCAGTGTATTTTGAGAAGAATGGAGACGTGTTCTATTGCTATGTTAATGCAAGTTGAACAGCGTGCTGTTTTCAAATATTTAACTGCTGAAAAAGTGACTCCCATTGAGATTCATCGTCGTTTAAAGGCTGTATATGGTGACGATGCCGTCGATACGGTCTACTGTTCATCGATGGGTAGTAAAATGTCGTGGTTGCGAGCCTGGAAAGGCCATAATTGTTGATGAAACACGCAGCGGACGTCCGATCACTGCCACAGACGATAAACATCGCAAACTCGTCGAAGATGTAATTCAAAATGACCGGCGAATCACTCAAAAACGTATCGCAAACCATATTGGAATATCCAAGAAACGTGTCGGCTTCATTATTGAACAATTGGGATACCGTAAAATCTGTGCACGATGGGTACCACGCCGTCTCACAGATGAGAACAAACAAAACCCTTCTTGTACCCCCAATCTTGCGCATTGCGATTTTTATTTATTCCATCAACTCAAGAGACACCGCAACTGCCTTTACTGGCATCCCGTTTTTTGCCTTCTTCGTAAATCTCTCAGCTACCTTCTCCTTTTGCCTAACAAGCTCACCCAGTACTTCTTGATTTATTTTTCTGTGTCTTTTATTTTACCCATCCTCCTAAAAACTCACACCTCCAAAATTACCCATCCACACTTTCACTTAAAACACCAAACATTTAAACACCGTAATTAATATGCTTCATATCAAAGTGTTCGCTAAATTTTTTTAACCTCACTGGGATTTTGCCCTCAACAGATCTTTGTCTAAACGTGCTCATTACTTTACCTTTTCCATCCAAAACACTTTTTTAACTAAGTAAAGTGTTTCACTCGATCAAATTCATGTCTTCAAGCTTAATGTTCACTTTAGCCTACCCATTTCACGAGGGTCTTACTTTTTCTTGCCATAATTTTCTCAGGATTGATTCACATCCCATTCCTATCGCACTAGTTCTATAATGCGCTCAACGCCGATTACAGTCATTTAAATGACAGGCTATTTGAAGCAAATGGAACTGATTTGATGATTTTCCACCAACTTTTATTCCTTTCTCGATCCTTCCCCAATCCTCTCTCACCCTTTTTGAGGATTTGCGACGGGAAAATGCGCGAGGATTTCTGTGCCCTCGCTTTTAAGGGGAAGGTCATGGTGCAGGAAAGAGAAAAGAGAATTAAGGATGCAGATGAAGCCGATAGACAGGATTTTCGTTATTCGGAGGCCTTTACGGCCCATCCCGCTTTGCAATTGTTATGCTAGTTCGCGAGCGGAGTTGCAGCCCGCTTTCTCAAATCAAGGCTTAGCGTTTCCCACCTCATCGGACGGGGAGAGCATTTGCATTTAGGTCCTATTCCAAGGAAGGTTTCAAGTAAGTTTTTCTTCTTATCTGACGGAAAAGTCTCCGAGGATATTTTGCCCTGGTCTAATGAAATGGCGGAGATCAGGGTAATGGCTTCAATTACCATTAAATCAACACTTTCACCCTATAAAAGTTTAACGCTTGACAACAAAAACGTTGGGCATCAATTTCAATTCTTTCTATTAAATTTAAATGCAATTTTATCCTTTAACATGTTTTTTCCACTTAACTGGACTTATAGACAGTTAAAAAAAACTCTATAAATGCCTTATAAAAGTGCTGAATCAGACTTTCAGCATTTTTAATTTCGATTATATCAAATAAAATACCGATAATTTTTTTGACCATTGCTTCTTGGTTAAAGTGTTTGCCTTTCGTGTCAAAGTAAAATATAAAAGTGAATGAATGAAAATATATAAATTTGTACACAAAATTTCAATTCTAAATATCAAAATAGCTTAAAAATGTAAGAGTAGCCGAATACTTAGTTCAGGAAAAGAGGCGGCACACGTTAAAGAGTAATTAAATGCAATGAGTTTACTGTTTGCAGGATATTTTTTGCATAAAATCCCGGAATAAATTTTTTAATTGTCTTTTATTCATAAAAAGAAGAATATTGGTGAAGAATCTATCGAAAGTGAACAAAGTTCATGAAATGCGAATAGGAAGAAGCGATGAAAGCATTCGCCTCCGTGAAAGGATAAACAGCTAGGGCAGAGAAGCGATATATTTATCCGAATACCGAGTGCTTGGTGAGGTAAATATGAGATAAAGGAAAGATAAGACATGAAAAAGCAAGCTTTCAGATTTTTTCCAGTAAAAATAAGTTCATATTAAAAGGGAAGATGGCAAATTTATTCGTTTTCTTGGACGTTTTGTTGCTATATTCCTCAACTCCCCAATACCCTGCCAAAACACCCTTGCCGCCGACTAGGACTTGATGCGTATTTAGACGAATGACTGCTGCGTGTGGTCACGCCACCTCTTATTACTGTGTGTTGGAGGAGTGGTTAGGAATGATCGGCGCCATTATTCAAGAGCCGCGCCCAATTATCCAGAGTGCTCCCCCCGCCCCCTTGACTGAAATGACTGGCGAACGAATCAGAGTGAACGCACTCTCTCGAGGAGAGGAGGCGAGTGATTTTTCGGAAAGCGATGTTCAACTCAAATCGGGCGACCGAATGACTCACTCGCGATGGAAAAAACACTCCGCCGCAAATCCGCGCCATTGTATACACACGCACAGAAACACACAGAAAGGTCAAAAAATTGAGTAAAACTTTATTCAACCTAATTGAGATAATATCACTTCAAATCATTCAGCGATGTGTCCCACATCGTTTGAATTTAACTCCTGATGTACTTATTTTATTCGTCTGGAAAACATATTTTCCTCCGGGATACTTCCTTAATGCCACATTCAAACTGATACGGAGTGCATCTGAACATTATCCCGCGTTACTATAACTTATTGTGCTATCGATATTTTTATATAAATTGATTTGATTCATTCACAAGTAAGTGAAGAAGGTGGAGTGGTAAGTGGTATGTGTCTAGGATGCTTATAAATCTAACTGCACTCGATTTTTCATCTTTCCATCCGTGGGGTCCTTACGTTAACAAGCAAAATAAACGATTAGCCGGCATCGCGGCCGACGCGACGATACTAATCACAGCCGACAGAAGGAATTCATCATCAAGATGTAGCGCATCGCAAACCCCTTCCATATCTACATCTACATCTACATCTACTCAATACCCCGCAAGCCGCCGCAAGGGCGTGTGGCGGGGGGTGCTAGGACACCACCCATAATTTAGAAAAGAAAAATAATAAAAAAAAAAATCGCATACAATAACGACAAAATCATATATAAAAAAAACATGGCATACATTCATGCATGAACACTTACACCCCACACACATGCAAACACTCAAACTACCAACTAACATACACATGCACCTGAAAGTATACCTAACATCTCTATAGTGTTTAATTTTGTTCCGACTTGTAAATTCAAAGTTTTTAATATTTCTAAAGTGACTTCGGTTTCTTGCTATTATGATTACTGATTGTTCGGGGAAAGAATGAGTATTTGTACCTATCTGTCTTGGAATCTATCTCCCATATCATGTGCATCAAGGATTTTTTTTCTTTTCCTACCTTCCAGTGAGAGTGATTAATACAGCGAATAAAAATGACCGACAACCCCGAAGCATAATGAACCCGAACCGCCGGCGGAGTCCTTTCGATTCTGTTGAACACGGTCGCGATGGACGGCTGACCCGAGGTCAGCGATTTCTTCGCTCGTTTTTCATGGCGAAGCGTTTTTTTTAAAGGTAAATATGCGGCGGGCCCTGTCTCCATCCGTCATCCTTTCCCTCTGACAGCCGCAAGGGAACGGGAGTGCTAACTCATCCCCATGTGGTGTCATCATCAATATTTCAATCAGGAGATTGGCTGACTACTTCAACCCTCAAACTCTGCCACCTCAACTCTCTTGGATACGCCCTGAGATGGCTGCTCTTACGCTTGACACCCTACAGTAATTGGCTTACACTTCTTCCTTCCTTGGTCTTCCTCTTGAGGCGTCTCATTTCATCCCCTCTAATTCCAATTATAATATGGTCCTTGCATCTCCATATATTTTCACATGTTACACAAATTGCGTCGCGTTTACTCTTCCGCGTTTTCAATTCACTTTCCTCGAGATTGGCAAGCTAAGAATAATTTTAAATTTTTAAGGTTTAAGGCTTGAAATGCTACAGAAGACATTGCACTCCGTTTGTGACATTTTTCAGGGTATAATACCACGTCATACGCAGGTTTGGTCACTCTGAGCCTCTCTTCATTTCATAAACAAATATCTCCCGAAAAGAAAAAAATATTGGCTTTGAGTGGGCCAGCCTTTTTCGCAGAGTTCTGTGTATCGTTTTTAGAATACTCCCGCGTGATTTACTTGTTTTTACTCACAGTGATCTTTAGAGTGGCATATCATCTATTCCCTCCTCGTATACTTTTCCATTTTCAATTTTGATTCGCAGCATCCACCTCCAGCAACGCATTTTCCTCAGATCTGCTTACGCAGACTGATCCATGCGTCTCTCAAAAGAGACGAGGGTCGATTTGATCGCGGGCGTTTCCACTGCTGCCTCGTTAACCAAGATTCTCTCTCATCTGATCCTGGAGGTTGCCTCTTTAACCGTGAAAGCTTTCACGGAGTGAGCCGTTCCCCGAACTCCTTCCATTCTCCCGGAGTAGGCTTAGGGGAAAGATGCTTCCGAGATAATCGAGAGACGATCAGCTAGTTCCGATTTCCCTCCTCTAGGGGAAACACCCCAGCGTTCATAATCCCAATTCCAGGATTTTCAGTGATCAACATTCAGAACTTCTTCGTAGCACTTTCATTACCGAAGTTCGTCTAGGACGGCCGTGCTCGTTTTATTTTTAGTTACGGCGGATTTCAATTATATGAATTAGTTACTTACGATTTGGAATATTATTTCAAGTCTGGTCTTCTCTGTCCGTGAAAAATTGCGGAATTCCATAGCCACAGGTTTCTGAAAATAAGAATGTTTGGAAGTTCCAGCAGTTTTCTCTTGTCTTAATGGCCACCAGCGAAGTTTGAATTCACGTATTCAACTGCTAACGTTTTGCACACAATGATTAGGACGACTTTTCATATCAAATACGCGCCACGTTCGAATGAAACTGTAAAAAAGTTTGAAAAAAAACAGACAGTTCATTTGGTAACAAAATGTTGAAATAGAAAGACGTTCATTTAAAAATATGCATTTTATTGCAAATTTATTTGGAAAATGAAAATAATTATCCAAGAGAAACACTGAATCTTTCTGATCATAAATCTGACACTCTCTTTATCAATAAATTCAGCTTTGAAAGACGTTCTCATTTATTCTTGCTTTAAGTTATGTTCTAATGAGAGCGATAATTGTATGGATAGTGTATGTATACACACGCACTATTTCTCAAAAGCGGTTCTAGCGGTTTCCATGGAACTTCGAAATTATAGATGTTTGAATTTGTGATATTCATTAGCTTGGTTTAAACATTTCCAAATTTCATTTGAGGTAAACCACCGGGGTGAAAATAAGCGTTAATTGTTTATGTGACTATGTAAATAAGACTAGTTCATTCAATATTTTATTAGTTGAGGATTCCATTGGGTTGAGCCTCATACTTGCTTGAGGAAACTCATCATTGGGCATTAGGTTTCGTAAAATTTGAATGATCTGCATGGTAACATGGAATTGAGCTCGGTGACCTTCAATTTATTTCATGCCACACACAGGTAATAATATACACCCTATTATTCTGCGAGGTGTGGGTTTATTTATATAAAAATTTTACTTTTCAATTTTGTCTTCTTTTCATTTAAAATAAAGATTTTGCTGAAAAAAAGGGTTTAAACGAGCACGAAGGAAAAGGCTCACATTACCTATGTAATTCAGTTCAAAAAACGTACGAATTAGCTTCAAACGTTCACGCATTACTTATAAACTATAAGAAAACTTCTTGAGTAAAATAATGCAAAATTAAAAGTGATTAAAAACGTCGATCGTAATTTCCATTTCCTTAATAATTGAATAAAACGAGGGGAATCCGCCAATTTTCAATACGAGAAAGGGATTCAGTTCGGTCTTGTCATTTCGACTGAAATTTACTGAAAATGTGGAAATATCGCCAAGAAGTTTGTGTTCACGTTCATTAAGAACGCCGGCGTGCATACAAAAGAGATTGAACTGAAAGAACGTCACGCGATGTCAATGAAGACACACCACATTACACAAGTACAATCGTTCAACGCATCGGAAACGTGAAAACTTCCGCCAAATCATTATTCATATACGAATATCCTGAACGCTCTCCTCCAATTGGCCAAATTTTTTTAAAATCTCGATTAAAGTATTTGTATGATTATTCACCAACTTACCTTGGCATTTGCAAGAGAAAATGTTGCATTGAGTCATCCCATTACTTTTTGTTGGCAAACTATGGACATGGATTTCTTTATCGTCCCTTTATATTTCAAATATGTCAAATTTGCCTTACCATTAAAATTCACCTCGTAAACTATTTTAAATGCGTGTCTAAATATGTTCCAAACTCTTTATATCTTAAAACATTGCATACTTATAGTGATACTTTTCTGTGATTCCTTCAAGCAATTATGCCAAAGCCTATCGCGTCGCCATCAGCCACAGTATCTAACCCGAAGGCTCCTATGATAGGCGAGGGGTTTAGATCATCAAATGATACGAAGCTCGATACGGATAGTGAAAGGATTAACAGGATTGGGGTAGGCAGTTCAAAATTACATATCCTGCCTGGTGTTTCCTGACAAGAACTGGAGAAATTATCAAAAACATATCATGATTCCTTAGAAATTTAAGGGTGTGCAAAGTCACCAGAAATTGCACCTATACCCTCGGGTCCTAATTTTATCCAGAGGACTTGGGTGCGTTCCGAGGACCTGAGATCGTTTGGCCCATTCCACTAGCACGTCTTTCTGGGTGAACACTAAACATTGGACGGAGCAGGAGCGCCAATGGATTTCACCAGAAAGAAGGATAATGCATGCTCCGCCAATCATTTATTATTTTTCGATACCTATTAGAATATACTAATTAAGCATCAAAGATTCAGAGCCTTAATTGGGGAAAAAAAAGACATTCATTTATTCAAGATGTCTTTAAAAGAAGATGGACCAACCAGTGAGAACATTAACGGAAGAATTGCGTCAGTTGAGGGATCTTTTTCGAAGAGTAGGATCAAAGATGTAAGGGAATGACCAGTGATGTGGAGTTTTATGGATGGAGAAATAAACTGTTTCGTTGAGGTTAGAGGATAAGCGAGGATCTGATACCTTTGAGAATTTGGTGTGGAAAACGACGGAGAAAGTGATTTGGATGAAGAGGAAATCTAAGAGCAAATTGTTTGGGGAGTATGTTAGAAGAAGAATTGATGTTGATGAGAGAAATTGAAAGGAAGCAGAGTAGTTGATGAGTGCAGGGAATACTGCGCGGCAATGACGCACTGTGAGATGGAGGGGAGAATGTTGGAGAAACGAGGCAGAGGGAGGAAAGGATTAGGCAAGTTGGACGGAAAGGGGTGAGACAGATAGTTTGCGAAGTTGAATACATGGTTTATCTTATTGTGTACGTTTTGGATACTCATCGGTATGTTAAAAAGTGCAACATGTCTTAGCTCTCTGATCCATCAAAAACCTCTCCTACGGTCAATAGCCGGAATCAACAATTTCAATTCAAAAAACAAGCACATACGACCTGAATTACTATCAATGGAACAAATTGATGGTCTGTTTAAACATGCTGAGAATTGTCCCATCCGTGCTCAGGTAAGGAGACACTTTATGAAATGCCACCCCAATGGCGAGGGGGGGGGAGATCAGGGTGGAAAAGGGTGACGCAGGGAGAGCGGGGCCTTCAACTCATCCTAATGCCGTCACGGGAGGTCGCTCCTGGCGTTGGCACCTTCCGTAATGAAATCGCGGAAGCACTTCGGAAGCGCACTCCGGGGCAACGGCTGGATGGGCAAACTGATGGCCCGAGCGTGGGATGCGCCCCCCGCCCCGCCGCAGACCCAAGTCATTATCAGTTTGGCGCCATCATAACACTCCCACCGAGGAAGCACCAGCGAGGTCCCTTAGTTACTTAACGTTTTTTCACTTAAATTCACTTCGGAAGTTTCATTTGCAAAAAAAATGCATTCGCCATTGAGCCTATAACTCATAATAAAATCTGCAGATCACTATAAAATACGTTTACCATTATAATGCGTATTAAAATTCTCATGGAGTCCACTGCTTGACGCGTAATATGTTACCGAGTCGGATATATGCGTACTACCTATAGGCTGAAAAGCCCGGTGGGAAAAATTTGTGGGGCATATTAATTTCATTATTTGTTACATAGTACCCTGCAAGCCAACGTTAGGGTGTGAGGCAGGGGATTATTGCACAAAAGACTACTTCGACCCTAAATACTTTCCCCAAGGCAATCAAATGAAAACCAAGCACCCGCTACAATAAACAGTTCGCGCACCAATAATGACATGACCCAATAACTCTGTGAGTTGTAATTATGAATTTCTCCTACGACGGAGATGGCAGTATTGATACGTTAAAATCTTGCTTCTAGCAGCCTGTGTGTTCTGGTGGGTGTTCGGTTTTCATTTGACTGCCCTTATTAAATCTGGCTCCTAAATGCTGCACACGATCTAATTCGGTAGTGAGTGTAATTTCATGAGGATCGCATATGCTAACTGAATCTTCTAAATGATTCGTAAATAGCGAGATATGGCAATTCTCTTTAACATTTTCATCATATTTCTAATTTACAGGGTGAGTTCCAAAAGTAATGCAATTATTTGTTTTAATTAGTTTATTAAATAGATTTGCTCAAACACTTAAAATTCTTCAAAGTACTGTCCTTGGGCCTCTATACGTTTTTCCAGCGACTCTGTCATGACCGGTACATGCCTTTGGAGGCGTCTTCGGGAACTTCTCGCAAGGTCTTCGTCATGGCTGATTGAATCTCTTCCATGGACGAAAACCGGGTTTCTTTCAGGGCTACTTCATCCGAGGGAACAAAAAGAAGTCTGCTGGGGCGGCGTCAGGACTATAGGGGGGTGGGGGGAACCTGATGGTTCGCCAGGAACTCGTGGATTCGAAGCGTGTTGTGGCAAGGTGCGTTGTCGTGATGGAGTTGCCTGGTAGCGGAGATGTCTTTTCTCGTGCGGCCTGATGCGATGAGCCTTTCTCGGAGTCTTTGCAGCACATTCACATTCGGCAGCGTTAACTGTGTGTCCTCGAGGAACTAACTCCTTATGGACCACTCCTTTAATGTCTAAAAACACAATGAGCATTGTTTTCACTTTTGATTTGCTCATTCATGCCTTTTTGGGCTTAGGAAACTGGTCGGTGTGCCACTCAGAGCTTTGGCGTTTTATTTCTGGGTCGTATGCAAAAACCCAGGTTTCATTACCAGTGATGACGTTGTCCAAATAATCAGGTTCATTTTCAATACATTGCAAAAGTTCACATGAAATTTCCGCTCGGTTGGTATTTCGTGACACAGTCGGCTCGCAGTTGATTACAATAACTAACGTCCTTCCGCTTGCACAGCTCGGAGAGCACTGAGACCGGTTTTGCGGCAAAGCTCAGCGCCCTTCCACCTAATCCCAAGTAATTCAATCCCACTCCAACTAATAGGAGCATCGGGAGGAATTTAATTGCATTACTTTTGGAACGCACCTTGTATGCTTGCTGCATATTCTAAATGAGGCCTAAATGGCGAAATATGTCAATTCTCTTTAAGCTTTTTTATCACATTTCTCATTTATATTGGGCTGAGTCGTAATTACGTCAAGTCACCCCCGTGACGCTCTATGTAGCAGTCCTCTCTCGCCCCAGAGCCCTCTGACCAACAATTAAGCGCACACTGGGACACCTGAACTGTATTCCTTGATGGCCGGTATATCCATGGACGAAAGGCAATCATCTTACTCCTCGGATAAGTCGAAGCCTGTTCTAGCATCAACAGTTTCGGGGAATCCATCTTTGACCTTTCCAGAAATTTCTCCTGCTGTCATTGTTTATATGTTTATATTAGATTGCATAAGTTCTTCATATAAAATTTCATCCATTCCCCATGTATTGACGGATTTTCCCTATTTTACGAAATTTCTCCTTTGATGCCCAATTTCAAATTATTTCCGTGTCCAAATTCCGTCGTAGGTCTTGACTGATTCAATCTTTTACTACTCCTTTCACTTAGAATTCACCCATATATATATATATATATATATATATATATATATATATATATATAATATATATATATATATACAAATATATAAAAACACAGATGTAGATTTTTAGAATATAGAGACACAAAGAAAGGACACTCACAATTTGTTATTTTACGTTTCGACAGCACGGCTGTCGTCTTCAGAATGGCGTTCTCGGGGAAGAGCGGAGAGGATGTGCGGGGGAGAGGTGGGGGAAGGAGAGGTAAAGGGACCAATAGGAAATGAACAAGGGGGTGGGGGGGATATGTAGGCAGCCAATTGATGCATTCAGTGGGCTTGGTTCAGCCCGGGCGGTTTGAATGATTGGGCCACCCAGATATGCGCCATCTCGCGGGTTCTCACCTCTATTATATTCGCAGATTTGGGAAGGATTTCAATCACCGAAACAGAGAAGCAGTCGTCAAAAGATTGGTTGTGGGAAGCGGTGTGAGTAGGGATGGGATAATTAAGAAAGGTGGGGGATTTGGTGGAATAACGGTGGTTATTCATGCGGAGGGAAAGTGCGGTCGTGCATTCGCCCACGTAGAAGGCAGGGCAGAAGTTACAGGAGAGGCGATATATAATATTTTTTGAGGTACAGGTGGCGAGTGGTTGGGAGTTGGTACTGAGTGAGGGGGAGGGTCTTAAAAGATGACAGCATTTGCAGCGTGGGCGGTTGCATGGTGCGGATAGGGGCGGGGGAGAGACGGGGGTGCTTGAAGTTGGATTTGTGGACTTAAAGATGTCTCGCAGGTTCGACGGGCGTTTAAATGAAACAGAGGGACAGTGTGGGTGTCAATTCAATGACAAAATATATTTACAAATAAAAGGCACTGCAATGGGCACGCGTATGGCTCCTGCATACGCCAATCTTTTTATGGGTAAACTAGAACACGACTTTCTGCAACAACAAACCCTAAAACCACTTTTTTGGGCCCGCTATATTGATGATATTTTCCTCCTTTGGTCCCACGGACGCGAAACTTTATCCTCTTTCATTTCCTCTCTCAACTCCTCCTCCTCAGTTTCATTCACTTCTTCTATATCCGACTCGAATATTACCTTCCTAGATATCGATATTCACCTCCAAAACAATACGTTTCACACTTCAGTCCACATTAAATCAACCAATAAGCAACAATATCTTCATTTCGACAGCTGCCATCCTCCTCACACAAAGCGCTCCATCCCATTCTCACTCTCTATCCGTGGCTTCCGTCTCTGCAACAACACCCCCTCCCAACAGAAATACTTGGACCAGCTGCATGAATCCCTCAGAAAATGTGGGTACCCGGAAAAACTCTCCCCCGCCCCTATCCGCACCATGCAACCGCCCACGCTGCAAATGCTGTCATCTTTTAAGACCCTCCCCCTCACTCAGTACCAACTCCCAACCACTCGTCACCTGTACCTCAAAAAATATTATATATCGCCTCTCCTGTAACTTCTGCCCTGCCTTCTACGTGGGCGAATGCACGACCGCACTTTCCCTCCGCATGAATAACCACCGTTATTCCACCAAATCCCCCACCTTTCTTAATTATCCCATCCCTACTCACACCGCTTCCCACAACCAATCTTTTGACGACTGCTTCTCTGTTTCGGTGATTGAAATCCTTCCCAAATCTGCGAGTATAATAGAGGTGAGAACCCGCGAGATGGCGCATATCTGGGTGGCCCAATCATTCAAACCGCCCGGGCTGAACCAAGCCCACTGAATGCATCAATTGGCTGCCTACATATCCCCCCCACCCCCTTGTTCATTTCCTATTGGTCCCTTTACCTCTCCTTCCCCCACCTCTCCCCCGCACATCCTCTCCGCTCTTCCCCGAGAACGCCATTCTGAAGACGACAGCCGTGCTGTCGAAACGTAAAATAACAAATTGTGAGTGTCCTTTCTTTGTGTCTCTATATTCTAAAAATCTACATCTGTGTTTTTATATATTTGTGTGTCGCCGATGAGCGTTCCATTTCGAAGATATTTTATATATATATATATATATATATGTATATATATATGGATAGATATATATATATGGATATATATATGGATATATATATATATATGGATATATATATATATATATATATATATGGATATATATATATATATATATATATGGATATATATATATATATATATATGGATATATATATATATATATATATATATATATATATATATATATATATATATATATATATGGGTGAAAAAAGGTGATGACCATGTAAGATAATGCCTTGATGCATGCTCGGATGTTTACTTATGACAATATCAGAATTGAAGTATCTCAGGTTTTCCCGGCGTATGGTATTCAAGAAGTTCTCTCGGGTTTCCCACCGGGTCAATTTGCAGTACGTCGACGCTTCGATAGCTGACTCTGCCATCGTCTTCAGGGTGAAGACGATGAAGAGTCAGCCACTTCACCCCGAAGACGATGGCAGAGTCAGCCATCGAAACGTCGGTGTACTGCAACCTGACCCGGTGGAAAACCCGAGAGAACTTTTTGAATATTAGGATTTACTTTCCAATTCCTGATTAAAACGTACGTTTTGAAACGAAGTCATTGACTTTTATCTGCGAATGCATCACAAGCTAAACATTTTACCGAATTGATACCTTGATTCGAATGAGAACAGTTAAGACTGCACACGTTGTCACTCATGAAATGGGTTTGGAATGAAGCAGAAACAATTCGTGAGCGGCAATGAACAACAATATTAATGAATGAAGTTGATCAGGTCATATTCATTAAAATTGAACATCCAAATAAGAGATGATAGGGGGCATTATTATATAGCGTTGGTATGTGATTCTATCCAAACACTTGGTTTATCAATAAAGATTTTGTCAAAGACACAGACAGACATTCCGTCAAAGTTGAATAACGGATTTCTGCACACGTCTGCGAGTTCAAGAAATGTGTCATGACTTCAACAGACACAAAAATTATCCATTTAATAATTCACTAATTTTATTGATAAATATGAAAATTAATGAATTTTATCCAATTCTTGTCTCACACGGAGAACATACGTGAATGTAATCTCTCGTAATGAATCACGAAAGGTGTAGAAAGTGTAGCTAAAAAAGTATAAAAACATGACAATCCACTCTACGATGTTCCCGCACTGCCGTAGCATAAATGCTGTTCGTAGATTTGGGCAGAACGGTTAACTTAGAGATCATTCGCAGGCTTTTCGCCATCATCATCGGAATTTCAATCCTTTGATAACCTGGCTGGAGCCCGTCACTCTTCCCTTGATCAAATTCAAATTCTCTTCGAAACGCCCTAATAGGTCCACTTTCTTGCATCCGTCTCCACTTGGCCTACGCCTATTTGTCCCGTGGTCTTCCTAGTGGTGCCTTCCCTTTCATTTTTCCTTCTTTTCATGTGTGCTTTCTACTGAAGAACACCATTACGCCTTAAGGCGCCGCCCCCCCCCCCCCCCGGTCTCTCCGGTTCTCCTTTCTTTACGAGGTTCTCCATATTCAGACCGCCTCCTCTGCTCCTCCGTATAATTCTATATTTCTCATTTTAAATGCACGCACGGGGCACACTCAAACACCCGCTGTTGTTTCCACAGCACGTTCAATTCCTCTGGGGATGTGCTATTCGAATTTCCTCCCGCACACCTACTGCATTGGGAACACCGAAATGGAATGTGTAGACTCGATTAAATGCCTGGGCGTTACTCACGATCTCTCCTGGGTGAAGCACATACCTGTTAGCTTGTTCACATATGTGGACAAGCTAACAAAACATTAGGATTTATTAGAAGAGTAATGGGTAAATGTGATGAAAAGGTGAAAGAGAAATGTTATCTGTCGTTGGTTAGGCCTCATTTAGAATATGCGCTAGTATATGGGATCCTCACGAAGTTGGATTAATTGCCGAAAAGGATCGCGTGCATCGTAGAGGTAGCTTGATTTGTTAAACGTAGTTATGATAAACTTAGTAGCGTATCCAAAATATTAGAGGAGCTAGGCTGGGAATCACTCACACAGCGAAGGTTGGATCACAGATTGAAGCTCTTGCAGAAATTGGAAGATCTCTTTAGCAGTGATGTTCAAAATGTATTATTACCCCCATTGTACTTCGGTAGGAGAGATCATGTCAGTAAAAATAGAGAGATTAAGTTTAGGGCAGATAGGTTTGAGATGTCAATTTTTCCACGAACGATAACGGATCAAAAAAACATTGTCCGACCGCGGTAGGGGTAAAAATATCCGGGTCAAAATTTAGTCTGGTGTGTATTCACCCCCTGCCACACACCCTAGTTGTGGCTTGCAGGGTACTAAAATATTTAAAAATATCTAATATCTTCCTCACACGTGTGATCCACTCGTATTGCGGGGTGAGGCACGCGGAATATAAAAACCCGAGCCAGCGTCGGCCCTTTCGGCTTCCGTCGGGAAGCCACCCTCGCCTTGTGGATTCAGCCGACGCCCTCCCTTCCCCCCTCCGCCCGAGCAAGGGAGGGAGGAGGGCAACGCCATTGAAGAGGGCGGGGAAAGGTGGAGTGGGCACACTCTGACGCGCCCGGCCAGAGACCACCACTCTGCCCGCCGGGGCGTGAAGCGGAGGGACGACCGCGGGTGCCGGTTAACTCCGAACCGAGTGGCGGGGAATTGCAGGGGGGGATATCCGTCCTCCCTCGTGTCTTTCGGGTCTGCTCGTTCGTTGCCTTCCCCATCCCCCGAAAGGCCGCCCGGACCCCGAGGACTCTTTCGTAAATCCCTATGGATTCCTGAATCTTTTATTGCGAAGACGAGGGTCGGGGAAGATAAAGCTCGACGGTGGAAGTTGAAGAAGGGAAATCCACCAGGGTTCTCGCACACGCGTTCCTCCCTGAAGATATTTGGCCGGAAAGTGAGACGTTTCAGGGCGGTAGTTGAAACTTAGCCTGGAAGTTAAGTGTTTCTAAACGCTCGCAGAGCACACAACCCCACCCAACCCCACGCCGTTCGAGGGAAGATTGTTATGGGGTAAAAAAGAATTCATTTGGAGTTATCCTATTATAATCATGGAGTCCCACGAAGTAGACCCAGAAAATGTTTGCTATTCAGAGGAGATTAAAGTCATTCATAAAATATCTCATTTCCAGTTATTTCGAAAAAATAACCTTTTTATACTTTAGTAAGTACCATTATTTTATATATACTACCATTCACTAACTTTCTCCATTCTTCCCTCCCATTCCTCCCTCCTTCTTCATATACTTCTCTCCCCTCCGTCACATTTATATATTGTTTCATTCGTGCTCTTCTGTTTCTGAGGTTTCTAACATTCGGCAAGTCTCGAGTCTCTTAGACGACATCCGCCATTCATGACTTCCGCGGTCCACTCCCTCTCTCTCTCAAACCACTCATTCTTTGTCTCTATCAAATATCCATCTCTTTAGTGTAATTTTACCTCCATTGATTCTCTCAACATGACCGAGTCGACAAGGTAGATTTCTTTCACACTTGCCAATTAATTGGGGTATCCAGTCCACGGCCTTTCAGGAAGCACGCTGATTTCTCAACCTATGCCACCTCCAAAACACCTCGAGTACCACTTAACCACCGCATTCGGTAAATATTTGAGTTCACCATGGCACAATAAAACCACTTCACTCTCAAGCAACACTTTCCTGGGGAGGATAGAGGCATTTTTTCCTATCTTAGACTTATGAGAGTCTTGTCGGCCATTTTAAAAAGCTCAATCACTTAGAAACGGATGTTTTCTTCAGAGCATTATCACCGTAAACAGCTGTCAACATTTCAGTAATTTATTGATAACGTTTACCGCTCTCCACCAAAAACTTGATGTTGATTCGATACTCCGTGATTTCGTCAATTTTCATTTCCAACAAACAATAAAGCCAGGGCAACAGAAACTAACATAACTGGTACAATACGCACAGCTCGACGATCCGGCAAGCACAGACGGCTCATTGGGTCTCAGGCAACCAGCGCCGCTGGTGGGCGGGGCTATAGTCCGCGTTATGGCCACCAGATTGCACCAGTTTGCGTATTTATCTTACATATTACGTATTCCCTTTGAGGAGCATTCCATATGTTACCGAAACCCTTTCTCCCAAAATCATCACGCCTTAACCGCTCAATATCTCTTCTATCACCTTCCGCAAACACCCTCCGAGGATACGTGAATTTAATCTTACTTTTTTTGCAATTATTTCGTCGCACGTACTAGGCATGTAACTACTACTCCAATTCTCATAATTCAACAAAACACTTATAGTTAACAAAGGTATTCATTCGTCCTCAATGCCTATCTCTCGATTTCCTCTAATGCTAGAGGCACCCAGGTTTCTACTTAAATCTCCGCAAACAGGAACTAAGCCACGCTCTCTCCCAGCAACACGACATCATCAGGCAATAGAACGGGAACAATTTACACCTTTAATCCTTCCACCCGCCTTGTCCTTCTCACAAGCACACAAAACAGAGTTGATGACAAAACGCATGCTTGTTTCACTTCATGCTCGACTTAAAATCAATCACTCGAGAGTCCCATTCACTTTCACATTTGTCGTCATACTTCCAGACATCTCTACTTTTACATAATTAAATACATGAATCCACATTCATTCCACTTCACTCCAAATTCCTTCAAGGCAACCTACAGGGTTCGTCCGGAAAATAAGTGTACTGAGCTCAGGAAAAAAAATTTATTACACTTTTACATATCTTAAGCTAATATTCCTCAAAATAGGACCCTTGTGAGTCGATACACTTGTTCCAGCGGCGTTCCCATTCCTGGAACGCTCCCGCGAAGGCATCATCGGGAACCTCTCGAAGACTCGTCGTCGACCTCTTATCTGCCCTCCACGAACATCTTGTGCCACCGAAAGATCATGTTTCTGGACATGGCTGACTCCCCGTAAGCCTGGTTAATCATACCGACAGTTTCGGTAGACGATTTCCCAAGCTTTACCGCAAATTTGATGGGATAACGCTGCTCCAAAAACTTCGGCATCGCGTTCCGTGACGTGGGTCGAGCGTGGAGGTTCGCGTTAACAGAGCTCCTCACTACACCACAGCTCAGAGCCGACTGCCTTTTTCAGCGTCGCTTGCCAACATACCCCCCTCCAATCGCAGCCCATCAGAGCGGTGCTGGGCGCGCCTGGAGCGGCGCGCCCAGCCCAGGAGTCAGTACACTTATTTTCCGGACGAACCCTGTATAAACCTTATCCAAATTTTATGCCTATTTTAACCACCTCACACCTGGCCTTACAAAACATTTCTCTTTCTTCTTAGGGAAAATAAGTCAATGTCTGCTGTTTCCGCAAAATGTATTAAACCAGACCTAAACTCTGACAGCTTTATCAATTGTAAGACAGTGATAAGATATACTAAGTAAGAAATATCTTTTTTCGGTGTTGATTTATATTAAATAGTGTGTTCACATAATAATAATTTCAACGTCATTCTGAGAAATAGGTACTTAGAATATAACTTAAAAGTAAGAAATTTTCATGCTGAACCGACGGAGGACTTTGATAAAAAAAGGGAAACAATAAATTTACAATTTGCCATTACCACTGCGACATCGTATAGGAAAATTTCAAAGGAAAACACTCCAGCCATTTATTGTTTCACCTGAAATAATCATAGAATACTTTGCTTGATTTACTTTTATTGGAAACTGAAGGAATTTGGGGAATCAGGTTCCCTGCTGTTCCCTGGATATCAGCAAGGCCGAAGCTATTTACTCTATCCATATGCCAGTCTGAATTTCTGCAGATAGGATCAATTTATCAAACAGAGTCTATCATTAGGGAATCTGCTGCAGTCACACGATACTTTTTATCGCAAATTTTGGGTTAAAATAAAGAAGTGTAAAAACAGAAAGTTTTAAAAAATCTCATCTACTACGCTCTGCATTGTAAAGCAGAATTGGGTTTAATGTCTCAAGCTCGACTGGAAAAAATGTGATCAAAAGTGATGAAATGTTTTCAAATGGCTTTCAAATTTCAAAATTTAATTAACTGAATTTATCTAGATTTTAAAAAAGATGGAAAGCAAATAAGTACGCACAACGGATCTGTCGCTGGTTCAAATTACGCGGGCAATTAAAAACGTCGAAATCGGTGAGGGTGCATCACAAAAAAATGGCAACGCAGATCTCAGCGGGACAAGGGAAAATAAATTTTTGTAATATTTCAAAACTTGGCATTACTCCTACGACAACGTGTAGGGAAATTTAAAAGGGTAAAACTTCAGCCACTTATTATTTCACGTGAAATAAACACATAGTTCAGCTTTAATTGAGTTTTCTGGCAACTGAAGGCATAAAATTGGGTTCACTGGCCTAATGATTTTTACTAAAGCACCAAAAAAATGCTGCTAGCGACTTGGTTATTATGATACCAATCCAGATATGGCTCCACAAATATTTGCACATGATACTAAAACTTCACATTAAGTTATACTTGAAACTTGGTTTGGAATCTAGACAATTTTTCCTCCACAGTACGGTGTGGAACTTGGCTGCTCTCGCCGCTAGTGTTTTAATGGCGCTATCCATAAACTTAGTAGCGTATCCAAAATATTAGATGAGCTAGGCTGGATCGACGATTAAATTACTGCAGATTAAATCTCCTGCATACATTGGAAGGATGTCTCTTTAGCAGTGATGCTGAAAATATATTATTAACCCCTTCGTACTACGGCAGGAGAGGTCATGTTAATAAAATGATAGAGATCAAATGCAGAACAGATAGAGTTAATATTTAATTTATCCCACGAATGATAAGGGATCAGCAGAGGTAGGGGTAAAAATATCTTGGATCATAAGGTATTCTAGTGTGTAATCACCCCTGTCGCAAACCCTAGCGGTGGCTTTCGGGGTACTAAGAATACTCCGAAAGAGAAATGTAAGGTACGTGCGGAGTTTATACGTTATTCTAAAAAAGCGTAGCAGGAGGAGAAACGAGAAAGATGGAAAGTTGGAGACGAAGGAACGGCGATCACTGCAAATGAAGGGAGGAAGAGGGCACAAGTTTTCGGGGATAGAGACACGTAAAGGCGCGCTTAGGCGACCCTCAACTTGCGAGAGATCACTCAAGAGCAGAGGAGAGCGGTTGGCCGAAAAAATGTTGGACTCCTCGTCGGGGATGTAAAGGAGGGATTGCAACCCCTTAATTCGAATTGGTAGCGCCAGGCGTCTGCCCATTGTTTGGAGCATGAGCTCCAAACAATGATGATTTAATGCATTCCGATCTATTTCCGTTACTTACATGCTCCATTCGGCATATGCATACAGGATTACGTAAACTATCTGGCCAAACTTCCGAAATAGTCGCTTCTCACAGAATCACGTAGCTCTACCCCAATATGTTAACTCCGAGCCATCGTTCACTCGAGTTTTCCCAGAGTAACGAGCAAACACCGGAGGAATGAATTCGTAATATCCCCGCGAAGTGCTCCAACTGCCGGCGGATAACATCTCCTCCCTCGCTCATCGCCTCCACTTCTTTCTAGCAGTCTCTTTTAATCTAATGCGCCCTTCCCTTCCTTTCAGATCCTCCTGGGGGCTTCCCTCCCCTATAATCTTTCCCTCCATAAACACCCTAAGTTTGCCCTCATACCTTAGAAAGTGAAGAACTCAGTTATTTTCTTTTTTATTATCTATAAGTGCCCTCTAAGTACACACAATGTAAGACCTCTATCACCATCGGTGTATTTCATTCCCCCAATTCTTCTCCATGTCCAAAATTAAAATTCTTCAATTTTTCTCGACCTCTGCTCTCAGCGCCCATTTTTCGTATTTTAACCACAAATAATTCGATGTGATTCACTATTGCGTTTAAATAAAATTCAGAATAGTTGAACGTCAATACGCGAATACGCCCGAATACGTATACTATTAAGTGAACGGCGAAACATGGTTTGTGTACATACATGTAATATCTTTTCAGAATGGGAATGTGAATAATTAGGTAATTATCTTTGGTGACGTGTAGTGTGAGTATAATTAGGAGGCGTGCTAAGACTGCGTTAGAAGTGTAACCGTACTTTGTATCGGGGTTAATCAGCAAGCCACCAAAGCCACTTGTTTTTAACTTAAGTTTTACGCCGGCATATATTATAAATATTCACGTTTTTGGTGTTTTTAGTGATCTTTTTCCATTTTCCTTCCCAGCCCATATTCTCCCTTATCCCTTACCCATCCCACCTGGTTCTTGCAGCGCCTGTCGCGCACAGTTTCGGTTGATCGCGGTGTATTAATGTAGTTGTAGCAGTAAACCACAATGTATGGACTCCCTGGACACGATCTTATTTGCGTGTTCCAATAAAAACAAACCCAAACCAAAAATTCAGGAAAAATGGACACTTAAGGTCACAAAATAACAATTTCTTTCTTTTCTTGATCTATTGTTTGTTTTGTGCTCAAAACACTGGATGTTACATCAGTTCTGAAACCATCAAATTATGAGTGCCTCGAGAGGTGACGGAGCCTTTACAGGATCACCCGCCCAATCCTCACGTGGTTCTCCGCAAAGGCCTTTTCCGCATGGCAAACAAAAAATCATGGGCTTAACTGAAAATATTTTTTACCGATGTCGCAATGTAAAGATTCTACGATGTTATAAGCAAATTCGGTTTCATTTTAAAATAGACCTACAAAATATTCATAAACCTTATATATCGATATCACACTGTCAAAAACGAACGCAGGATAACTTTTCATTCTACCTCAACGTAAATGGCTACTTCAGCGTAAAGTGCCAACCTTATACGAGAAATAGATATCTTATCCAAAGATATTTTTGTCTTATATGTAGATGAAAAGTAGCTAGACCGTAATATTATTATTATCATTACGTATTTGGAAATAGATCAAAATAATACTGATGCAGCCGTTCTGATAAAAGATTTTTGAAATTTGTTATTCGCGAAAATTTGGATTTTTTCACGTTAATTAAGTTGGCGAAGTGACAATTAAGTGACGTGAACACAGATGAATAACAGAAAGAGATTAGAACGCCTCGTCAAACGCATGGAATTGTGGAATTAATGACCTCAGAAGTGAAAGACGAAGTTCATTCAGGAAGGGAAGTCAAGTCTGTCGGAAAGAGGCGTGAGTTATGCACGTCTGAATAAGGTTTTAAAAAAAAGGCGATATAAGGTTTCGGAAAATACACAATTGAAAAGAGGATTCGGAGAAGAGAAAGCTGAAGTCACCAGATAAAACAATAAATAACAAGTCCTATTTATTTCAAAATTTTAATAAATCCTCCCATGAAGCGGCCTTCTCCGAAGACAAAGGGGTCCTCAAATATTACCCATGAATCGGTAAAACATTGTGCTGTCGTAAATCGCAATAAAATAATGGAAAGAGTTTCCGCGTTGGGTAGTTTTTTTTTATACGCCTTCGACGATTTAGCCAAATCAAACGCAAAAGTTAAATTCAAACACAACACGTGTCAGCCATTGCCCTTGATAATCACTAAGTGGAAGCATTTATATTTACAAACAGAAAGAAATTAAACCATTACCTTAGCCAACGGAGATGCATATTTCAAGAGTCAACTAGAGCCGAATTAACATCAGGCGAAATGAAAATTTCAAATTTTTATAACCTCTATAAATTAGTTGAAAAAGTAATTTCCAAGTACTTGAATGGACAAGTGGCTGATATAAATATTCTTTCATCCTTAATTAAAAACGTAAAGAGAGAATTTAACTCGACAAATGTAATGTAAACCGATTACAATGCAGAGCTCATCACAACTCACAATTTTTCGTTGCTTTCATATATTATTTGGCATATTCTTGATGACAAAAATATTTAATTTTCATTTTCAGATAAATTGCCAAAACTCAAATTACTACGGTCGATGATCACCGTATTCAATGCATTGTTTAACACTAGCAGGCGTATGCGCTTCCACCAAGTTATCCATGGAAGAAAGATCTGTAAAAAATAAGAATGTTTAGCCAGTTAGTATTTTTACAGTATTTTTAAATGAAAACGTTTAACGTGAAGTTAGGAAAGTCACAGGAAATCTATCCACGCTGTGCGTTGTGTTTTAAGGAATGCTCCGATTCCAAGGTATTGCCGAAAGTGCCCAATTCCCGATAAATAATATATTCTGGTGAATAAAAAATAATTCTCCTCTAAGGTAAATGCCAGATGTGGCGTAAAAAGGCCAAAGTGCATTATACTCAATCGATTCTTTTTTTGCAAATATTAATATTAGCAAAAACTGAATGCCTATATATTTCAAAGGGCCAAAACTCCCACAAAAACTAAATCCGTTTTATTCAAAATACCATTTAAAATTTTATGGAAGTTTAATATTAATTTGCCGAAAGAAATATATATCATCTTTTTTACAATCGAGAAAGTAGGTAAGGAGTTATGTTGAATTCCAAGTAAGTTTTAATGCTAATTGTTTAAAGGTATATAGCTTCTACACATACTACAAGAACTGTTTCAAAAACAGGGTGAATCTACATCCAATCAAATTTTCCAAAAACGCGATTGAGTCACAGATAACAAAATTTTCGCTCATTTGTAAAAATCTAATGAATTTTGATTTTTTTAAAGGAACCCACAGAATTTTTTAAGAGAATCTTGAAGACCATATGATTATCCTATTTTCAATCTCTCCTGATACCATATTGTCCATGTAACATTTAAATAAGAGGGTTTTTCTGAAGGCGGAGCAAACATGAAATACTTTTTTATTTCATATTTATTAACATATTTTCCAAATATATTCCCAAATATTCGTCCAACAATACTCCAATTAGTTACAACTCCTTTCAAATAATGCAACCTTTGCAATCGACTCTACAAAATGGGCATTTATATCCGCAATCAGCTCCTTGATAAAACCTCCCTCCAGCAAATCACTTCTGCATATTTGAGAATAAGTAGTGCCGTGTTTGGCATTGCGTAGTTTAACGATTGAACGCCTCGATACGCATCATACACACGCACCATAAATTGGCTCAAATAATATTTTAAATCGAAACTAATTACATACAATTGAAACGAAGAATCCTGAAACCCGGAAGCCTAATTGACCAAATGTATGAAAAATTATTGCATTGCCAAATGGAACTTTCAAATATTATTTAGATAAAAATTGATGTAAAACACAATAGCTTAGCGTAAAAAACCTATTAGCGGTAGAAAAAACGGTGCAAGACTATGTTCATTATGAGATGTGAGGGCATTAGGGAATAAACGATGGAGTTCAATGACGTCTACGATTATAATCAATTTGAAATTTCATACTCTACTCAATTTCTTATGCGTTTTAATATGACCGTTTAATGATAAATTGTTCCCGAAAAATGTCTAAAAATGTTATTGCAGTCTGAAATGCTACATCACTATTATTTAAGTTCACAAATTCTATTAACATTTGCGTAGTGTAGATTTTATGAAAGAAAGCCGGAATATTTTTCGAAATATTGCGTGAAAATCAGAGCCCGTGGTTTATCTAAAGGAATACGTAACAGCATAACGACTATACCTACCTCTGTATGTACACAATTCCCTGCAAATCGCCTCAAGGGAGTGTGGTGGGGGGTGTCGGGACATCACCTGTGAAACAAAAGACAACCATATACAAAATAAAGAACAGCAGGCCATTTATATCTCCCGTGTCGTATATTTGAGGTCTAACCTACCCAAAGAGTGTGCGGCTATAATAATTTCTTTCGTATAATAGTTAAAACTCGTGTGTTCTAAACCTCGCTATGAGTTTAAGTCTCGCTTGTTCTCTTCGTATCTCAAGCGAACCCAGTCTAATTCCTCTGAAAGGCCTGTCACACTCGTCTTCTTATCGTAAGAATTTTCGACGAATCTGGCAAGATGTCGCAGATGAATCTATCAACTTAAAATATCGCTCCATTGAAATATAAAATAAAATATAAAGTGTCATCAATTTTAGTTTCACTTTCAGCATTTTTTTCGTATCATAGGGACCATGATAATGCTGAGGCGCAGGTTTTACCTACATTACACTTTTTACTAAACTTCAAGGAGAAGCCCCCGTCAGATTTCTCATTACGTAAGACAATTTGCTTTTCAAACCGTTCCTCCTCCTCCTCCATCCATTTACCGCAAGTGATCACCTGAACGGCGCTCATTCAAAGCTTAAGCGGGTTAACGGCAGCCGAGAGACGGCAGCGCCGGAGGGATTGAATGCTCCGCAGCCGAGTCCACAGTCGAATGAATACACACGACCCCGTCTTTCAAGAGGCAAAGGGAATTAGGTAGAGAAAAGGGGGTAGAAAATTTACAAAAAGACGCCAATTGCGACTAAAACAATCGGATAATACCAGAGAATAGTCTAGAATAGAGAAATGATAAAAATAAAAAAAAATCTATGATTTCTGACAATAGCTCTCGAATGCAAATTATGATGATAGTAACCGAAATGCCGACACCAGGTTTTCAAATTTGCATTTATTAAGATGATTAAAGGAGTAAAAGGCGATTTTCTATATAAATTCAAATGATTCACATCTTCATATGCATCAATGTAATTACGGCCAAGACAGAAACATGCGTAATATTATTGAACGTAAAGTTTTTTGAAAAGTTTAAAAACAGTCATATGATTGAAAATCCACTTATGAGCATTTAAAAAGGCAGATATGAAACGGGTATTATTGAAATTACATGTTTTCATTAGTAAGTTATCAAGTCAGAGGAGCATTGCTGAGCGCATTAGAAAATCAATGTGATAGGCATGAAATGAAGATCAATGTAAAGAAAACGAAGGAAATGAGATTTTCGAGAAGGATAGCTTAGTTACACACTAAAAGTGGGAGTTAAAGAACAAAATGCTTATTATGGAGGTGTTTTGAACCAAGGTAGTAATTGTAGCAGAAGCATCAGGAAAAAATGGCATTAAGGCAAGAAGTAAAGGAACAAGGATGATGGAATTTATGACAGAAACGTGGAAAAAGGATATTAATAAAATTATTAATCAAAACTTTGATATGGAGTGTGGTTTTGTAAGGTGTGGAAACTTTGTCATTGAAGCAAGATTATACGTAGAGTTTGGAGGCTACTGAGATACGTGGGGGGTGGAGGATAGGAAAGGTTAAATGGACGAATAGGGAAACAAACGAGGAAGTGCGAAGAATATTGGGGAAGATGATGGCATTGTTGGGAGAAATCCAAAGGAGATACAGGAAAGATGGGTGACGAGAATTTTGATGAGCAATGGGATGTGGTAGATTGCTATAGAGGGGAGAATGCTAAGCAAGCGGGGAAGCGGCAGGAATAGGATTGGGTTTTTGGACGAAATGACATGAGTTAGAAAGTATTATTACCATTATTAAAACTCACATGTGCAGTGGGACAATGTCAGGAGGCACACAATTCCCAAGTGTTATGATCAAATTTGCCTTGGAAAAAATAACATGACATCTCAAATCCAATCAATATCACAAAAAGATAATAAATAAAATCAGTCAGAAAAAAATACACTTTAAGGCATCTTCCAAAGACCAATAATTAACCCAAAATAAAGACAATCCCCATTTCATTGACATCAGTTTCCCTATCAACAAGAAAAAAATCAAAACTAGGCTGGTACATACAATTTTACACAACACATAAATTAATTTATTCTATAAACTGTTTAAATCTCTTCTTAAAAGTATTTATCGTGTTAGGAAAGGGCTCGGATAGTTTTGCAGGTAAACAGTTCCAATCAACAATTGTTTTATTGCGAAATGAAATTTTTTTTATTTGTTCATTGTGCACGACATTTTACCTTGAATTTTTGATCATTCCTCCCTATAAAATTTAGATTTCCCACCTCTTTCCTTAGTTCTGCCCAAGCTTTCTCATCCTTCAGAATGCGGAACGTTCCACAAAGTCTGCTTATTTTTCTTCTACTCTGTAGAGGTACCCAGCCCAGCGTTTTTAACATATCAGTCACACTCCTCATCCTCCTATTCTTCCCCAGTACACATCTGGCAGCCTTTCTTTGGACCTTCTCCAGTTTTGTAACATGTCCTTCTTCGTGCGGGTCCAATACAGGTGATGAGTACACCAAAACTGGTCTCTCCTGGGTCTTATACGCCTTTTCCTTAGTTACTGTAATGCTCCATTTGAGATTTCTCATCACCCACTGCAGAGTTTTGAAAGCTTTCTTGACAATGTATTCAACGTTTAGCCCCCACCCAAAATCCTTGGTTAAATATACACTTTAGTATTATTATTATAGTACGAGGGTCATCCGGAAAGTAGTACCCGTTCGTGAAATAAAGACACAAAAGTAAATATTAACAAACATAAAAAATTTTATTTGAAAGAGGATACTTTAAACTACTTCTCAACATAATCTCCAAGCAAATTAAGGCATTTGTCATAACGTGTGACAAGTTTCTGTATTCCTGCTGCATAGTCCTTCGCCGCCAGCTCATTGAGATACGCGAGGGACCCATCTTGCACAAATTTTTGCATAATGCAGATGGTGTTTAACAATTTCATGAACAATTGTTCGAGAAACATTGGGAAAATGCTCACAGATGTCATCAATTGTGACGCGCCGATCGTTCCTCACGAATTCGTCAACTGAGCTCACCAGTTGGTCTGTAATGACAGACGGTCTCCCCGAACGCTCATCGTCGTGTGTGTTCCCCCTCCCCATGTTGAAGTTGCGACACCACCGCCGAACAGACGACTCGTCCATTACATTGTCTCCATACACCTCCTTTAATTGGCGATGAATATCACATGGGCGAACGTTTCTTGCATTGAGGAATTTAATCACTGCCCTCACTTCACAACTGGCGGCGTTCTCAATTTTTTTAAACATTGTAAACAATCACAGAAACAACACAGGCAATGCTAGCGTCACGCAACTTGGCTCAGAGAAGGCAGACAAGCCACTGAAGCTATCTGACCTCGTCCAGCGGCTACTCGCGTCGTCAGCACTTCATGCGGCACGAACGGGTACTACTTTCCGGATGACCCTCGTATAATGGTATTATAGTATTCGAAAGTGAAGAAGTCTCTTGCTGAGTTTTGAAGCTGAGAAATGTAAAAATGTTCATCTTGATAAATGTCCATCATAAATATTTTATGGTAGATTACTAAAACTAAAGTTTTGATTTCACTCAGTCTTGCACAAAGTTCTCTCAGACAAATGAAATGGCTTTCAAGAATAGTAAAATGTCTTCATTTATTTTTCTTGCCCGTGGAGACACACCCGCTGAAGGGAATTACTTAAGGGATAATGACTTGAATTGCCTGCCGTAAGTAATGGTGATCCGTTGATCACTCATAACTGCAAGCAATAACTGAAAGAGCCCAAATCAATTCACGTAAGATTTCTCAAAATCTTTTATAGCCTTCTGCCTTCACTACAGCAACGAACAAGGTGTGAAATGGCCATTCAGAGAGCCGGGATTTTTTAATTTCTATAGAGAAAACGATTTCAACAGTTTTTTCATCTTTTTCGATCGCGATTTCGGCATCTGAAAGCTCGAAATCATTCGGTGCGGTCCCTTGCACGCCAAGACTATAAATCCGACCCGGAGACCGCCAACGGCGGGCGTGGTGACATGATGGGGGAGAGTGGTCATCGGAGGGGAAGACACACCAACGACGAGCACCCTTAAAAGGGGAAAGTTTGATTCTCACCGGGGGGGGGGTGGGGGGCTAGGACCCTGAGAGTCACCGTAAATTAAAAAAATCACCCCTGCTGTGGGTTTAGGGGAATTAAAACTTCGGAATCGTCGCCAAAACGAGTCCCAAGACTAAATCCGCAAATGACAGTCTTTTGGAGGTTTTGCGTCGTGGGAACACCAAAGCCTCCCGGATAAGGTCGAGAAGGGGCCGAGGGAGGGATGAGGGGAGGAGTGGGGGGGGGGCGGGCAACGAAGGGCTCAACTGAGAGGGATTTAGAGTTGGGCTAATGGATGTAGCAGGTGCGCTTAACGTGGAAGAAACCCGCCCAATGGTGGGCTCCGCACATAAGGTTACGCAGCGATTGACAGTGAGTCTTGCTTCTCTCACCATTATTGAAACATTTAATTACATTACATTAAACACTACCCTGCAAACTACTGCTAGGGTGTGTGGCAGGGATGATTACACCAGCACCAACGCTACTTTTAACCCGAAGTAAGAGGGAAGGCTGAAAAATAATGCACACAGGCTTGTAGATCTCAAACAAAATGACCTTCAGAAGCACTCCTGGTGGCATTAGGAAGTAACATTCCCCCTCAACACGCATGCGCAGGTTTGAGGTCATTAGGGTCCATAGGAAAAAGATTATACATGTATATAAATACACAATAAAAATAAATAAAATAATCAACCCGAAGGTCGGTTTCGTAGGTGATGGTAGAGTTCACCCAGTACTAAGCCCTATACGGCGTTTGAAATCCACACATCAGGGTAGGGGGCTAGTGCCTTTCTTTGTGCCGGTTATGGTTTCCCATGAGGATATGGAACCCGAAAAATCACACAGCTTGGGTGGAACTGAGAGTGCCCAAAGAGGCGTGCCCGGGAATCGAACCCGGGTCCTCCGGTCAGTAGTCCAACGATCAACCTCAGGAATACCGCGACTCACATATATACTGAAGTTGCTCTAAAGAAATTCAAGAAAGATAACAGAATCTATTGAAAAAACCTGTCCTAGAATGGCTTGATACTTCCAAAACATGCATGGTGATTCGCAAACAGCACTGTTTTGAATTGTACTGTGAAAATGTAACTATATATTGAGCGAATGAAATGCTAAATCAACAGTTTGGCTTAACTGATCACTATAATTGGGATTCCATCATGTAAGGGTTGGATTTCTGAATCGATTCTTGCGCAGCTAAGGGGATCTGGAGTTAAAAAGGAATGTCAGGAGAATCTTCAAGTATAAATTAATAGATTAATGGAGGTAGACAGTAACGCATAACTCTAATTTTAAATCGTAGATTATCACTCTTGGAAATAAATTCTTGGAATTGTCTTTGCTGAAGACATAAAAGACATCTTAAAACCCGTTTGGAACTGGAGGTTGTAAGGCAGTGTAAGTTTAAAGGATAAAAGAGTTCCTCCTTATTGATTGGGTTAATACGTAGCGATGAAGAGTGAACATTGGTTTGATGTATCCGTCAGTTCCTAAAATTTTAGAAAAAAAAGTGACCGAATCCTGCACAGACGTACGTAACTCATGAATTACACAAGATGCGTAGAAAAGCTGCCCGTTTCGTGAACAATCATAAAAAACGAGAACAAATCGATAGCTTATTATAATATTAATAGTTTGGGTTTGAATATGATCAGAGCATGACGATTAAGTTCTTGACTAAAACTATTACATGTATCAAAATTATTGAAATGCCGACACAGAAGAAATGATAATAGCCCCCCGCTAAATTAATAGGAGATCGGTTAGGCGCGAATTAAATGAAATAGACCGATGAAGGGAATCCTTCTTTCTGACGCCAAATTTGATATAAAATATTAAAATAAATCGCTATATCCATTGAAACTGCTTGAACAGAAAATGTATCTCCATGCTCGTGTATGATTTTCCTCATGGCTTGTAGAACTAGGACCCCCTGCCATATCCTCTCGCAGTAGCTTAAAATGTCTTGTGGATGCATGGAGAACAATCGGGGAACTCAAAAGAAAAGGAAGTGTTGGTGTCAGTCCATCATAATGGGTAAACTTCTGCGCGAATTAAATGTCTCGCTCGTGGAGACTTCCAATAATTATTAGAGTGCGCACATTCTTCTCATGCCAATTACATCCTTCTTCTACATCTAAATAATACCCCACAAGCCGTCGCAAGGACGTGTGGCAGGGGGTGGTAGGTCACCAACCATTCTACATGTATATTCACTCTATTTCTTATTGCACCTGGCACCCCCCGATTCACCCAAAAACCGCGTGGAAAGGGGGCCACCGAACACCAGTCATGCAACATGCATACATACTATATTCCGAATGTTACATGGTTGGCAGCTATTTCTATGCCTACACAAAGAGGACAGGCATACGTGCAATTCAGACACTTATTGCCGGTTAGTATTCTACACATTCCGGACGGACAATTCACAAATACAATAGACCTTATACACATTCACCTACATCCCACCAAGGGCGCACGAAGGGGAGGGGGGGCGCGTTAGGTTGCCAGACTTGGAGAAAGTTTTGGGGAAGTTTAATCTGGTGAACCCCTTTTTCGATAGCGCGTACCTATTATGTCCTTCGGTGCTCCCCGTTTTATTGTTGTCGCGGATAGTGCGCGGGAAAAACAAATGCTTGAAACTATACGATCGACAGTCTAACTCTCTAATTTGGTGACAATTATCCGCCCTGCCATTTCAATCAGAGGGCTTACTTACAAGTCCAACGTCAAATGTTAAACAGAATGCATTATATCTTTGTAATGAGTAAAATCCCTTGTAGTCCTCCTGCCTCTCAGTCATTTGCCCTGCACGCATTTTTCTCCCGTTCCGGTCCATGGCAGTCCAACCCTCCAGATTTTCCTCTCCATCGCCACTCGGGCAAATCCATCTCCACCCACCGGCAAGGGCTTTGCTTCGCCCACCCGGATATTTCTCTCTGTTCAGTCTTCCACCCCTCCTCTCGGCCCTCCATCCCTTATGATTCATCGCTTCTCATGTTGGCTGTTTCCATTTGATCTCTAATGCTCGCTCCAAGCGCCGCCTTTCTAAGACTTCTTATTCGGATTCCCAAACGATTCTTTTACTAAAGTCTCTACGCAGTCACCAGCGTCCCAAAAGTGGTGGACGAGAGTAAATGTTTGTCATGCTGGTATTCAATGGCTGACAGACACATGAGTTGCGATAGTTTTCCGCGGTGCTTTTACTCTATTATACATAGCACCCCGCAAGCCACCGCAAGGGTGTGTTTAAGTTTAGTTTCAAATTAATTTTCTAAATTTGTAATCCCAACATATTTCTGCAAAATATTTCAAAAGGGGTAGGTCATGAAAACCGCAAGTATATGCACTAAGGTATTAAAGTGAGTTACATTTCTCCGTTCAAACGAGATGAGCTGTAGGCAACAAGAAGGACAAACTAAATATAGATTAGATGAAGACAGCATATTAGGTTACTAAGAATGACAAAATAAAAATATTCCCCCCCCAAGAGCGCGGTTGGATAACTTTAATCTGATCACTTATGATTGCTTGAGCATATTTTATGCATCCTAAATTATGGCCGCGATTACCTGCAGACTTTTGGAATTTATAGTATCCAACTCCAAAAGGAAGTTTTTCCACACACTCCTTCCTTTTTATTTCCGTCATCTTGTTTGATCTTAGTACGTATTATCCATGAATTCAAAGACATCTCAAGCTACTCTGAGTCTGATATCCTTTGAACTTGTCATTTCCATTAAGATTCGTATCACGTAGTCGCTGATGTATTTGAAGATGTGTGTTTGGATCTATTCTGATGCTAAAGATTAAACTAAAGTAATTATTCATTCAACAAAGTCAATTCAAGGGCGATTCTGTTTTGAGGGATCCTATTAGCTGTTTCCCTTTCACACATGTCACATCGCTGACATATAAGTAGAAGAGGGGTCTCTTCACAATTCTCATACAATAGAGCTCTGAAGTCTATCCTCCCCGTCGTTTCATCTCAGCAGAAACCCACTTAAAAGGGAGAATCGGCTGGAATTGAAGCAGATCCAGGCCACTTCACACGCACACAGAAACAGTCCAGGCTCCGCAGCTTCCAGAGTGAGCGATGGATTCCGCATGTTCTAACTACTCTCCTCTTGGCGCGACAACATCGCTCTGAGGCCCTCTATTCCGCTCAATAGGATTTTAGGTTTCTCCCTGCGGGCCTCTTCGTTCAATCCGTGGAGTGTCGAATCTATCCCACTCCTCCGCGCTTCCCTCCTTCTCCATTATCCCCTGAAGTCAACTCTGCAGGGCTTTGTCGAACATATGATCGATGCAGTTCCCGCAATCCAATGCATCCCTTTACTTTATTCCTTTAACTCGATCCCACGAGTTTGCCGTCAATTTGCCGCATTTCCTTACATCTCCTGGCATCTTACACGTGCATCGTTTTTGTTGACGATTCTGATATTGTGTTTTCCACCACTGATTTGTATTATTCGCAGCATTCCAAAACCCTTTTTCATCTTTCATTTCGCTTCATAAGGCCATATTATCGTACAATGCACATATATGCATCTTTCTTCCAATTAATAGGGTTTTCGCAGGTTTTTCACACCCACCTTCTTTTCGAGGGGTTTTCGCTAGGTGAGCAATTCAACGCTCTCCCTAGCTTTTCCCACAAACCTCATTCTTCGCTTAGCCTTTCCTATTTTATTTATCTCTTTCTTCAATATATTTTACTTGAGAATGTGTGTATGATTAGCTTTATACTTAATTTATACATGTAAATTTCGGTATACATACGTATATATGGATGTATGTAAATGTGTACTTATATACATATATATATATGTACCTATATATATATATATATATATATATATATATATATATATATATATATCAATTTTTTGTGTGTAAATCTGTGTATAATGAATCTGCGTCTGTCTATATGTACCTATGTGTATGTATGCATGTAATTTTAGATTTTATGCCTGATATAATATATATACGACTATGGGTTAAATGGAAGGAGGGATCATTAGGTCTCAATTTCGCACAAATAAAGACCGCTATTTATCTATCCATCCATCTATCTATCTTCCATCTTCACTTTCCTGGCCTTCTCTAACAATCGTATTCCGGTTTCCAAGAATTGTTTGGTAATCTTCTCCGCTTGCATTTTTCATTACTCAAGAGATAACGTTATACGCCTGTGCTTCGTAATCATCGTTGCCTGTTGTTGGTGTTTATGAGTTTCGCTGCAAGTGACACCATGATGAACCTTACATTCCATTAACGTTCTTCACTCTTACTTCAGCGCTTTTCTGCAATGATGTCCACACTCCCGCGTATTCACTCGCGGATTTTGCGTGAGTGATCCTGCAGCCGCCGCTCTTAAAGGCTCCTACTTCGGGCCAGCTATTGCTACTTACACCTAAGATGCCTAAACACTTGCTCCGCATCACTACTTTCACATTTTCTATTCGGTCCGACCCTAAATTGACCGGCTCATTCGACTAATGCACTCTCTCCAGCCGAACCTGTCCAAAGATCCGGATGGGGGACTGATATATCGTCCATTATTAAATTCAATCAGGTTAAATTTACTTCGTTCATTTGAGGTAATTTCATTATCTGAGGATTTTAAAAGTAAATGAATAACCCCGCCCTCCTACATTAGAAATCCTTGGAAAAAATCATCAATTAAAGAATAAGTTGAGTTCAAAGATATGCCGCATGATTCCTCAAAAATAGTTACGATTAAAAGACAGGAGTGACGTGTCTTTTATGAAAATATTTTTAACTTTTTTTACATTCTTTTTCTAAACGGAAATAACCCGTATTTTGGATACAACAACGCCATCCTAAGAGAAAAACTAAAATCAATGAAATATTCCTTGGTAATGACGAAATAATTATGCATCTAAAATTTAAGTATGAAAACCAGACACGACCAAAAAAGACATTATTTGGATGCAATTATCACAAATTATACCATCCAGTAGCTCAACAGATATGACGAGCATATTACTTTTATTTAAATAATTGGCGCCTCAAAAGTATGTTTTAAATTTAATTTATATATATATATATGCTTGTATATATACATGTATACACGTATATACACGCAAATATATATATATATGTTATATATATATATATATATATATATATATATATAAGTTACGATAAAGTCTCACGGATGTGAATAGTCATTGATGCCAAAAAAGACATTATTTGACAAAGCCAAAGACCAAGATAGTACTAGTGAACAAAAAAACAGAAACAGGAGAGAAGGAATGAGTTCCTTCATTTCCTCCCTTGAGAAAGATGGCTTGTCCACCGAAAATTCGGAAACGTGTGAGTTTCTTTTCTTTTATGTGTGCGTCCATAAACCATACACAGTAATCAACCCGAAGGTCGGTTTAGTAGGTGATAGTAGAGATCACCCAGTACTAAGCTCTATACGGCGTGTGAAATTCACACATCAGGGTAGGGGGGCCAGTTCCTTTCCCTGCGCCGGTTATGGTTTCCCAGGAAGTCCTGGTACCCGAAAAATCACTTTAGCTTGGGGAGAGCTGCAGGTGTCCACAGTGCCTCGCCCGGGAATCGAACCCTGGACCCTCTGGTCAGCAGTCGAGACGCTCTACCCCGAGGACTACTGCGACCTATATATATATATATATATATATATATATATATATATATATATATATATATATATATATATACATATATCATATGTTTGTGTGTGCGCGTATGTGTGTTTGGCATTGTCGACTGCCCCACGGTTTCCAATCTCTTTGCTCGCGAGTGTACCTAGACGACAGTGTAAAAGGCATCAATAATATTCCTTAAGAAGGAATGCTCAAACGGTCGAGCAAATATTTACGAGAGTAAGGAAGCACAAAGGAAATCCAAGCGCGGGAAATAAACGTCCGCGGTTCACTTCCCCCAACGCCAGGGTGGACCCGGAGTTGGGGAGTCCCATGGCCATTGCTTGCGAGGTGCTTCCCCGGGGAGGGCGAGCCGGGGGCAAAGTCGGGGGCCGGCGAGGAGGCAAGGCAGCGGCAGTAACGCCGAAGGAGAGGAGGAGGAGAGACCGTGGGGAACGCCCGCGTGTGAATTCACGCAATGCGCACTCCTTTCACGCCGAGTTCGACGAATTGGGTTCAGCGACATGTGTTTTCGCCTCCCTGCCCGCCCGTGGGTTCGTTAGGCGAGCAAATATTTGCTGTGATTCGCTTCTCTAATCCACATCTCGTGTTTTCGGGAAGCCTCCTCGACGCATGCTTAAATCAAGGCCGATGTTTACCATATGACAGGTAAGTAGACTGCTTACCTGCGTCTTTTGCCGACGATGCGAATGCCTTCCACTATTTAGCTCTATTGAAGAAATTGGCTAAAGCGTTTCAGATTGATATCGTCTCCAGGCACCGTAACGTACTCTAAGACTCCCTTTTTCAGAAAAATTCGTTTTTAGGGGTTTTTAAAACTTAAGTTTACTAAAATTTCACCAAGCGAAATAGACTACAACGAAATCAAATGGAGAGGTACTACGCATTGTAAGGGATGAGATAGAATTGTTTTGTGTAATCCAAAGGAGGCAGGAGAGATGGATGCAGAGCATTTTGAATGGCGATGGGATGCTGAAGACGCGGGGGAACATGGAGCAAGGGTGGAAGAGGTGAGCGGAGAGTAAGCAAGTTGAACGAAATGAAGGGAGGAAGAAAGGAAATACACAGAATTGAATGATGTTTTACGAGAGTAAATTCTAACGCAACGATTTTCCCGCGTAGTAATAGGTAATCCTTTATGAAGAACGCGGAACGCGGCAGTGCTCTGGGAAAAGATCTGTAGTGCGGGCGTCTCTCTGTTATTATTCCCGTGTAGTGATTTGTGAAGATTGAAAAAAATGAGATTCGAGTAGTAATCAAATATTTAAGTAAATTGAAATTAAATTATGAATTAAAACTTATTTAATTCTTAAGATAAATCAGTTTTCTAGCTCGAAAAAGTGATTCTGCTGAAAATCTTTCTTCCCACTGGTCAAACAATTACTGGAAAATATTATGATAATCTCCTGGACCGCTACCTAAACAACTACGAAAGATTAACGAAAAAAGGTCAGGTTTTGAAAGGAAGAAAGTCATCTTTCTTCAAGATATTGCACGTCCACACACGTGGCGCTGCCACACCGAAAATACATGAACTAAGATGCGAATTGTTGCCCCACCCGCCTGACTCGGCTCCATCGCATTTTCATCTCTTCCCCAAGCTCAAAATATTTTTCGGTGGATTAGATTCTCGGCAAACAAAGAACTGACAGCCGAAGTATACGTATTTTGTACAGGGCTGAAGGAATACAATTCTTGAGATGGGATTAAGACATTGGAACATCGCTGGACCAAGTGCATTAGTGTACGGGGAGACTACATGGACAAATAAAAAAGTTTCTCTGCGGTAAGTCGTTTATTTCTATTCCAATCCAAGAACTTTTCGAGCTGTCATTGCATTGTAGTGTCGTGTATGACGTTGTGACGTGTTTCAAAACCTACCTCAAACGGTGCGTTACAACTAATTATGCTATATTCCCACCTCTAAACTCATTTAAATGAATTGTGTCAATTCATTAGTCGAAAGTATTATTTCTAACGATCCTGACTCAATAGGATTTCTCTCTTTCGCTATGATAAAGTTCGTTCTGACTGGCATTACCAGTCGAGTTCCCACAAGTTTCTAGAAAAAATTTCCCATATTTAAGGAGATATTGTTTCTGGAAATAGAAATTCAACTTTCTCGAATCTTCTTCGAACACACCTCCACATACGCTCATTGTAACATACAAGATCTTTTTTAAATCGGATAAAAATCATACAAACTGAATATTCATCTAAGCAGACAAAAGATCTTGAAGAAACATGAATATGCATGAGAAGAAATTTGTGGGGGTATGAAGCTCGTAAATTTATGAAGCGTCACTTGAATATAAAATTGGAAAGTGAAAACCTGATGGAAACGCTTGTCTTTTGACGTGGGAAAGAGAATCAGCGCCAATGGAAGAAGCCAAAGGGTAAAGTCAACTGAAAAGAACGTAAAAAGAAGGACTACTTATCAGAAGAAATGTCTCTTGTCCGCCACCCTCACAATATTGGCAGTACAGAAGTAATTAAAAAATGGGGGCATCAAAACATCTCTCACAAAATGACACCGCTGAACTGTAGCCAGCAGTAGAATACGTGGTCTGTGAAATAAATATGCGAACCAGTGTAATCTGGCGGCCATGACGCGGACTACAGCTTCGCCCACTAGCGGCGCTAGTTACCCAGTGAACCGTCTGTGCTTGGCGGATCGTCGAGCTGTGCGTATGGTGATGCCAGTTATGTTAGTTTCTGTTGTCCTTTTTTTTTACTGGCTGTCGAAAAAGGAAATTGATGAAATCACGGGGCAACGAATCAGCATCAAGTTTTTGATGAAGTGCGGTAAAAGTTACCATGAAATTACTGAAATGTTGACAGCTGTTTACGGTGATAATGCTCTAAAGAAAACATCCGTTTTCAAGTGGATTGAGTGTTTTAAAGATGGCCGACAAGACGTCACGGATGATGCAAGGCCGGGACGACCTTCAACCACTTGTATTGACGATAACATTGATCGTGTGCGGTCCCTTTTCCTTACCGATCGTCGAAAAACTGTTCACACTATTTTAACCGAAAATGATGGATGGATCCTTCACCATGAAAATGCACCTGCATATTCAGCATTGATTGCTCGCCAGTTACTGGCAAAACATTCAATCACCATCTTTGATCATCCTCCTTATTCGCCAGATCTCACCCCTGCGACTTTTTACGATTCCCAAAATGCAAAAATGTGATGAGGGGACATCACTGGGATGATGTGGGCACAATAAAGCAAGAAACGACGAGACAACTAAAAAGCCTAACTGCCGAGGACTTCCTTTGAGCGCTTTAAACAGCGGGAAAGAAGATGGAATAAGTGCATAGCAACGAATGGAGAGTACTTTGAAGGGGACAAAATTGATGTAGACTAAATTTTGCAAAATAAAGTTTTTATGGCCTCAGTTCGCGTATATATTGGACATACCTCGTATACGAGAATGGAAGGGGTGGTGAAGTTGAGTGGAGTGCCGGAGAGGGAGATGAAGATCATCCTGACGGGTCGAACCACTAAAGAAGCGCTACGCCGAGTGGGGGAAGGAGAAGGTGCCATCTGGAGAGATAACGCCGAAGAGGTGAAGGAATGCCTCCATAAATTCTGAAAGAAAATTTAGCAACAAGAAAAAGTTGCTGGAGTTTTGGCATGGGAATAATATTTTATTGCAATGGAAAATCGAAAGACTTGCATGCACCTCTCCAAATTGTGATCCAAAAACTTGATATTAAAAATCCTTCATCTTCATATAGAAAGTTCTTATTTAGGTACTTACTTGCCACATCATAATCGCTTTTGAGATTTCGATATCTCCTATCACAGTTGTAGTTAAATGTTCAGCATTTATTAATTCTTATTAGATGAAGACATCACTTGAGCCCTGCAGCGTTTTCTCCCTTTTTTGTATCATAAATTCGGTTACACTCAGAAGAGTCGTGCAATTCTTCGAAATAGTAGGAGGGGTTGACTTCGACCGACAACAGTGCCTTTATTTCACAAATTAAACTTCCAATTTTTTATTCAATTTCTCATTTAAACACTTTTTTTAAGGTAATCTACCGGTTAAGGTAGGTTTTTGGATGGACACAACTACCAAACAAATATTTTATTACTCCTAACAAAACACAAAATCCATCATCCTACTCTATATCAGGTCCCTCTTCATCTCTGAGTACTTTCTTCCTCCCTTCATCCCGTCCAACATCCCTATCCTGTTCCTTCCCTTTCTTCTTTTGCCCAACATTCTACCCTCTATTACAGTCTTCAACATCCCACTGCCGGTCAGCACCCCCTTCATCCACTTTTCCTGCCTCTATAGGATTTCTCCCAACAAACCCCTCTCTTCGCCCACCATACCAAGTACTTCCTCGTTTGTTTTCTTCTCTGTCCATTTCACCTTCTCCATTCTTCTCCACACCCACATTTCAAAAGCCTCCAATCTACGTCTATCCTCCTGCTTCAATGACCACGTTTCCGCACAGTACATAGCTACGCTTCATATCAAAGTTATTACGAGTCTTTTCAAAGTCCCTGTCATCAACTCCCTCCTCCTTGTGAAAGCCTCTTTGCCTAGCGCAATTCTTCTCCTTACGTCCCTACTACTTTGACCGTGTTGGTCCAAAACACTACCGAGATACGTAAACTGTTCTACCTGCTCTAGTTTTTGCCCTCCTATTTTAAACACCTTTGTAGACATAAAAATTTCTAATCTCTTTGAAATTCGATAAATCCTCATTAAATAAATAGACATGATGTGAAGTGTATCCTTTATTTATAATGACCAACTGCTCTATTTTACACATAGCAATCATGACGAAAAATATTTCTATTAAACCTTTCAATGCAACAATTTCAGAGCGTAAAAATCATTCGCCTTGACTGGGACTCGAACCCAGATCCCTCAATATCCGGTCCGGACCGGATATTGAGGGATCTGGGTTCGAGTCCCAGTCAAGGCGAATGATTTTTACGCTCTGAAATTGTTGCATTGAAATGCACATTAGCGGATGACTCCGTTAAAAGTTACTGTTGCGGCATCTCCCGCAGTTTCTTTGGAATTTGTCAAAGGGAAAACACCATACGTGTTTAAAGTTGGCTTTAACCTCGTGGACAGTGGCGCCTCGCGCACGACTACGAATACATGTGACATTGTATGTACGGTAATTCGTCATAACATCTAGTTCCTTTAAAAGCCCCAAAATTTCAGAGTTTAAGAGGACGCCTCGGTAGCTTAAGTGGCTAAAGCACTCGACCGGATATTGAGGGATCTGGGTTCGAGTCCCAGTCAAGGCGAATGATTTTTACGCTCTGAAATTGTTGCATTGAAATGCACATTAGCGGATGACTCCGTTAAAAGTTACTGTTGCGGCATCTCCCGCAGTTTCTTTGGAATTTGTCAAAGGGAAAACACCATACGTGTTTAAAGTTGGCTTTAACCTCGTGGACAGTGGCGCCTCGCGCACGACTACGAATACATGTGACATTGTATGTACGGTAATTCGTCATAACATCTAGTTCCTTTAAAAGCCCCAAAATTTCAGAGTTTAAGAGGACGCCTCGGTAGCTTAAGTGGCTAAAGCACTCGACCGGATATTGAGGGATCTGGGTTCGAGTCCCAGTCAAGGCGAATGATTTTTACGCTCTGAAATTGTTGCATTGAAATGCACATTAGCGGATGACTCCGTTAAAAGTTACTGTTGCGGCATCTCCCGCAGTTTCTTTGGAATTAAACCTTTCATTATTTTTACTTTTACATCTCGGATGTAAATGATATAAAATCTAAATGGTTCTGTGCTTGCCTACACTAAAATACATGTTTCTATTTCTTCTAAGAAATTCATCAGGAGAAATAAAAAATTCCGAAGGTGGGGCCAACGAAAGAATAAGGGGCAGCGGTGTTGAAGACATACGCAGAATCACGACAACGAAGACACGTGGAGGTCGTCCGGTGAAAATTAGAAGTTTGGAGTGTCACGACGACGCAAGTGATTGGCCGGCCGGCAGTCGAACCTGCTCCAGAGGGTTAAAAGAACCACTCCCCCCCCCCCCACGTCCATTCCATGATCTTAAGAGTCTGCTTCGCCTCCGGGAGATTTAAAACCACGTTGCTTTATAGAAAAAATACCTCGCTTGCTCCCGGGAGAAATCAAGGGCGACTCGAAATACGTAATGCAAATCAACGAAAGCGCGAGGTAAGTGCCTCCTGCAGACATTTCAGAATAATATTCGAGGAAAAGGAACGTTGGCGTTGAAATGGAAGCCTATTTCGCGTATGGAGATTATTGGAAACGTCTTCATGCTTAAGGAAGTCCCATGAGGGTTGTTCCGAGCGAGCGATCGAGGCGTGTCCTCAACGACCTTGAGGGAAGGACGCTGGCGGGTTCTCCCACCCTTGGCAAACGAGCGACCCTGGGGTTCAGGGCCAGGGTATTTGGCGCCGTCTGGCTGTCGCGTCAGCGCAAAACGAAGCGCGTGACGCGGCATCATTACCCGGACTGCCGAGGTGCGTCGGCGCGTCATTTCCAAGGTAACGCATAATTCACCCGGGAAATACGGGAATCACCCCTCTCGCATGATTCCCCGGCCGCACCCCATCCCCCGTTGATATTAGGGAAGGCTTCGGGAGAGAGGGGAATCATTGCGCTCCCCCTCTACGTATATTAGCATTTCGGTAGAAGGGAATTGCTGACAGGTGGGCTAAGTAATCACAGGAAGAAAAGATTCGCAATTGCTTTGATCATACAGTGTATGTAACTTTTAATTGCAACACTTTTAAGCTCTCATTTTTGTTTGCGTGGCACCTGCTGTCAAGGCAAAACTGACGGGCTTGGCAGGACCAGGATGAGAATTCCATGCAAACATTTGTATACCAATATTGTATATTATGAAGATCATATCACTATGTTATATGATAAAGATTGTCTGTAAATGTGCGTTGTGTTGAGTGTCCAAATTCTCTGCATATCACATATGTATATGATGAAGATTATACTACTAGAGTTATAAATAAAATTATACAAAATTTTTATAAAAGCGCAGCGCCGTAAATATGGTAAATCTGATGATTGGAGCAGAAATCAATTGAACTGAGAGGAAGTCTAGTGATGAAGTTTTTAATACAGTCTCATGAAAGAAGACGTTGCTAGGGGAAATCCAGAGGCAGAAAAGTGACGTATGGTAACATCGGAAACCAGTGAGATGCTAAAATAAATATCAGGAATGAGAAAGAAGGGAATAGGATTTTTACATGGAATGAAAACCGATTGAACGCACGAAGTAGAGAAAGAAAAATAATGGGCCAACGAGAGACAATTCACGGAATGAGTAAGACGTTGTAATTTATGTGGTCCACCCAAAAACTGCCTTGAATGCGTACAATATCTTAGCATTAATTAATGAAAGTTGCCTTTTTTATTCAAAGAAATCAGCGGGGCTAGCCAATACGTCTGCATTTCAGAAAGAGCGCAAATCAATTTCCTAAGAAAAATTTAAGGACGTCGAAATAAAGAAAGGAGCCTTCTACGTTATTGGATAGAAATTTAATCTTGGAGAATATTCGAAAGCACTAAGATTTCCACAATAATATTTCCATTACACGGCCACAGTTTTATAGCAAAGCAACATCACGTGATTCCGTTCCTTCTCCCGGAAGACGTGGCCGCGGAAAACTGAATTTGAATTTTGGAAACAACAGCTGGCCTTGTTTTCTTAATCTAAGCGAGATGTCTTGAAGAAATTAGAGAAGAATCGAGTTCAAATCAAATGTTGGTTTTTTCATTGTTCCCAGGTAATCAGATTTAAAAAGTGATACAAAGTATTGCGAATTGCACTGAAATTTCCGTAAACAAGGTATCCGGTATATGACTTTTTAAAAACTAATCCCGTCGGATTTAGAACCCACGACTCCTTCATGGGGAAAGAGTACTGCTCCACTTCCAAGAGGGTCGAAATATTCACATTAAATGGAACATTCATTCATTACTTCCCAAACTTCTACAAATTTATTGCGTTTCTCGACAAATTGCTAAGGAACATAAAATATTTCCATGATTAATAATGACTACCTTATTACAATAAATATTTATTTTGTAATATAAAATAAATATTTATTTATTTTATATTATAACATAAATGATATTTTTATATTTGCCGGTTTGGTAGGTGATAGTAGAGGTCAGCCTTACACGACATGTGAAATTCATTCACCATTCATGCCCTTTCTAGCTCATCACCAAGTATGCCCGGACCTAAGCTATCTTCCTGTAGGTCATGTTCCTTTTCTATGTCTATCTTTGTTGGTCTAAGTACTTTACTATACAGTTCTTCTATGTATTCCTTCCATCTCTCTTGGATCTTTCCTGTGTCAACTATTATCTTACCCGACTTATCTCTAACTTTTAGCACAGAACTTCCCATCTTACCTCCCAGTAGTGGTTTAGCATTGCTGTACAGCGCACCAATTCCACCCTTCCTATATAAACTTTCCATATCCTCGCACGGCGGCTTCCACCATGTTTCTTTTGCATTATTCGTTGCCCGTCTCAGCTTATTATTTAACTCTTTGTACTTAATTTTGCCTAACTCTGTGATTACACTCTTCAATTTTCTTCTCTCATTTATCTTTCTAATCATCTCATTCGTGAGCCATAATTTCTTCGTCATTTTCGATGGCACGACCAAGATCAACAGGATATACATGTATGTATAAAACCATAAACACAGTAGTCAACCCGAAGTTCGGTTTAGTAGGTGATGGTAGAGATCACCTAGTACTAAGCCCTATACGGCGTGTGAAATTCACACATCAGGGTAGGGGGCCAGTTCCTCTCCCTGTGCCGGTTACGGTTTCCCAGGAAAATCTGGTACCCGAAAAATTACACAGCTCGGATGAAGCTAAGGGTGTGCAAAGAGGCGAACTGGGGAATCGAACCCGGGCCCCTTCGATCAGCAGTCCATCGCTCTACCCCCTGGATTACCGCCACCCACTTTTTTATAAAATATATATAATATTATATTATGTATATATATATATATATATATATATATATATAGCAGCCTTTATGTTTATTACATAGGTATATATAATAAAAAGAATTGATTATTTTGCAGACACATAGTTAGGATATATTACCTTGTCCACAAGGTAATAATTCGTAAATTATGCAAACAATAAAATCGCGTCAATACCCAGATAGCCATAAAATGAAAATCTCAGGGTGATTGTGTTGGCCCCCATAGGGACGCCAATAGATCGATCGCCTACCCATACCACGCATGCCGGGGCTATTCGGGCGTTCGCTCGCCTGCTTGTTAACTCTTTCGCGCGCGCGGGAACAATTGTCCCGTGTTTGGCCATGTGAATCAATCATCCCTCTCGCTCATTTGAAATGCCATTGCGGGCCAAAGGAGCATTCGGCTCCTTGCAAACACGGCCAGGGCAACCGGCCGCAGCCATGGAAACTGAACGTGCGAGAACAAACAGCGTCGCAAATTCCCCGCATACCGAGAGGGAAGCCCACGCCGAAGGGAAGCATGGCCTCTTCCAATTGAACGGTGCCGTTCGCCCCTGCCGGCGGCCTTTCATTGGACCGCGCAGATGAAAACATTTGAGAGAGTAGGGAGACTTGGGCCTAATTATAAATCCTCACGAACCCTTTTTCAAGTCCACGTAGAGAAGCGCAGCGAGACTTTCACTTTCTGAAACTCGCAGCCGCGTCAACTGCTGCGCCAAGACCAAGTCCACTTCACTTGAAATGTCTACCATAATTTGCAATACCCCTTAGCAAGGTAAGTTTGGAAATACAAGTACATTCAAGAAGTGAAAGACAGCTGGAAGGCAAAAAGTCTGGACTCATTACTGTACTTCCGCATTTCATTAATATTGCGCAACGGACATTGAGCAAAAATGACCCTCGGAAAGAGTAAACGTAAACTAGCAGATAAGAACTGCAACGCCAGGGTCGGCGCCATTCGACCGACTGCGTCCTCCGCATTCAACTCCAAAATTGCGCGATATTCTCCCCTGCACCTCCACATCCCGTCCCCAAGGCAACCTTTACCTCACACCACGTTGAGCTAACTGATGCTGTGACATCTCAGCAATGTGCAGTGTCGTTTTCGCAAATATTCCAGCGATAGAGTTTTCTCTTAAGTTGATGGTTGTTCTCTACAAATAAAATAAAGGCGTATGAGCGACTTTTAACTGACAAAATACATAAAAGACCCGAACAAGTAGAAATAGGTGAGGACTCTATTTTTTTATTGATTAGAATAAATGGATGATGCAATAAAACCTATCTTGGCTGACCAAGGTTCCGCAGATGATAATTAATTCAGATGGTGATAATTAATACAATGGACTTAACCATTTCTCTACTTAATACGTTTTCCCATTTCCACTCATCTTCTACTCCACTTTCCTGTAATTAGAATCCCCGCAAAAATTGCCATTAAAATCTCCGCAAATACGGTGAATATGTGAACAAGGTAGCATAATATTAGGATTTATAAGAAGAGTATTGGGGAAATGTGACGAAATTATCAAAGAGAAATGTTATCTTTTACTGGCTAGGCCTCATTTAGAATATGCTGTAAGTATATGGGATCCTCACGAAGTTGGATTGATTTCCGAATTGGATCGCACTAGATTTGTAAAACGTTATTATGATGAATATAGTAGCGGATCCAAAATATTAGAGCAGCTAGGGTGGAATCACTTAATGTAGCGAAGGCTAAAAATATAGATTAAATCTCTTGCATGAATTGGATGTATCTTTAGCAGTGATGTTGAAAATGTATTATTACCCCCATCGTACTACGGCAGGAGATATCATGCCAATACAAGTCGAGAGATCAAGTATGGAACAAATACATTCAATGTATTCACTTTTACAAGAGCGATTAGGGATCAGAATAACACTGCCCGACCGCGGTAGGGGATAAAACATACGGGTCAACATTAGTCAGGTGTATAACCCATCGTTCAATAAGTCCCGGGACTTATTGAACAGGGTATTATTTTGGAATGCGTTAGGTATAATTTACACCGGCTACTTTGAAAAAGGAAAATCTATCAATATCGACTATTACATTGAGCTGTTGGTGCTTTTGAAAGACGAAATCGCAGAAAACACTACCGCACATGAAGAAGAAAAACATCATCTTTCATGGAGACAATGCACCACAGTGCCACAAATCAAACAAAACAATGGTCAAATTGAACAAGTGGGGCTTCAATCTGCTTCCCCACCCACCCATCATACTCTCTCTCCAGATGTAGCCCCCAGCGACTACTACTGGCTGTTTGATATGATCTCAAAAAGATGCTCCAATGGAAAAAGATTCGGAATATCGAATGAGGAAGTCTTCGCTGCCACTGGGGCTTCTTTTGAAAGGACAAGTGTACAAATCGTTGTACAAACATGGTATCGAAAGGTTAGAAAAGCATCGGAATGATTGTATAGCTGTTGAAGGTGATTATGTTGATGAACAAAAAGGAGTTTTTGAGAAACCAATGTTGTTTTCCTAGTTAGCCCCGGGATTAATTGAACGATGGGTTATTCAATCCATGCCACTCATCCTAGCGGTTGCTTCCAGTATAGTAAATAAAATCATAAAAAGCCTTTGGAAATTCAGATCATAAGAGGACGATTCGGGGGCAGAGTGACACTTGGCGTTGGAGGGACGAGGAGGACGGGGAGGGGCGTGATTTGCCAACCCACGACCGACGCGAAATATTGCGCGCTCCGACCTAAAGAAATCCGCCGCGCCCTCCGTCATCCCTCAATCTGCCTCATTCGTTCTCCCGCCACTCGGTTCCCCCAGTTCACTTCCCGGGAGCAGGTGCGAGAGATGGCGCCCGGGGGCGACATTATCCGCGAGGCGGAGAATTCGATTCGGGTGACTGCACATTTCCCCCCACCCGATGTCATGACAACGCCCCACTCCGCTTGAAAATACAAATAAGACTGCAGCCACTCGTGCACGAATGTAGACATATTTTCATTTTAAATGAGGAGGAATTTGGCAGCGCCTCAATTACTTCCACGTATGCGACGGCACCGCAAAGCAGGGCTGACGTCAAAGAGAGACGCCCAATGCGCACTCTCACGGCGCATCCATGTAGTTAGACTATGGCAGTGAGTGTTCGAACGTTGGCTATCGGGAAAAATTACTGCTCTTCACATTAAATACGAGTGTAGGCTGCAAACTAATGCACACATGCTTGTAGACAACAAACAAAATGACCTTCAGAAGCATTCCTGGTGGCATGTGGAAGTGACATTCCCCCTCAACACATATTTCCAGGTTTGAGGTCGTTATATGCATCCAGGTTTTTTTTTGAGAGGTGGAAGTATGGAGACGTGTTCTAATCCTATGTCAACGTGAGTTAAACAGCGTGCTCTTGCCGAATTTTTAACTGCTGAAAAAGTGACTCCTACTGAGATTCATCGTCGTTTAAACGCTGTTTATGGTGACAAAGCTGTTGATAGGTCTACTGTAAATCGATGGGTAGTAAAATGACGTGGTTGCGAGCCTGAAAAGCCCAAAATGTTGATGAAACACGCAGCGGACGTCCGATCACTGCCACAGACGATAAACATCGCAAACCCGTCGAATATTTCATTCCAAATGACCGGTGAATCACTAAAAAAGCGTATCGCAAACCATATTGGAATATCCAAGGGAGAAGTTTGTCGTGTTAGGAGCAGCCTGGCGCCAATAATCTTACAACATGACAACCCTCGTCCGCACACCTCGCGAGCAACTGGGGAGTCTCCGCAAAACCTGAAAATTGAATCGATTCCATATCCTCCTTATTTCCTCGATCTTACGCCTTGCAGTTTTTATTTTTTTCCTCCACTCAAGAGACACCTTCAGGGTAATCATTGCACCTCGGATGATTAGGTGAAAGTAGCTGTCGAGTCCTGGATTCGAGAAAAGTCAGAAGAGTTTTTCAGTGACGGAATGAAAAAACTTGTTACACGTTGGGGAGAAATGTGTTAGCCTTAACTGTGACTATGTTGAATATTAAATGTATGATTTTGAAACTTAAGAATTGTACTTTAATATACTCTTTTAACGATCTTGCTATTTGTCTTTGTTCGCGTTCTACAAGCATGTGTGCATTACTTTTCAGCCTACCCTTGTATAAAAACAAATAAATGTAAAACGATGCTTACAATTAGCGTTAAGAGAATGACTGAGCTTATTCCACAGCCCTATTATCTATTATTTAGCCGTTGTCGGTTGAGCTGTGTCTGCAGTTGTCTACAAGTAATTTTTGGCGGGATATAAATTTTATCAACCGAAACGTGGAAAAAATGTTTCTCTTTCAGCTTACAATTTTGTTTCGTCCTTCAAATGTTATCCTGGTGTAAAATTAATACTACTTAATAATATTTTTGTTTTTTTATTTAACTCGCACTATTTGCATTTAAGGAAATATAACACGAGGCAAATCCTGTGGTTTCCTGCTACGCATGCGCGCATCTTGATGCGTCAATGACTACCATTATTCTGATTTTTCTAATAATTGCACAACGATTTACGTTTCCTCATACTAATATTTTAGAAAACCTTAGTGACTTTTAAATTGCTATTTTTAGTTTCGAAATGACCGAGTTTCAATGTGGCGCTTTAACGTAAATTTAGAGGAAAGCGGGAATGCTCAAGGGAATGACATTGTAACTAGTTATTTACATTAAAAATTTGAAATAAAATCATTTAATATAATCGTTTTTACGGTGATGGTAAACGTATTTCTCTTTTCATTCACTTTTCCCAATATTTCGCAAGTCTTTTCTATTTAAGTCTGGGAATTTCTTGAGATCAATGGCAGTTTGGTTTTGGCAGCATATCCAACATCAGAATTTTCTGAATCAATCGTTCTTCAACGTAGAAGTATACCTAACTTTACCGTACTTGTATACCTAATCTTTACAGTTATATTTAAATATTTGTGGGTCGCGGTAGTCCAGTGGGTAGAGCGTTGGATTACTGACCGGAGGGACCCGGGTTTCGATTCCCGGGCGAGGCAGCCTAGGCATCTGCAGCTCCACCCTAGCTGAAGTGATTTTTCGGGTACCAGGTCTTCCTGGGAAACCATAACCGGCACAGGGAAAGGAACTGGCCCCCCTACCCTGATGTGTGAATTTCACACGCCGTATAGGGCTTAGTACCCTGGGTGAACTCTACCATCACCTACTAAACCGAACTTCGGGTTGATTACTTTGTTTATGGTTATTTAAATACTTGACTTTCAATAACATATTAAAAACGTGCCGCGTCAAATGAATCATTCCAATGCAAAAATATTCGAGCCCTTTCCTAACAGAGTGTATACTTTTAAGAATAGATGTAAGGTATATATGTAATAATGTGATTGATGTCTGGTGCATTGTATTATATGTAATAGCTTAATTTTTTTAATTTATTTTTTTCTTGGTGATCAATGGTTGTAAATGGGATGGGGATTCGCTTGTTTTGTTAAAGAGATTTGTGTTTTGAAGTCTGTTTTTATCTATTATCTTTTGCGATTATTTGGGACCCTTGTGCCACCTGACACTGTATATCAGCACATGTGTATTCCACATGAAAGTCGACTATCCTTTTTTCATTCCGATCCAATTTCACTCTGCACGCATTAAGAGCGTTGTCAATATGGTTTTCTTGCAAAGGCGATAATCCCTGACAATAACCAAAATTGTTCTAAGGACGGAAGAATAGCACGCTGTAATAAATAGACCATTTTGATTCAAGCATGGACATGTGCGTGCGTTTAATTACTCTGATTACACATGGATGCCATTGTTTCCATGGGGATTTAATCCGTGACTTTTGAGACGGAAAACTCGAAGGCGTGATTGCAGGCATGAGCAGCAGTCATCAACCCCCTTCCCGAGGGAGACACGCATGCGGGAGCCTGTGCACCTTGATTATCTTTTGTTTTCCCGTCACATCCCGTCGTCCCAGAGTAATCGGACGCTTGGTGCGTCCATCCGATCGGTGTCCTCCCAGTCCCGTCTCCGTCCCGTCTCTCTCCGGGGCAGACGGGGCTTTGAAATTAGCGTCGATGTCGGGACGGCGATGGTGGCCGCGCTCGGACAAAAAAAATCACAGGCATGGTTAAATATTCATCGATCCCGGCTCAAGGATGCGCATCTCCGTGCACAAGAAACCCTAAACCCTCGCCTCCTCTCGAGCTAAAATAAAACGGACTCAAAAGAGACGCACATATTAAAATCATGAGAGAAAAGAGAGAGTTGTTTTGTGTTTCTTTTACTCATCAACTTTTACCCCTTCATCCAATCAACCACTTTGCCTTTTTCTGCTCTACCTTTGCATTTTACCCTCTTAATGAGTACGTGCATGCATACAGGGTTCGTCCGGAAAATAAGTGTACTGACTACTGATTTTTTCCCGCCGCTCCAGGCGCGCCCAGCACCACTCTGACGGGCTGCGATTGGAGGGGGGTATGTTGGCAAGCGACGCTGAAAAAGGCAGTCGGCTCTGAGCTGTGGTGTAGTGAGGAGCTCTGTTAACGCGAACCTCCACGCTTCGACCCACGTCACGGAACGCGATGCCGAAGTTTTTGGAGCAGCGTTATTCCATCAAATTTGCGGTAAAGTTTGGGAAATCGTCTACCGAAACTGTCGGTATGATTAACCAGGCTTACGGGGAGTCAGCCATGTCCAGAAACATGATCTTTCGGTGGCACAAGATGTTCGTGGAGGGCAGAGAAGAGGTCGACGACGAGTCTTCGAGAGGTTCCCGATGATGCCTTCGCGGGAGCGTTCCAGGAATGGGAACGCCGCTGGAACAAGTGTATCGACTCACAAGGGTCCTATTTTGAGGAATATTAGCTTAAGATATGTAAAAGTGTAATAAATTTTTTTTCCTGAGCTCAGTACACTTATTTTCCGGACGAACCCTGTACATACATACTTTTTCACTCCTCCGCCTTAAGGAATAAATCTCATGAAATCTACATAGTGTGCATCTCGTGGAAACAGTATAAACTCGGTCCAAATCAAGATACTCCCGAAGTTAATCAATTCATATAGTAAAATAAATTCCTACGAGATACGAATCACCGAAGAATTGTGTATATGAAGGAATACATGTAAGAGTGAACAGAGAGAAATATAAAGTGAAAGCTAAGGAAAGTCACCGGAAAAGTTATGAATTTAAATTTTCCATTATCATTTTCCACCAAATTTGAAATGATCACCACACACACACACACACTTGGGGCAGTGAAATATGAAAGACACAGCCCGCTAAATACCAGAAGAAAGTTTTTTACTACCATCAATACCGCCATCGCTTAGGTAGGAGAACTGCGTAGTCTCTCACAGGCGTGCGCAGGTGTCGTTGGGTTGCTATGTCCTTGTTGGTGGGTGGACCGGTTGTTGTAGCGTGTGTCCGGATTTCATTTGACTGTACCTCATGAATTTAACTATACCTCATGAAAACCTTTCATTCCACGCTACACTGGTTAGCCTCCATTCCCATTAACCCCCAGAGCCTTTTCTGAAGAACTGAATTTGATCAGACGAATTGCACCACGCAAGGCCTAGAAAGACCATTTAATCGAACAACTGATGGAATGGAAACTTCATGAATCGCAATGTATCACGCACCAGAAAAACGTTCCCCTCCATTCCCCTTTGCATAGACTCCATTCCCTCGCTTCACCACGCATTAAGGAGAAGGAATTAACGCTGCAAAGTGAGATGCGAAGGCAAACCTATTCCCCGTCCCCAAAATTCATCCCTTGCTGGTAGTCACACCTCCACCTCAGCTCCTATAATAGCACCACAGTAGAGTAATCATCGTGTTAGGAAGAGTAGGTTGTCGTGATAGGCAGTGGTAACGCCAGACGTGTGGTGGTCCCATTGAGGGTATTGACTGATCGTGAGAGTGTGAGCCTGATGGCCCAATGCATTCCAGTGGTTGCGTTTCCCAGGTGACGATTTGGGTTAGCACGACGGCTGTGGGTCGAGGCTTATGTAAATATCAACGGTTCATGACTCGCGGATCATAGCAGAATCTGCCTTCCTTCAGAGAATTGAGTCCTGAAGTAAAGCGGGTGGGTGGTGTCGAGGGGGTTGATGTGACGCCCTCGATCTGCAGCGTTATCCCGAGGATTGATTGTAGACCTCGTAGATAAATGAGAGGTTGCCTCATTGGTGCAGGGATATCGGGGTCTCCTTCATCGACCTTCAGCTGGAGATCTAATCGTGTTGGCAAGGAACACCCCGGTGTTCATTATAAGTCTGGGGCTACCAGGAGAGTAGCGAGGAGAATATTTGAGCTCTGCAGAGCTTTTTAGACTGAAGTATAGGCCAGCGTGTCGAATCTGCAAATTCTTCATTGCCGAATAATCTATCTTTACATGAAAAGAGTGTTGGTGCTCAAGACGAATACAAGATGCCAAATAGCGTGAATTAAATGATATCGGACGGATATGCTGATAAGTGATTCAACAATAATAAGTAAAAATTCTCCGCTAAATACTCAAAGAACCGAAATGCCACTTACTAAACGATTCCTATAATTAGCAACTAACTATCAAATTAAAAAAAAGGCACGGAATATCATAACCTTATCCAAAGTACAGAGGTAGACATATTTATTAGAACCGAAAGCTGGTTGTCCATTGAAAACGCCGATAGGGAAATTTATCCATAGTACCTGTACTTTCCCATTTACAGAAATAACAGAATATACGAAAATAAAAATCAGGGACATTTTTTCCGTTTTTTTATTTTTAAAATTCCAGTATCAGTAGAGCTGAAATAATTCTAGATAAATATTTGGGCAGTGCTCAGTTAGTACTGCTTATCCCAAAAGAGTCCACATATTTGCATTTCAGAGACCACTGAACGGGTGAGTTAATTCAGCATTAGAACGAGGCAAACAAATCAAAGGCTTTTCATCCCAAAACCACAAAGACTAATCGGTGGAGATTTCAAAGTCTCTATTATTACGATATTAAGTTTTAAAAGAGGGGGGAAAGATGTTTGCGAGTGAATTTTACATTATATACGCCAGGCAACGCATTAACTAACCATTTCACCAATTGTGGGTAATAATGTCTCTCGCACCGGACGCAAGGAGATCATTGACACATACGTATAAGATATCTAGGGTGATTGACAAAAAATATTGCAAAAATCGTTCAGAAATGCTTAACTTACCAAATCATTTCCGTCAACCGACACCGGAAATTGAAATTAAGGAATTTACACATTTAAGGTATTATCTTAGGTACTTGCGCCGTTTCCAGAGTTCACATTTAAGAAGTTCCAAATAACTCACAAACATCCCTATGATTGGATGATTGGTTAAAAAGCACCTATATTTGAAAGCAGCGATTGAGAGGAACCGAATAATTCCAGATATTTTTTCCTACACATCCATAGAGGCGCAGTGATGGAGGATATAAATGTTAGTTTGATAATGAGACATATCGAAAGTCAAGAGTTGAAGAGATGAAACCCAGAACGGTTTCCGTAAACCATGCGAGACGTAAGTAAAATAAATTATATACTAAAATAAAACGAATAAGTCAGGCACAGCTATTAATAAATATATTTGCGTGTGTTTGCAGCAAAGTATCCCTGCGTAATAAAACTTCCACTTTAATAATTATAAATATTATGAAAATATACGCAATATGTTGCAAATTTTTCCTCTCGAGTAAACCAGGAGTGTCCCCTTCTCAAAGTCTTTCCCTTCCGCGAATTCCTCCAAATCAGAGTACGAGCGATTTCCATCTCATCGATCATAATCTTCATGAATACATACAATATTCCTGGACAACCCTTTGATTTTTCCATCAACAGTCTGGACATAATAATGATTTGAAATATTTCTTCTTTTTTGTTACTGTTTTTGACAGTTCCCAATTAATGATTTTGTTGCGGAAAAATACATCACCGCGCTGTGATTTCCGAGTTAATAAAACGCTTTCTTTTATTTGAAAGCTAATTGTTTTCTAAATTCAAAGAAACAGACGTGCAGCATTACCGTAGTCGCATATAATGGGACAATTAATCAAACAGGGGAAATGGGCGATGCCATTGATTCAATGGGGGAGTCGTTCGCGGTAATCATTCGACCGTAAACAATATACTTTGACAGTACCAACTTTATGTGTTTGATTTTGTTCCAACAAATGATTCGTTGACGGGCAGATATTGTGACATTACATTTAAAAATATTGAGCAGCATCATTTGTGACTTTCTTTGAGTTAAATGATAGCACCCTCTGCTTGTCGCTCTCCTGTTATCAATTTTCGGCGCCAAAATTTCCCCGGTGCTATGATGTATGGGCTGAAATGACGGCCTTTGATTACTCAATTATATCACCAACCGTGACAAAAGCAAACCTCTATTGCCATCCACCAACCATACATATTGATAATGTTCAACGTTGAGATTTTTTTTTAGCAATAGAACTCTGGCTTTACATCGAGATACTGGAGTTTTCCAAATTTCCCAGCGAGGCATACCTTTTTTTAAGTATTGATACACAATGCATTAAGGTTTTTCAACATTAGAAATCCGTGATTCCAGGCTAAATGGGATCCTAACACCAAACATTAATTTTACTTAAAAATCTTTCTCTCGCTAAGAATGAAGTACCATTGCACGGGAATACTTTTGTTCTCTCTGCCTTGTCTTTAATCTCACAAACTTTTTAAAGTAAAAGGCAAGAGTTTTTTTTGCTTATTTCAAGAAAAAAGCAACGCTGAAATAAAAAGTTGAAGATACGAATTTCAAGGCTGATACCATTAACCTTTGACTGCATTCAGATGATTCTTATATTCCTTCTGCTGCTCTCGCATTTTCGGCTATTTTAAAAGCCAAGTTTAATTATGAACAAGAAATAAGTACGAAATATATGCCATATAATTAAAGACAAACAATGTTGTACGAGGGTAGGCTGAAAACTAATGCACACATGCTTGTAGACTACAAATAAAATGACCTTCAGAGGCACTCCTGGTGGCATGTGGAAGTAACATTCCCCCTCAACACGCATGCGCAGGTTTGAGGTCGTTACATTCACCTGGTGTATGTTGAGAAGCAGGAGTATGGAGACGTGTTCAAGTGCTATGTCAACGCGAGTTAAACGGCGTGCTGTTATCGAATTTTTGCCTTCACCTAATCGTCCGAGGTGTAATAATTACACTTGAGGTGTCTCTTGAGTTGAGGAAAAAAATAAAAATCGCAAGGCACAAGATCGCGGGAATAAGGAGGGTGTGGAATCGGTTCAAATTTCAGGTTTCGCAGAGCCTCTCCAGTTGCGCGCAAGGTGGGTGGACGAACGCCGTCATGTTGCAAAATTATTGGTGCCAGTCTGCCTTAAACCGACAAACTTGACCAATATGGTTTGCGATCCGCTTTTTTAGTGATTCACCGGTCATTTTGAATGAAATCTTCGACAAGTTTGCGATGTTTATCGTCTGTGGCAGTGATCAGACGTCCGCTTCGTGTTTCATCAACAATGATGGCTTTTCCAGGCTCGCAACCACGACATTTTACTACCCATCTATTGACAATAGACCTATCAACAGCATTGTTGCCATAAACAGCCTTTAAACGACGATGAATCCCAGTAGGAGTCACTTTTTAAGTCACGCTTTTTAATTCGCGTTGACATAGCACTAGAACACGTCTCCATACTACCGCTTCTCAAAATACACTGTACGAATGTAACGACCTCAAACCTGCGCATGTAGAGGGAATGTTACTTCCACATGCCACCAGGAGTGCCTCTGAAGGTCTTTTTGTTTGAGTTCTACAAGCATGTGTGAATTATTTTTCAGCCTACCCTTGTGAATTAATAGCCATACTGAGTAAATTGAGGGGTCGTAAACATTGAATCTATTTAGTATTGGAGTTATGGTAACTTGGAAATGAAATCAAAAATATATGTCAGCAAAAACTGATTCATTTTTGTCATTATAATCAAAACTAAAGGTAAAAATATGTTATGCACGTTCAGCAGCTACAAACCTTTACAATACATGGGAATGCCCACACGTACTCGTAACTCAAAGAAAATAGAGTAACTTTAGCAAGCATAAAAAAACGACGAAAAATAAAACACAATTAATAGTTTCGGTCATAATAGAGATTATTGGTCAAAAAGAGATTTCATCACTCCAAGTTTATATAGGAATGTTTTTAAAAAATTCCCATTCATTCCCATTTTTCGCAAAAAATGAAAGAATTGAATGATTATATTAACATCCAGTTTGGCCTGATATTGTTGTGCTCTGAAAAGATTCTTAAAAAAACCTCAACTATTATACATTTTAATTTCACTCGAACTTCGGCTTAGAAGTCTCTAGTCACTAATTTACCCCCTCCGAAGAAAGCTACGACTTACAAGCATGATCGTGCGGAAAAATTCTTGCCTCTCTCTTCATTTCTCCTCCATAATACCGCGGTTAAAAGTTGTGTAGGTAATGAGGCTGCCTGGTTCCAATCCCTGTCGATAGGAGGAAAATGAATGGAGCGAGCCAACGCAAGAGAAAGCAGGCCGGACTTCTAATTACGTCCATCGGCTAACCCCTCTCCATTGTGTACCCTCAGCTGACCCTCCTTCTCTGCAAAAAAAACTAATTTTCCCTGAAATGGGACTGCCAAAATGTTATTCCGCATTCTTCTCCAAAACTCTGATTCGAAATTTTCCGCTGGCTTCAAAACAGAAAAAGTTACAATTTCCCTCGACGCTCCGTCGACTGATGAAAAATCGATCGAATACAAAAATAGGCGAACATTATCATTTCTTCAAAGATGGAGCCACTATTCTTCCACCGGATGGATACCTAAACTACAAAAAACAGGAGAAGGAATAGAATGCGAGAAAGGGTGGAACAATGGAACGGCGATTAAACGCACCTTGCACCCTAAGGGTCATTTTTGCATCGTCAAATCAGCAGATCTTACTTAGCCCTCCTCCATCAATTTCTCTCCTTCATTCTCGTCAACTGAGATCTTTTCTTTCCTCCTGACTGCTTCCCGGCAATCAGTTCCATTCCTTAAGTGTGAACGGCCATGACATTTCAGCTGTATTTCTTATTTGTGGCATCCATGATCGCAGGCTCTTCAAGTTTATCTAGAGTATATGTTTAACGAGTCCTTACCGGAATAAAAGTCTGAAAGATTGGAAAACTGCCAAAAGACTCCCTCGTTTATGTTTGCGGCATTAAACAGAGCCCCGGATTTCAGAGACCAATATTGTTATCATCCCTCTCAAATTCAAATATCTTAGCTTATAATTGTGAGAAAGAAACACTATTTACTCCTAAGATAATGATAGTAGTCTCTCCAAGCAAACACGACATGAGTTCCAAGAGTGTACATATATCTAGAGAAATACCAATTGGGTTATTCATATATACGAGCATCTTAGTAAAATAGGAGGGGTTAATAGAAAAAGTATGAGTTATTCATAGGCTTAAAACAAAGTGTCACCAACCTCATCATAGTAGGCTGATATGCAAACTTCATTCAATTGAATTAACAAAATCAGAAGTATTGAATTGGCTTCCTGAATCCAATCAAAAGAAATAACTCATGGCATTACTTCCAATTCTGACCCATCCACCATCCCACAGGGAAGCTTACGGTCGTCTCGGGTCGACCGATAAGATATGGGGAAAGAACCGAACTATGAGACTCTTTCTAGCCTACTTAATAATACTTATCATATATTTCGTTGCCTCACCCCCACAGCCTCTAGATCTGAGAATATTCCGGGATTTTCCGAGATATTTCAACCCCAGGATACAATCCGGATCGCGACAAATAAATGCTCCTCGTGATCCTGGGATCAAAAATCGCGACCCTAGTATTCGAGGATTTATTTCCAAATTATGGTAATATCTGCAGGGCGAGAAACTTCACCGAGTCTCCCTCGAAAAATTTCCTTGTCGCGGGTGACGCATGGCGCCCGTTTGAACTGAAAAGTTTATTAACACAATATACTAGAAAAAGAACTTCTTCCACTGTTATTTTAAGTTTGAAATATTGCCATAAATGTGAAACTTAACGTTATTTTAAGATTAAAAACAAAGCTAAATTTCCTGACTTTTGGCATCAAAGATAATAGGCAGAAGTTAATTTGAAGATATAACACCAGGAGGCGCTTCTAGAAGCTATGAGCGATAAGAGACAATTTTTATTTATTGGAATTTAGAAATGCAGCCTACTGGCGGTAATAGACGGTACAGCACTTGCTGCTGGTGTACCTCCCAGGTCTTGCGTATGTGAAATTTTCTCATTGCAATGAAGAATGCCCGCGGAAATGTGTGCGCAGTGACTCGCAGGTTTTAGAAACAGATCCTTTTTCTGAAGAGAAGTGATATTGGAAGGGAGAATAAGTGGATTTTCGACAAACCAAATCTTATGAATATTTTTATAAATAATTACAACCTATTTTAACAATTTTTAGAACCCTGCAATAGTTTTTGAAAAATCATAATGATTCTTCCAGATGAAAATCAATAATAAAGAGTTCTAGTCTTTCTTTACAATCTCCATACTCCATCTCCAACTCCATACTCCCTCTCAAACTGCTTACAATTTCGAAAATTGTGTCAATTTCTCTGACTTTTAATTATATACAACTCATATGTTAAAGTCATCTGAGAACTTTCTGGGCGATTAAAGGACATCTGTAACATTCAGGCATTCTTATGATGTCTCTCAAGCCCAAACAAAATGAATCATCACCATGTGAGTAAAATATAGATATTTTGATGAAGTGCAAATCGACTATTTATTTATGAAAAGTGGAATCATTTTCAATCATCCCTCCGCCCACATCACATGGAAAATCCCCCCCCCGTATATGGGAATATTATTACAGGGATTATGAATGGAATAAATATAATTTTTATAAGGAGAATGCGTCATCGTAAATTATCGCCCCTTAAAACCACAACAATATATGAATATTGCATTGATTGATTTAATCAATTGAATATGAACTATTTATTATCTTCAGAGTCATTCAGAAAACAGAACGTAATTAATCCCGAAAAAAATCGCCTGGGAGTTCCTTTTGTGGTATGGTAATATTTTCTACATATTTGGTTTACATGCTGGTAACATTACAATAGTTAGCATCACCGTCGTAAGCACAAGGGTAGTGTAATTGCCAAATTAATAGATTGTGTGGTATGATTCTCTGAGTGTCCATGGCTGTATGTGGTGGTTTGATATTCACTTAAATAGAGATGGGTTATTAAAGGCACAGTTACTGGATTCATATGTACGTCAATACGTACAAGTCAATCGCTTACTTCTTCCAGTTGTGAAGAAACTGCTAACATAAGAATCTGTAAAATAACAAGGAATCCCATTACCACTGAGTATACGTAATCAGAAAAGGAGAATACTACATCTGCATGCTTGTAAAGAAAGGATTTTGTAAATTCTGTTCTGCATATGTAATGCTACTCAGATTAAAACCGATTTGGCCATCTAACAAAACTTGAGAAAGTCGTTCCTGCAGTATTTTTAGGCTAAATTATGATTTACTTCCCTTGGTTTTAAACTCAAAATCAAGCAAATGTATTGAAAGTAGGATCTACGTTCTTTAATAAACGTAAAATTCATACTTAAATATAAATGTTTGCAGGTTCAATATGTTACTTTAAAAACAAAACTAATTTTTTACGAAACAAAAAAGGCAGCGTACATTACATAGCTGAAGTTAGCTGACACTTACCACACGATTTGAATTTAGCTATAGGATAGTTGAATATGAAAAATTTTGACTAATTGATTAATTCCTACACTTTTGGAGAAATAATAAAACATTTCCAAACCACAATTTTTGTTCCTGAACAAGCCATGGGAGTAAAAAATGATTTCATTTGGTCTGGAGTTTCAGGTGGCTTTTATTCAAACCCACATAATGCAATGAGAAAATGTATATCCATATGTATGCATGATGAAACATTCTCGTTCGAATTAATGCCTGGTGCCCTAACACCCTCCGCCAAACTCCCTCGCCGAGACTTGTTGGGTAGACATTGTCCAGATGTAGGCGTGTATTAAAGAAAAAACTAGAAAAATCTTATCTTCAAACCAAAATAATCTCCAGTACTTTATTGCTCAAGGTTAGGTGAGAGGGTGTCTTGTTCTCGAGAATACGTACCTAACCAAGGGACCTTCGTTCATAGGGCCGTGAATCGCTAGGGGCTTTAAGAGTGAATTTAACAAAGCACGTTCAATTTGCTGTCATACCTCCTGATTGCACCCGTTACCTTCGTCCGCGACACTTTGACCTTCTCCTCGAGAGGATACGTCGAGCGTGTGCGTGATCTTTGACCTTAAAATCATTATAGTCACACCTGCTTCAGCTCTCATCGATATAGCCATTCGTCAAAAGACGTCAAACCCAATTCGAATGAAGTCCGTAAGCATAACTTCGCCTCCAACGGTTCGCTCATAATGGATTGGATCGGAATCAGTTTTTATCTTGATATCGGGGAAGCTCGAAGGGGCGGGTACATTGACGGTCCTGAAATGACAACGTTGACGCACACGGGCGACTTCCATGTTTTCGATATTTTGTGTGCACACGTGAATTCCCCTCTGAATGGGGAAAGATTTTTTCATGGTGTTTTGTCCATTAGAGCCTCACCGATAACCATTCAATGCTTCAAGAAATCTATCGAAGCGTTCCCACCTACGCAATCGAATTCAAGGTTCGCACCAGATGGAGAAAATTTCAGGTTTCTCACAAATGATAAATTCCTACCTTTCTATCTTCGTCTCTAAGCGTAGTCACGCAAATGGACCTCTTTGGATTTAGAGCGAGCCCGACTTATTCAATTCGTGTAGAGATCAATTGGGATCGATGTTAAATGTTTGTACTGTACTCTTAAAAGCTAATATTCTATTATAAAAATTTTAGATTTCGGCTTTCCTTTGGAGGGTTAATACTTAAAATCAACATCAATAACTTTCCTTTCTCTATGGAATAGCCTGGATATACACATTACTTTCAGACATTTATCTATAATACAGAAAAGTACTTAACCATTAAAATCGCTGGCAGTTATATGTTTGAAAAATCTTTTCTCCTCCAAAGAAATGATTGTACCCGACCATTAAGTAGAACTGGTTCGCAAAAAAGTTACGAAACATTTTTTTGAAAGAGCGGATGACCAGAGTCGTCAACCGGAATCAAACCGCGGCCCTCTGGTCATGAGGCCAACGCTTCTCCCTCTTGACTTCCCTTCCGCCAAGCAAACAAATGTAAAGCTGTGAGTTTAGTAGGCTGCAATATTCTCAACGCATCTAATATTTTTAGGGACGGATTCCGAGAACAGACTGGTTATATTGCTAGTGTGAAGTAAGAAAAGCTAAAGCAAAAGTTATGGTGACTAGCAACAGGATGACTTTAAATGTACATTAGGTCAATTGAAATACCGTAGATTCCCCTGTGTTGCACAGCTTTGAAAAATTTGAAGCAATTGGAAAATGAAGTCGGGATATTTTGTTTTTATCTTTTAATCTTAAGATTAAAAGAACCTTAAATATATACTGTATATGTTCTTTTATTCGCTTTGAGATCCTCCGAACTGGATGTTGACATGCGTCGTGAATTTTGTTTCATGTAAGCGTTAAGTGTTTTCTGTAATCTGTGATAAATATTTGTAACATACGAGTATATCTCCAGAAACATCGCTGAATGCGAGGGAGTAGCAATCAGAGTGCGGTGGTGTCGAAGCAGAAACGCCTGTACGTAAGTCACGGTTGAATTCCCTTTTTAAATAATGGGGTAGAACTCTGAACGCTTCATTCTATAGGCACGCTAGTCTCGTGTGGGCATTCCTAGAAGGGATATTATAGATCGTGACCCCGAGATATAAGTCCCTTAAAAAGTATAAATAGCAGAATACATAAATATCAATAGAAAATTATTTGAATAGCAGAATACAGCACACATATATTGAGTTGTGTAATATTAATCGGAAGATAAAATTCAAGAACATTATTAATGAGGCATGAATTTTTTAACGTTTTATTTAGTTTTAGATGGATTGATATGAAATTTATTTTCGGGGCCCATAAAAATAACTTCATCGTACCATCGTTAACAATTTCGATTAGATTATCGCGCTCACGTGGAATACACAAAGCATAAATTTGCAAGTCATCAGCAAACAGAGATGATATCTTCATCATATCTGAGATCTAGGTACTTCTAACTTAAGCACCGAGAATAAAAGGGGCGATAAAACCGATCCCTATTGAGGCCAACGTGTAATTTTATCCGGCACGTATAAGCTTATCGCAGGATCATTCTCTTCCACCCATCTGTTCTTATCCTTGGGCATCCACTTCATTAGTTAGCTCCGCGTCATTTCCGCTCCCACTTTATGGAGCCATGGGCCTATTCCTCACAGTTCTCCTCCCCTTCTCCCATCTCCAGTAGTCTCTTTCACAGCGGTCTGTGAGATTCCACCATCCTTCGTCCAAGACAACTCAAATCTACTTTCTCTTTTAGTATCTAGCATAACGTTAACAACACCCAAAATCTCTCGCATCACAGCATTTTCAATAAAATTCTCTTCTCGATTCATAGAAACGATCTCCTCCAAAAGAAATCCATTTCCGTGGAATTCAAACCCATTTTGCATTGATTTATACGTGACAGATGCGATTTTTTAAAATAATGTCACTGCTCCATAATAGGTAGTCCAATGTGAGGATCTCCATCTCGTCTACGTGACCTCCAGAACCACCGTAGGGACCTGTGACAGACAGGTGTCAGGTCGCCAAACATGCAATCACAATAATTACATATCATATGAATTAAAACATAGGGAAATCGTTTCATTGCAATTTACAAATGTAGGAACTCGCGGCGAGAAGTCGTGGACTGAAAAGGAGGCCTAGTGTCTCGAAGCAGTCATGCCTTTGTTCCTTGAAGAGACCACAGATCTTATGCCCAGCCACTAGACAACCGTGGTCTGATCAAGTCAACCACCTGATGATGTCACAGAGTGGTGACACCGAGGTCGTAAATTAATATTAATGGTGGAATTGTTGTTGCATTTCACGTTATCAATGCAATGGAAAATGTCAACCAAATAACGGTTTAAAACAGTGTCACAATTGGTACAATGCTCCATTTGAATTTTTAACTTGGCAGGTGATCTGCATTCAGTATTTAAAGTAACGATCATGTTGTGCAACTTACCATAAATAATCAAAATAAGTCATGTTTTATGCTTTATTACACTCTTTTAAAATATCTATGTTACTAATATGTTTACGCTTTTGTCATATTTTAACATATTTTACTCAAATTTTACAATCGTCAAATAATTTCCAATGCAACAAAATTATTGTACAAAACTACAGACACGATCGATGATAAGAAGTGGTTTTTTTATGAGAGACGAGGCATTAAAGGCGGGACGCATGTGGATGGAGTTGTTTCAAGACGCTGCCACCGTGGCAAACCACAGGGTTTCCGATGGCTCTTCAGGGTCCGGAGCTCTCCCCCGGGGGAAGGGAGGGGGGAGCGTTATATGAGAATAGCGCCCTTAACGAGGATGGATGGCCGACCTTAAACCGAGGGTCCACTTGGGGCGCCCGTGATTGATGACCGCGGGCGGTGGCCCCATTAGCCGGCGATCGGAAAAAGTCACGCCACCTACTCTCTCTCACTCCCGTCCTCGTCCACTTTGAACGGCCAAACACTCCCAGGGGTCTTGCCCCCCCACCCTCCTTCCTCCACTCAAATAGAGACAGTTTCTTGGGGGAACAATAGTCGGGAGGGCAGGCGATCACACTTTGGTACCACGGGGTCCATCCACCGAAACGGTCCTCGTCCATTTAGTGCGGAATTTTCAAAACTGAGCCCTTGGAATATCAGATTCGGGAATCGAAAAACATGAGCCAAGGTGGATGTCTCCACTTGAACCTTTCATTGGGCACAAGGTCCCTCTGACCCATGTCGAGACAACCTCTTGAACAATGTAATCCGAAACATTGGGTCAGTAGGACGACAGGTATGTCATATACACGGTAAATGTACTCATATGTGCGTGTGCGTGTGTGTATTTATACATATACAAACACACACATTTAAACATATAAATGTATATAAAAAATATACTAAAATAAAAGAATATTTTTAATACATATATTATTATTAGGTAATCTACCGGTTAAGGTAGGTTTTTGGGTGGACAAAGCTACTAAATAAAACATTTTTGTGACTACTAACAAAACACAAAATCCAACATGCTACTCTTATACCAGGTCCCTCTTCATCTCTGAGTACTTTCTGCCTCCCTTCACCCCATCCAACATCCCTATCCTGTTCCTTCCCTTTCCTCGTTTGCCTAACATTCTACCCTCTACTTTGTCTTCGACATCCCACTGCCGGCCAATACCCCCTTCATCCACCCGTCCACCCTCCAAAGGATTTCTCCCAACAAACCCCTCTCTTCGCCAACCATACCAAGTACTTCCTCGTTTGTTTTCTTCTCTGTCCATTTCACCTTCTCCATTCTTCTCCACACCCACATTTCAAAAGCCTCCAGTCAACGTCTATCCTCCTGCTTCAATGACCACGTTTCCGCTCCGTACATAGCTACGCTCCATATCAAAGTTTTTACGAGTCTTTTCTTAACATCCTTACTCAACGTCCCCGTCATCAACTCCCTCCTCCTTCTGAAAGCCTCCTGGCCTAGCGCGATTCTTCTCCTTACGTCCCTACTACTTTGACCGTGTTGGTCCAAAACACTTCCCAGATACGTAAACTGTCCTACCTGCTCTAGTTTTTGCCCTCCTATTTTAATGTTAAGCTTGGCCTTTTTCTTTCTAGAAAACCGCATTACCTTTGTTTTATTAAAATTGATTTTCATCCCATACCTGTCGCACTGAATTTCCAATTCACTCAGCAATGCTTGCAATCCCTTAGCTGAATGACAAACTAAAGCTTGGTCATCAGCAAACCTAACTGATTTTACAAATTCCACGCCCACTTTCATTGCTACCTCGAGTTCTTCCCATGCCTCTTTAATCATTTCCTCTACATACAGGTTGAACAGCAACGGTGATAATGAAACATATATATACACATATATATATGCATACACATCTATATATACATACATATTTAAATAAAAATAAATATATACGGACACCCACATTGAGCATTTAAGCTTCCGGTCTTCTTCAGGTGAGTCTGACCTGAAAAACACCTAAGAGAAAGCCCGACAGCTTAAACTATCTGCAATGCGAGTTTCCATTTACGCGTTTTCTATTTTTTTGTATTCTGTTGTGCCGTCTAAATGTCATATAGGGCTCTGGTGAGAATGCTTCTAAATCATTGATCAGTGTATGAACATTATATACAAAAATATACATTTATATGCCTACATATAAATATACATTTACATACATATACATATATATATATATAAATTTATTTATATAAATAGATTTATATATATGTATATACATTTACATTAAATGTATACACATACGCAGTCGTCCTGAGTAAGAGCGTTGAATACCTATCAAACCGACTGCGGTTTCCCAATCACACAGCTTGATTGGAGCTGTGTATGGTGTGGCGCAAGCGGGAATCAAACCCAGGCCCTCCGGTCAGTAGTCCAACGCTCTACCCCTGGACTATTGCGCCCCTAATATATATATATATATATATATATATATATATATATATATATATATATATATATATATATTTATATATTTATATATGCATGTATTTATTATATTATTCTAAACCGGAGTAAATATTGCAGACAATTTTTAACCGCATACCTGATTTAGTTTTAGACATTTTAAGTATGCTCACATTGTTAACCAAGTAAAATAATACACTACTATGTCATAAAAAGACCCGTCTTCCCTCCCGGGGGGTGACTCGCCCTCTCAATCTGTATTGATGTCATTTGTGGTCAGAAGTTTGAACCATGACAAGAACTACAATCAAGTAATCATTACATTTCGAAGTTTTTCATGAATCCTATGTTTTTTATGACAGTTAAGTTAACATCACCCGTAATGCTTTGCAACTTTTAATTTTTTGCCCTTGTCAATTGTTTGAGCCCTTTCCTGCTGCTCATCACCGCAATCACAATACCCTCTGAGCGATTGCCTTGCACTAACAGATACCATTCCATAACCTATCCACATTATTTGTGAGAAGCACCAAATATATCTCATGTCGAAATCCTTCTAAAATTAGTCACGCTTATGTCCCATTACTGCCTTCTTTAAATGGCTAGAGAAGCTTTGGTCATGTGTGCATAGCTAGGCGTTCTGCTGTGCATAGCCAGGTAATGTGTATGAAACAACGAGGGAAACCATTAAGGGCCAAGCCGGGTAAAATATATGCGTTTGCAAAATGAAGGTCGGGTGTGTAAATCACGGCATAAAACTAAATGAACATTAGCCCGCCGCTCCATTACCTTGAAACAAAAGGTAATGCAGAGGTGACCTAAATGATAGCAATTATGTCGATAATAGCGGATAAACTATAAAGGAAATAAGGATTAATATTTTCTGAACGGTCAACATTGGGTAGATGTAAGCGAAAATTAAAATTGAATATAATTAATACGAAGAAATTGAAGAGAAAAACGACAGATAATATCTTGTACAAGGTTTATTTAAAAAGTTTCTTAAACAATTTTTTTCTGAAGTGTAGAAGTAGAAGTAAGTATCCATACAGTGTCGGTTAAGCGAGCGCATGATCTCAGATCATATTGGCGTTGATAAGCTGACAGTGCACACTCCATTATCACTGAAAATTTGACGATTCCAAAGATTTGCGCTGAACTCGTTCCGTAGATCTTGACTGATGTCCAAGGACAGAGCTGAATTTCTGCTTGCGAAGACCTTCTGCAACGTCATCGCGACGATTTCCCAACCTTCTTACAGTCCTGACTTGACACCTATTTCCTATTCCCAAAAGTTAAATCCTATTCCCTCAAAGGGCACCACTATGGGACCATAAGTGCCGTAAAAGAAACTTTCCCGCTTACCCTTAATGGCCTTCCGGAATTCGCTTATCAGGGTTCCTTCAAGTCGAGGAAAACCGCTAGCAACACTGTGTCCACTCTCAATGGATGTACTTTGAAGAATTTTCAGGCATTGCAGGAATATTTGAAATAAATCCATTTTTTCCGAAACTTTTCCCAATATTTTTAATACAAACCACGTATTCTTTGTTCGAGTTGCAAAATCCTTCTACAGCGGTATATGAATAGGATTGTTTTGAGTTGTAAAAAAACTCCCTTCTACGCAGCATCGCCTGTCGCAGGCGATGCTTAATATTCTTGGGAGGATGAAATTGAAAACGTCGCGAGTGAACTCCTTAATAGGTGTTTACATTCCATTTCTCATCGCTCGTGGCTATTTTACCCCGATTAAGGTGAAACGGAGTGGAAAAACATCAACTCCGCAGGAGAGCGCCTCAAATAGACCCGTATGACACAGGGGAAGAAGGGTGGGAGGGGTTGATAGGGTAGAGAGGAGGGGAAAAGGGACGCACTTCTTGAGAAAAATGGTCTGAGAAAACTGCATTCCTCTCCGTGCTTTTCCATGGACCGATTTTGAGGACTTTCCGCACGTATGAAGGACGAATTTATGTGCAAGGGTAGGCTGAAAACCAATGCACACATGCTTGAAGACCACAAACAAAATGACCTTCAGAAGCAATCATAGTGGAATGGAGAAGTAACATTCCCCCTCAACACGCATGCGTAGGTTTGAGGTCTTTATATTCATTCCTGAATATCGACATCCGTCTTCTCCTCAGGCGAAAAAGTTCAAGAGACAACCATCCGCAAAAAAAAACTTCTTTTCACTGTGTTTTGGGATGCTCACGGAGTTTATTTGACCGATTTTCGGGAACGAGGGACGACGGTAAATTCTTCACAGTAAATACAGACTCTGAAACACCTCCGACGTCGAGTTAAGGTTACCATGGTGCCAATAATCTTGCAACATGACAACGCTCGTCCGCACACCTCGCGCGCAGCTGGAGAGGCTCTGAGAAACCTGAAATAGGAACCGATTCCACACCCTCCTTATTCCCCCTATCTTGCGCTTTGCGATTTTCATTTTTTTCCTCAACTCAAGAGACACCTCAAAGGTAATCATTACACCTCGGACGATTAGGTGAAAGTAGCTGTCAAGCCCTGGATTCGAGAAAAGTCGGAAGAGTTTTTCGGTGACGGAATGAAAAAACTTGTTACACGTTGAGAGAAATGTGTTCGCCTTAACGGTGACTATGTTGAAAAATAAATGTATGTGATTTCGAAACTTAAAAATTGTACTACAATGTACTTTTTTCCCTATCTTGCTATTTGTTTTGTTTGTGGTCTACAATCATATGTGCATCACTTTTGAGCCTACCATCGTAATTACTCACCATGATTGCTTGCCAAATTGCAATGCCAAGTAGTGATGCAAGGTGACGGGCATCGGCGCCGTGAAAGGATCTCTTTATCACTCGCCTTAATTTCCAGAGTTACCCTTTTGGTGGCATGTCTAGGATGTTTCTTTAAGGGCATCAATCGCATTAATTCAAGATGCCACGCGCACGACGTGAGGCTGCACGAAGCGGTCAAATATGAATGGGGACGCATTAAGGGTGACGCAACGTGAACGCCTCGTCATCACCAATATTAAAACAATTTCCACGGCGCCGAGCGTCATTTCCACAGGAACGGAATGACGGTTGACGGACATTCCAGACGACCGACGACTAGAGACTCTCTCACACCATCGCCCCTTGAAATTGAGGGTGGTGATGGAATGGGATTTCCAGAAGAGCACCCTCGATTATTCAACTAAGTCGAATTTCCCCTTCCCTTTTATTTGTTGGTTTGTCACTTGGACTAAATTATTCCAAAATGTTAGACGGAATACTTCAGCCCACGATCATTTGCACTCCGATACGCAAACGAGCAACATATCCATGAAACACGGAAAGTATAGACTGCAGTAATTAAGAACACAGTTTGCGATGACCTGACACTGTTTTCTGTATCATGTACAACCCAAACTCCAGCCATGTACAACTCAAAACCCCAGATTTCTAACTCAGGTACTCTTTCTAGGATTGCAAATTCAATGTGGACTTCAACAGAAGACTCGAACAGTCTTAACGATATAAATTAATTCGTCGAAGGTGTGTCTCCATATATCCAGTACGGACGGGGCTTTAGTCTCGTGGTGGGGTAATACGTATTATAGTTCCTACCTAGTAGAAGCACAGAGGTTATTTCACCAGGAAACGTTTGAGGTTTACTCAATTCATATTTATTTAGGCCATCAAAGAGTAGCTATTCTTCAAAGAAAATATACTCTCCTGATTGAGAAACCACATCAATTATGAAACACTTAGCAAGGTTGAGTTGATACCAAGTGTTTTTGTCATGTAGTGAGTAACGTACCAAGGGAGTTGAAGACGTCACAATCGATAGCATGAAAAGTCCATTAAAAAAATATAGCCCATTATAATTGTCAGCAAGTCAAAATTCAGATGAGGAATTATTGAGTACTAACAATTTAATTAAGCAATTTTAGCGCTTATTTTTCCACCAAATATATTTGGTATAAAATTGGTCGTTTCAATTATTCATAATGGAACTGAGTTCATTAATTTAGAGGTAATTTCGAGGGAAATGGGCAGAAAACAAAATTGGATTCGATCACAAAAAGACAAGCATACGTTTAAACGGGGAAATGAACTACAACGGTTGCGGGGAGACTAAAAAGAGATTGGCCGAGAAAATAAATGGGATACAAAAATTAAAATCGGGGTCAAATATCAAACCCAACTTAGGTGATATAAATCGCTATTTTTGTGACTCAAATTAGTGCGTTCAGTGCATGACGTCACGTTAGTAGCGGAAGCAGACGACTATTTGCAAATTTTCCAAGGAATTTCGGCGGGAACTTTTTGATTGTCATTGGGTATCATTAACCATTTCTTTCACGAACTATCATAGACCTGTTTTTACCTGAGTCATGAAAATTTTCAACAACACGAACACCATTATATTTTAAAAATAGAATTCGTTTTTACCCCAGAAACATTCAAATCAGCACTTGTGACTTAGTTAATATTGAAAATGTTACTTTTGCATCAATCATAAACATCAGTGAGGAATGGGACATACCTGTACCTAAAAAATACCAGAAACCTGGCGTCTTTTAAATTAATAGTGAATTTTCAAAAGATATTTTCCTTAAAAGCAATTTAAACTAGGCGAAGTAAAAAAAGGAAGATTATTTAATTAATTTGTCGTACGAAAGCAAATTTCAGCAAGACCTTGATATTAATTGCAAATTGGTAACTCCTCAATGATGTATTCACTGCAAAACTGCATTTAAGTTATTTGTGAAGGATTTCATGTTCCATAGAGAAATAACAATCAAAAAATAATTCCATCTTTCGAAAATATTAATATTGCTAATTTGTGAATACTGAATTTAGCATCCATTAAAAAACTGCTGCTGAGAATTTTCCTCTGTGTAAGACGTTAATAAATAAATACTAAGTAATCCAATTCAATTCTGAATACTGATAATATCATATTTAAAGATACCCTGCCTCGGATTCCTCTGTGGTTTGTAATTATTTCTGCATACAATATTTCCTCCTCTTACATCCCATTACTCCACCATATCTCAAGCATACAAGGCATGTTAATGTTGGCTCAACCCTGGAAATAGTTTTATTATTCCAGAGAAATGAGGAAACAACTCAATGAACTTGATAATGTCACCAGTTACCGAAAATATGCTCGGTTAATTTTGAAAACGCAGAGTGAAACTTTACTGATTTTTTAAATATGTGTATTATAACGTGCATCTCTAACGCGCTTACCATTAGTTTAGATACCACCCGCCATTGTTTTCTCTTTCCCACTTTGCCAAAAGTGGGAAACATCAGAATACAATCACCATGGTTCCTACTCCTCCTTGCTGATTGAAACCATTGATCAATCTTAGGTTAATTGACTTCTTGAATCTGCTTTCGTCACCCATCTGCCATATTTTTTTATTCTATGCAAGTTTTCCGATTTTTTTATCAGCATTTTCTAAAATCTTTGAAAATATATTTAAAATTCGTGAAATTCTGTGGATATAAAGTATACGAGGTCTGTAAATTAAGTAATGGGACTGGCAACGTAGCGTTCGATCTGGCAGCACTGGAGGCTTGGAGGGGAGGCAGGGGGAAATGTGATCCGCCTTCAGGACGGGTTTGAACTCGCTCGAGTCATTTGGTTGTCGGAAGCGATTTTTTTTGCGAAAAAGTATTTTATGTAGTGTTCTACAAGGTCTGTAAATTAAGTAATGAGACTTTTTTCCATTCAAACAGAACCACAATTTTATATTGTCATCCTCAAAATAACTTCCTTCTGAAACCACACAACGCTGTTTTGTCAAGAGCCCACGTTTTCCGGTGGTTTAAGGCATTTTCAGAAGGATGAGAGTCGCTTGAAGATGAACCACAAAGCGGAAGGCCTTCATCTTCAAGAACCAATGAAACTGTAAACTGGATTCAGATCGTTGGTTAATAGTCAGAATGATCGGAGAAGAGTTGAATTTGACTTACACCACCATTCATAAGATTTTAACAAATGAATTGGGGATGATAAAAATCTGCGCAAAAATGGTTCGAATAAACCTCTTGGAAGACCAAAAGGGCCAGTAGATGTTTTTTGGCCAGTAAAAACATTCTTGTGGCTCCTCTGCCTCCATATTCCCTTAACTTGAGTCCTTGTAACTATTATCTCTCCCCGAAGTTGAAAAATCACCCCAAGGGAACTCAATTTGGTGGGGCAGTCGAAAATACTCAAATCAGTCTCATTACCTAATTTACAGATCTCGTATTACATGGTTCAGAAAACGCTCTCGGTAAAATAAAACTGATGGCTTTATGTACGTTTTCCATTGATTACATCCGATTGTTTTCTGCGCTATTAATTGCATTAAAGGTAAGTCACCCTGACTGAGCAACTCTACTTCGTCGACGGACTTGGCGCTTCGGACTTTGGCGCTTCTCCTGCCCCAGAGCTCGGCTGGAGTGAAACGAGTTCACTATTCTCAAGTAATGCTCCAACCATGAAATTTAATATGCACTGTTGTACGTTTGTATTCGGTTGAAGTGTACTTTTCCTCTTTGTGTGCCACTAAGCCATTATATATTCAGTGTATTTTTTTGTTGATCCAAGCAACGGCTTAAATCATTCACTCATGACGGCGCAATAAAAGTGCGGTGCGTCCCGACACCGCCTGCCACACACCCCCTCTTGCATTATGCAGCCCATCGAGACGTAGGTATGCAAAACGTCGAGAGAAACATGAGCGGTATGAGTTGAGGACCACTCAAGACTCCTCTTTGAGAGAGAGAGAGAGAGAAAGGGGGAGGGTAGAAGGATGGAAGGGGGTTCGCCGGGCACTCATTGTCGCCTGGAGTGACTGGAATTGCCCTGGAGCGACACACAAGGGCGGGAGAGAGTCGTTCGGGGCACGGCCCTTTTGCCGGGGAGAGTGTATTTGCGTGTCTGTGCGTGCAACGCACTGGGAAACCGCCGTGCGGTCAATGAGCCAAGAGTGGGGTCCGGGAGTTACTTCTCGCCGAGTGAGACTATTCCCACAAAAATGCCCGGCCAAAGGAATGGAAGCCCAAAAAATCACAGCAACCAGAATCCCATCCAACTAATGATGACGTAACTCGGAGAATTTTGAGAACAGAAGAACGAGGGCAGGAAAGCTTCTCCAACGGATGCGTTCATCTACATCTACATAATGTCCTGCAAGCCGTCGCTAGGACGTGTGGCAGGGGGTGGTCTGTGACCAGCCATTTTACATGTATCCCTTTATTTCCTCATGCACCTGGCAAGTGATCCACCAAAAACGGCGCGGAAAGGGGACGACCGAACGCCAATCATGCAACATGCCCGCACATGTCACGGGTGTTACATGATTGGAAACTATTCCTAAATCTACACAAAGAGGATAAGAAAATACGTTAAAAGGGGGCAGGCACGCATTCAATTCAGAACTTATAACCGGTTACTATTCCACGCATTCCGAACGGGCGATTCACAAATACAATAGACTTCATATGCATTCATCTCCGCATATAGCGTACGAAATGGTCTTTAAACTTAAATATGCGTATCTAATACGGTTTGGTTACACGAAACTATCTTACTTTTTCACTTTTCGTATTTTAGTTCAGATTACTTCCGCCATGCGCCCTGGCACAAGGGCGGACGGCGGAGGGCGTTAGGATGCCAGACTTGGAGAGAGTTTTGTAGGAGTTTAATCTTGTAAACCCCTATTTTCGACAGCGCGTACCTATTATTTTCTTTGGTGTTTCCCCTTTTATTGTAGCGCAGAAAAATGAATTCTTAAATCTATCAATTCGACAACCCAACTCTCTAATTTTCTGGCAATTTTCGGCCCTGCCAATGTTAATAAGGGACCTAGTTTCATCTCCAATATCGGATGCGAAACCACACACTTTTATATCTTCGTAATAAGTTTAATCTAGCCCTCCTTGTATTCGATGGACAGAGGATGTGATGCTTGCAAAAGACGAAAAAGCATTTCGAAGGCAAATACAGAAATTCCTCTTTGAGTGACAAGGATTACAAAATCTGGTCTCTGATATTTATCCCGTGACATATTTCATTTACGATCGAAATGACTTTGGGTCCATAGTAAAGTATATTACATACACAAGTGCGTGAAAATTAGGGGAGAGTATTTTAAAAGTTAAATAGTGATTTCCTTTCCCGCTAGACTCCTTATTTGTCTGAAATTGCTGCGCGCGAATTTGAATTTCATAGAGGTTTGGATTGAATTCATTTACAGCTACAAATTGCATCCGTTGGGTAAGATGGCGCATAAAGTAGCAGAGTAGCTATGTGCGTCAACTTGAATAATGCATTACGAATGGACGAGTCAAATAAGCTCAAACACAAAGACTCTCCACTCATACTCTTGTCTTCGATGGCGTAGTAAGTGTTGAACATAGTTTTATTTAGCAATAAAAATTACTTTTCTCTTTTGGAGAACCGGATTAGTTATATATTCCTAAATGAAATACGTAATCAACTCCAAAAAATGGCTCCCGTTTCCTACCGTATTATTTGCAGAGAAAACAGAAGACACGCGTATCACAAGACACGTTTGGATTAAACTTGATTACGCCAAATTATGGTGGCGTATATCTATAGACGATAAGAAAATAATGCATGATAAAAATACACGTAAACCAAATAATGATAATTCGTGATTAGACAAATTCAAGTTAAGAGCAGTAAAAAACATGACGTCATCGAATCCAATTCATTAACGCAGTAAAGAAGGTTCATTTGGACAATTTTTTTTCAATATTAATTGAGGATGTGGATCACAGGTTTGCAAACTATTGTTTCAATTTCCACTCGCCGTTCTGATCCGCTAACGCACTCCGCCCATTATCAAACTCGCACGTTCTCAAAGCCGACGGCAGTCGACACTTTCCGTCTCGGACGTCGTCATCGCCCTGGATTGGGATTTGATGGCCGAAATCCTCGTCTCACCCCTCCCCCCGACCCCCGGACGCACCGGTACGAATGGAATTGCGAATTATGTGCCCCGGGAGGGAGTATTAAAAAAAAGTTGAGGCCACCGACGTGTATAAAAAAGAGCGGGGATTAAAAAGGCAGCGCCGCCGCCTCCCCCCGCGTCGGAACTACAAAGGGCGCCGTTCGCGGACGTGAGCAGAGAAGTGGCGCACAGTTGGGGTGGATGGAGGTGGGTGGGGGGGGGTAGGGAAGCTTTAATTCCACCCCCACACTCAACAGAGTACCGCCATCCACGAGATTCCCTTTGTCCGGGGCCCTTTACGCCGTGCGCTGTGAATTTGTTTTTGTGATTTCCGTACCCCACGCGCCCCCTTCCTCTCTCTCTCCCTCTGTTCCTTCTTCTGCACCCCCCTGTTCCGAAATCCCCTTTGACCTCACGCCCGCCTTGCTCCCAAAGGGGTCGGGAGTGGCGAATATTCTCCGCGGGATATGAGCAAGGATACACCCAATACGGCGGAAAAAATGTTCCCGCGTCTCAAATTATCAATTCAGAGCACGTGTGTGGGCGAGTTCACATCTACGGACAAAGCGCTATTTTTTTCGTAAGTAATAAAAAATTTTAAGGGGATATCCAGATTAAGAGTAATTAAATCAAACCTTACGTTCCACTCTGAAATGACCCAACCCTTTGGAGACCACAGCTAAAAATGCAAAGCAGTTTTTAGTATCTACTCTGTGACTATGCGCTGGCCATCAATCATATCAAGATATCAAGCACAAAGTATATCTTCGTGACGCCCCTGCAGGGATAACACTATTAAAAAACGCTATTATGATAAAAATTATAGCATATAATGAACAAAACTTCTACTGCCAACCATCGTAGAATAAGTGGTGTTGAAAGAATATACGTATCACAGTACGAGATCAGGATAGTCAAAAACTACCACGACATATTTTTTATTATTCTTCCCCTAAATTTAGCAATGGCGGTACCAGGGTAACCTTGTACCCCCTGGCTTCTTGAGACCCTTACATTATCCCCCCGAGACGCCTTTCGTGCTCCCATATTTCCGCAATTCCGTTTCTATCATTTGTTAAAAATTACCAAGTACACAAAAACCGAATATATTTTATTCCAGCGAAAATCAACATTTACATTCCTATCGGTTAATAAATATAAACAAATAAGCCTCTCCTTCTATGCGTTGCAGAAAATTGCTGCGTAACCGAAAATGTGAATTCTGGCTTGTTTCCCTTTTTGGGCGATCCTTGATTTTTGCTTGTCGTACCAGGGTAATCAACCAACTGTTAAATATCGCCTTGCGCGCTCTCCCATGTAAAAGTTAAGAACCCAATCCGAAGACTGGCTCTCTCCATTCTTCTCTTCTATTCAGTGATAGTTCCCTAAACCTCTTACAGCTTCACTGTTTTGTGTCCTTCTTAATATGTCCTATGTACTTGTCCCTTTGTCTTCCTCGCAGAATCTTTCGTTCAGTTATTCTGTCTAATATGTTTCCAACTTATCAATTATGCCTCAAGGTATGTCCAAACTACCGGGGTTCTTCTTTGCCGTAGAGTCTTCCATATATTCCCATAGGATTCAGAGTTACTCACATATCCTTTCAAAATTTCTGTGACTGTGATCAATTCGCATAGTTTCCCAGGAGTGGATGCAAATTCAGACCAACATTAAGTAACAATGAAGTTGAACTTCCAAGCAAATGAACGTCCAATACAAGAGAGTACAAGAGAAAAGACGGACGAGGAAATCAAATAGAGAAGGGGTAACCGAAACGACAAGAAAAGAATAGCCGAAGACTGCGGGGAAAGTCATGATCGAATAAAAGGAGCTGGTTACAGAAGAAAAAAAATGGATCATCAATCGAACCCGGTCCCGGGCTCTGGTCCCGGGCAAGTCTCCGGGCACCTGCAGCACGACCCAAGCTTTGTGATTTTGTGGGTACCAGATCTTCCTGGGAAACCATAACCGACACAGGGAAGGGAACTGGCCCCCCCTACCCTGATGTGTGAATTTCACACGCCGTATAGGGCTTAGTACTGGGTGAACTCAACCATTACCTATCAAACCGATCTCCGGGTTGATTATTGTATTTATGGTTATATACTATATATATATATATATATATATATATATATATATATATATTATACGGAAACAATCACACGTGCAGTATGATAATGGGAAGGCACAATAGAACACAAATAAAATAGTAACATTTAAAAGGACACTCACACGGTAAATTTTTAAAGCTTGAGGCCTTCTTCAAGTATGACATACATACATATATATATATATATATATATATATATATTAAAGAAAGGGAAAATTCTTTCAAGTTGCCTCCTTGAATTATACGTGCCTTGGCGACATAGTATTTCGTCGCCTACTCCCCTGCCTCTCACCGTGGCAACACTTGTGTGCATGTATTATGTCGCGAAGAAGGTACACTCAGGAGTGCGTGCGTATTCGTCGTGAATAATGCAAAAACGGGGAAGGAGGGTGCGGAGGAAGGGGGGAGTAGTTGTTCGCCCAGAGGCACATCCCCGCACTTCCTTATGCTCTCCGCGAAAATAAATAACGCCTTGAAATCTTAATGTCTGGATGTGCAGGGGGAGGGGCGGGGGGGATCGAGGGCACTCGGGTAGGAGTCGTGGAGGGGGGGATGGGGAGGGTGGTGGAAAATGCGCCACGGGGCAAAGGGGGAGGGGATGGAGGGAAAGGGAGCACAATAGTTTCCCTTCGCCGCCTGAATGAGCGGGAAGAAGAAAGTTTGCCATCCAAATTTTTCGCCGGGAGGCAAATTGTAATCACCGCCGAGATGAGAACGATGCCCTGCTCTTCGCGGAGAACTTCACATAAAGCGAGACGTGAGGGGTAAGAGAGACGTGCGCCTAATTTGGAATTGCGTCACAGCAATTTGCGCAGAGTTGAGGAAGCGAAAAAAAAATCATTTTCCTCCCTTTCTTTGGAATAATCAAAAAGAAATAATTCGTCTGAGGAGGATAGCGGAGGGGTCGGCGTTCCCTGTGCTATCTGTGGTGCGGGACCCCTTTCACGAATGGAACAGACGCCGACTCCCTCACCCGCACCGCATCAACGGATCGCCTCCCGCTGATTTAAAGCATTCTCTTACAATTTCCAGCTAACCCGCGCATCATTGAGCGCCATCTTTAGCCAACGAGAACTGAGGCCATAAAAAACTTTATTTTACAAAATTTAGTCTACAACGATTTTGTCCCCCTCTAAGTACTCTCCATTCGTTGCTATGCAATTATTCCATCTTCCTTTCCACTGTTTAAAGCACCCTTGGAAGTCCTCAGCAGTTAGGCTTTTTAGTTTTCTCGCCGTTTCTTGCTTTATTATGTCTTCCACATCTTCCCAGTGACGTCCCCTCATCACATTTTTGTATTTTGGGAGAAGGAAAAAGTCGCCGGGGGCGAGATCTGGCGAATAAGGAGGATGATCAAGGATCAAGGTGATTGAATACTTTGTCGGAAACTGGGGAGCAATCAAAGCAGCTTGGGTACGATCTAAGCAAACATTTTTTTTTAAACCCTTATGTTCGGTTAAAATATTGTGCCCTGTTGATTTTCTTAAATTCAGTTCATTAGCTATCATTCAAACATTTTTCGACGATTGGTAAGGACAATTAATTTAATTTTTTTTCATTTTAATTTTTGGACCCATTTGACCAATGGTTTCCTGGGTCCACTTTTATTTTACTTCACAGTTAGTTGGGGATTCCTTTGAATCTTAGTTCCCCTTTTTACAAACAATAATGAGACATAAGGAAACAACATACATAACAAAACAGACAAAAAGACAAAAATAATCAGACATAAGGAAAGTTTTTCTAAAATTTTAACATCTACAGGTGCTTATATATGTTGGGAGTTAAACTAATGATAAACAATTCAAGAAAAGAAAAAAAAATCACTCAATAGACATATAGAATACATTGCTACATTTTACACAAAATTTTACACAAAATATTTCCCAGTTAGTTCGATTGGTAAGGACAATGGACCGCACACGATCAATGTTGTCGTCAACACAGGTGGTTGAAGGTCGTCCCGGCCTTGTATCATCCGTGGCGTCTTGTCGGCCATCGTTAAAACGCTTAATCCACTTGAAAACGGATATTTTATAGCATTTTAACAGAGCATTTTCACCATAAACAGCTGTCAATATTTTATTAATTTCTTAATAACTTTTACCGCACTTCACCAAAAACTTGATGTCGATTCGTTGCTCCGTGATTTCGTCAATTTCCATTTTCGACAAACAGTAAAAATAAGGACAACAGAAACTAAGATAACTGGCACCCTACGCACAGCTCGACGATCCGCCATGCACAGACAGCCTATTGGGTCTCAGGAAACTAGCGCCGCTAGTGGGCGAAGCTGTAGTCTGCGTCATGGCCGCCAGATTCCACCAGTTCGCGCATTTATTGCATAGCCGTATAAACATGGTGCCACATTGCATGATTTGTCCATTTGCATTTCCGGTTGTCAACTTTTGATTTTAACCCGCTTTGTTCGAAGGTCCCATCTCACCATTAATGGTTGAAAAACTAATTTGGTGTTAAGACTCAATAGCAAGAACATTAAGTCAAATAATAGACGTCAATCAATGATTCGAATTTAAAAAAATTGAATATTCCGGCATCGGAGGGTGAATAGACTGAAAAACGTTTCCACCCTTGGCGTCACAATGCACAAAAGGTTGCTCAGCATGGATACGTGCGTGCCAGTCGAGGGCACTGAGTCACGTGGACGTGCGAGCTGTGCCCATCAATTGCAGAGCGACCCTGTGTCAACGGAACTTGCCGTTACGAGCAAGGATATCGAAAAATGTTTCCCCTTGATGTCCGGGAAGTTTGGACTTTGAGATCAGGGAATTCCCCCCAGCGATCCCCTCTCCACACCGAACGGACGTCTCGGGCCCCTTTCACATGCATCCTCTTCTCGTTTCATCTCCGCCCTCTTCATCCTTTGCTCCGTTCCATCTCCACGACGCCCCGAAAGCCAAAAGTCCGTGATCGTCTCTTTCCCTGGAATCTTCGCCTAGTTCATTGGACACCACAGCCATCCTTGTGAGTACTTCTCCCAAAAATACGTGTTTTCCCCATTCTCAATAATACGCTCATTCTCGTCCAGAGTGCATTAAGTCGTATTCCGCTAAATACCTTAGTATTAATATTCTATTATTATAAACCATATTCAAGCAATGCCGATGCAACCCCTTTTATGTACATACAATGTTCACATTTCTGAGAATTACGTCAGTTTCCTCATTAATCGGTTCATCTTTTAACATTGATTACTATTGAACTCGACATTGACTGATACTGCGAAAACTTTTATATCATCTTTCTGAATTAATCAAACCTCCAAGCCTTAATTTGCGACCGGACGTTACTCTCCCGGACCACGCTTAACATTTTCCCGTGCGGAAGAGTTACAAAGGGTGCGTTCCAAAAATAATGAAATTAAATTTCCCGCACCGCTCCTATTGGTAGGAATGGGATCGAACCTCTTGGAGTAGATAGAGTGGGAACACCAAGTTTTGCCGCGAAACCGATCTCAGTGCTCTCCAAGCCGTGGAAGCGGCAACACTTCAGTTATTTTAAACCGCTGCGTGTCGGCCGTGTCACAAAAAAATGGAATCGACGATCGAGCAACGTTACGAGATTACTAAATTTTGCACTAAACTGAAAAAATCTCTTGAGGGGACTAACAAAATGATTCGTGTGGCTTCCTGGAGACTCTTTTCGGCCCTACTCACAAGTTTCGAGGTTTTTAAAGTCTTTTAAGGAGGGCCGGGAGGAGGTTCACGACGAACAACGCTCTGGGCAGCCGTCAACCATCAAAACCGACAACAATATGACTCGTGTCTGACAATTGTTGGACTCTGACCGTCGATTGAGTATCAAGATGGTTTCCAATGGCCTGGACTTGTCATCTACTCTAATGTTTTGCATTGTTACAGAAGATTTAGCGATGAGGAAAGTGCGCCTGGCCAAACACCAGGTGCCAACGCTGCCTCACCCCCCTATAGTCCCGACGTGGCCCAAGCAGACTTCTTTTTGTTCCCTAGGATTAAAGCAACCCCGAAAGAGACCCGGGTTTCGTACATAGAAGAGATCCAGTAGAAAAGGGTAGAAAGCTTATTAGAGAGCTATGGGACAAATTACCACAAAGAAGGGACGGAAAACAATATTTTGAAAACCACTTATGAAGGAGAAAAATGCCGAAAATCTCCAGAGACGAAGGGAGCTGTCACATCCAATACATCCTTTGACGAGAATGAAAGAGAAAATTGAGTCAAGAATGTCGTTATGATGGTTTATGGAGAAATAAACGGAAACTCATGGTAGCAGAGGATCAAAGGATATTTATGGCATCAACAAAGATTATTTTCTCATCTTCTTCTTTCCTTCTCATACTTCTGTCAACATGATGTGTGCATTAAGAGTTTAAGAAAACATGATCAATTTTATGAACTGATGATGATGTAGTTACAATGGAACCGGTCGTATTAAATTTTATTTTGTGGAAAATTGCCAATTTTTTATTAATCATGATATTCCACCATATCACGCCCGAAACTTCTCTTTTGAAACATGATCAAACAAAAAAAATATTTCATCATAAATGTGATGGAAAGTTTTTTCAAAAACTGAAAAGCTGTGTGCTGTAAATACAGCGAAATTACTAGCGATTAACGCAGCTAGTGAGAAATGGGAAACAGAATAGGTAAGACGAGGAAGGTCTTCTATCAAAGGAAATGATTAATACGGTAATAAAATACGGGCGTAGGTATATAGAAGCGATTCTTAAAAAGTTATGCAAAGATCATACCTATCTACGGCTGTGAAAGAGAGGTGGGGGCACCAGTAGCACAAGGTATAGGCCGAAGGCGAAAGGTCAGAAACAATAATATAACTTCGGCAAGAGATAACTCCACTAGAATAAGGGTGTGAAGTGAACGTGAATGTTCCCATTGGACATAAACAGCAATCCTCAACCTAACATTTGATGCTCAAGATGAGTAAAAATTACCGAAGAGCAAAGGACCCGAATTATTTACACACGCAGGCGTCCACGAAGAATAAGATTTAATGTCCCTTCTGATTTCGCTAAGGCTTTGATATTAATAATTATTCCTTCATCGATAAAACCTCTAGTTTCAGCCACATATTGGTAGAGACTTAATAATTAAATATAAAACCTCGAAATTACGCGTTTATTTATCAATTCTAACGCTTTTTTTAAATTTTTTTATTGTTCTCATAATGATTCATATCGACAGTCAAACAGTTAAACTCGCTTCAAGAACTTTTTTTTCGACGCTATTTTTATATTGTTAATGGCGTATAAACATTAAACATCTGAATAAAAGCAACATCTATTATCTATTAAGACAGCGTAAAGCACAGATACACTATAGTATTATTTGAAATGACCAATGTAAGAGAGCCATTTTCCTTAGAAGCGGATAAATGTGATGTTTGATTTCGAACATGGCGCGGACTTTTGACCGTTGATGGAGTGATTCGTAACAGCTGGTTTGAGAATTACTCGCTCTATTTCAAGTTGCTTGAATCCTCTCCGTCGAGAACCAAATCTTACCGATCCCAATGAACTAATGACTGTTCCACGCGGGAAAGGCGGTCATTAGTCGTTCGGAATCTTATTAAAAGCCGCGGAATATGAACTCGGTGACGCACGTGTTTTCCACCTGAATTTCGTTGACCTGGCATCTTCAACTCGAATCCTATATCCTGAACACTGTTCCTCAGGAACCCTTGCCCGAAAAACCCTTTTGACCGATCCTGAAAGGGTGCCAAGGGCCACAGCAGCGCATCAAAACTTAATCATACCCTGTGGCCCCCTGTTCTCCATCCTGCCCCTCTCTCGCTCCCGACTAAATCCCAATTACCCCGCTCTTTGAGGCTCGCCGGTTTGGGTCGATTGGAAAGGAAAGGGTCTGAGGATGAGGACTTCCTTCCTTTTGCCCTGAGAGATAGGCACAAGAGCATCCAAGGTGGCGATAAATGGAATGGGAGAAATGAAAAGATGAGCTACCGCAAAAATGGGAGCGCTGGTCTGTGTGTCTCCAAGGAGATAGATAAACCAATTTAGAGGGTTCAAGTGCTATGGGGTGGATTTATTACGTGTGCGTTTATACGAAAGCTATCCAGGAAGTAACGTACGTTTTGAAATAAAATATGAACCGAGTGATAGGACAAAGTTTTATCATGTACATTTGAAATGCACATTCTTCAAATATTTTTCTGCATAGTCGCCATTCAAATTGAGGCATTAATCATAGCTATACACAATTCGATTCCGTATCTGAAGCCATCTGCTGCCTGCCACAAGACTAGGCCGACCACTGCGGTCCTCGTCTTGAACATTGGTGCTGTAGACATTTCTAAACTGAATGCACCACTGCCTCACTCCGCCTTCACTCATTACTCTTCCGTCTCCGTAGACTTAAAAAAGTTGCCTATGAATTACAATTGGCTTGTGAATTTTTTCCAGTAAAAACGTAAGTGTTGTCAGACTTTGGTTTTCCTACTTTTCTCACTGCGAAATGTGTGCTGCAGTAGAAAATCCCGCGAGTTGTGAAGTGCGTTTTGAATCACAGAACATAATTCACAATTGTGGGATTTTCTATTGAAGAGCACAATTTAGTAATTCGCAATGTGAGCAAAGTAGAAGAACCACAGTCTGAACCACTTACACATCTGGGTGCGTAGACTGAGTGCAGGGACGTTTCGACACCAATATACTCGCTCTAGCCTTACCCACCGCCACGCTAGGCCGAAACGTAAGTTACTTTATAAGCAGTACTCGTATATGTCCGCTGAAAAACTTGGCCGCGCCAACGGAAACTCAATGACCAATAATCAACACGCTTACCCAAGCATAGCAGCAGAATATGTATAGCTGCCGGCGACTTAAGGCAATTATTAAGAAAATTAAGTAGGACTAATATTGTGCAAAAAATCCGGAAGTCCAGAGAAGTGAGCCTCACCTCAAAACTTTAAAAACACTTTCGTCTAAGTAACTCAGCGAAAACAGCTCATAAAGTCAAGGGTAAGGCATAGATAAAACATCCTGGGTTGGATTAAAGATTTTTCGAATGGTCAAGTACGAAGGGTAGTCATAGATGGAATAAGCAAACGCAGTCGCTGTTACTACAGGTGTTCTCCAGGGAAGTGTCATCAGACCTCTTTTATTCCTACTAGTCATAGATGGAATTAGCAAACGCAGTCGATGTTACTACAGGTGTTCTCCAGGGAAGTGTCATCGGACCTCTTTTATTCCTACTTCACATGAACGACATTGACTCCGTAGTCACTAGTAAGATACTTAAGTCTCTAGTAAGTTTATTTGGTGAAGATGGAATGGTTGGCCGTTATATCCGTGATCCTGAGGACAGATGGACCGGTTTAACAGATGATCTAAATGCCATACAATGCTGGTGCGACACTTAGAGATTAGATTTAAACTTAAAAAAGTTCGTCGTGATAAATTTTTGGAAAAAGAGCAATTCCCTCCAGAACGCCTACTTAATCGGATACAACGAAGTGGAATGTGTAGACTCGATTAAATACTTGGGCATTACCCTCACTCACGACCTCTCCTGGGTGAAATACATACGGGGAATATGTGGACAAGCTAACAAAAAATTAGGATTTATTAGAAGAGTACTGCATATGCGATCCTCACGAAGTTGGATTAATTGCCGAATTGGATTGCGTCCAGCGTAGAGGAGCTAGATTTGTAAAACTTTGTTATGATAAACTTGGCAGCAGATTCAAAATATTATAAGAGCTAGGTTGGAAATCACTGGCGGAGAGAAGGTTAAATTATGGATTAAATCTCCTGCATAAATTACGAGGACGTCTCTTTAGCAGTTATGTTGAAATGTATTATTATCCACATTGTACTACGGTAAGAGAGATCATGTCAATAAAATTAGAGAAATAAAGTGTAGAACAGAGAGATTTAAGATTTCATTTTTCTCACGAACGATAAAGGATAATAATAGCATTGTCCGACCACAGTAGGGCCATATTCAGGTCCATATCAAGTTTATCCTTATTTTAATTGAAGTTCTCTTTAAATATTACTAAAAGGTCATATTTTACATCAATTTCATACTTATCAGATTAATCAAAGTCGCTTTCATTTCTTTAATTTTGCTGTAATCATTCTTTATTTATTTACTTCCTGATATCTTAATTATATTTCACCCCATACGTGAAAGTAGTAAACGATATGAGCTTAGACGATCAGCTGAAAACACTCAGATAAACTGTGTGCGGTAAAAATTTCCAATTGATCTCGAATATATTGGATGATACACCGCCGGATCGCGGCTTTCCCCTTTGAAAAACTCCTGTTTCCCTCTCTGATTGCGTGTCACAGAACCAGCCGACTCCAGCTAATAAGGGCAAATTGGGAGATTTGTTACAGAAAAAGAAAATAAAATGTAAAAAATTAGGATTCCGAAACCATATGCAAAAGGTTTCACCACGAACTGATTAGATAATGTGAGTAGAAATCCAAAGGAGAGCGAATTCAAATTCGCAGGAGATTCAACCACAGCACGAAGCATACTTCGTAGTTATATTATACGAAGCATATGAAACTCGGAGATACCGGAGATGTGTTTGGAAACATGCAAATGGAAGACGAGGACACAGGGAGGTGTGACTTGATGGAGGGGGTGGGGTCCAGCTGGGTGTTCGCGGACAAGATCTGTGGGGCGAAGCGCTCGCGTCCGCCGCTCGTAAAAGGAGGCAAAGGCGCCACCCGGGAGGCCCTCTCCCTTATTGATGGCGGATTGGTGGCGGAAGATACGGGGATGGCGGTCGGGGTCTAGGATATTACCACTCGCGAGCGACCCCGTCCTCGCCCTTTGTGTGCTCCCGAGATGGATAAAAAGGAAGTGTTTCTCACGAGGGGTCAACTACCAAGATGTTAATCCGAGTGTTGGAACAAGAGGAAAAAAATAAAGATTTGCGCTCTTTTGGGAAGCAAAACAACGGAAGAGTAGTGACATTTAAGATTAAACCATGTGCATTTTATCCATGGTAACAATTACTTTCAATGAGAGACACATTTATCAATATCCGAAAACATTATCGTCGACGTAAGTTAGCTAAAAGCTTTACATGGAGTAGCCTTGAGCAGCTCAGGGATATGGATTATTGGTGGAAGAGGGTCCTTTGAGAGACCTTTGAAAAGTGAGGCTGAGGGAGAATGGAAAGGGTGTCTTGGTGGTTAAAGTGAGTAAGGATGAGGTTCAAAAGAGAAAGACAGAAAGGAGAATGTTATGGAATTCTGTAAAATCAAGAAGAGGAAACCGAATCGGAAATATTTTCAGAATCAATGGGTTCATGGCCAATTTATTGGAAGGAAGACCATAGGAAGCCCAAAGTAAGTTATGAAATGTATTTGGGGGAAATTTCGACATTGAAACGAAAGCACTAGCGAATGAGGGACAGGGTTGAAGAAGAAAAATCATGGGTGCCAACGCATTATCATTCTAAATAAATAAATGAAAGGACTAACTTTGTAGTTCCACACGAAAACGATTTATTCACACGACCCGGGTTTCGAAGTAAAACTTCATCATCAGGTGAGTTTTACTTCGAGACCTGGGTTGTGTGAATAAATCGTTTTCGTGTGGAACTACAAAGTTAGTCCTTTCATTTATTTATAATGAATCGGTTCCATAAAGTTACGCCAGAAACCATTAATTGCATTATCATTCAATATGGCAACATGAAGAGAATCGGGGTATATTTTTCCCCATGTAAGCTTGCACGATAATAAAAGCGTATGTAGGTACTTACAACAATAGCCGTTAGATTTCAGGGCTCTCCATTTTATGTTCAATTATATGTGTAATTAGGAAGGCCGTTGACATGCATACGAGGACAGTTCAATAAGTACCCATGTTACAAATCAAGAAACCATTTTTTTTTAAAACACTTTTTTGTTTTAAGCATAGTTCCCTTTTAGAAAGATACTCTTCTCCCAACGTTCCGGCCATTTTTTTAACCCCTCAAAAAAATAGGATTTGTCGAACTCTCGAAAACACGCCTCTGTTTCGGCGATAACTTCCTCGTTTGAGCTAATTTTTTTTACCGCGAGCCATTTCTTCATGTTAGGGAACAAGAAAAAGTCGCAGATCGGGTGAATACGGGAGTGCGGCAGCAATTCATAACGTAGTTCATGCAGTTTGGCGGCGACAACTCCGGATCAGCTTGTTGTCCACCGTGAGCAATCGCGGCACCCACCGGGCCAACAATTTTTTCATCGTCAACTTATCATCTAATGTATTAATTGCCGTTCCGGTCGACATACCCATGGCCTCTGCTACTTCGCGCCCCTTCGTTCGTCGATCAGCGAGAATCATGGCGTGGATTTTTGAATGATTTCCTCGGTAACCACGTCTGCCGGGCGTTCTGGTCGCTCCTCATCAAAAACAGACATTCGCCCACGTTTAAATTCGTTGAACCAATATCTAACTGTGGTCATAGATGGTGAAGTGTCCCCATAAACAGCATCCAACTTTGCTTTTATTTCCTCGCATTTCTTCCCATCAAAAAACAAAGAGCGAATTACCGAACGATACTGCTCTTTTTCAATCTTAGCGAAATTCACGAAACACGTCTTACTTTAATGACTGCCAAATCCTAACTAGCTATTAAATCAGTCTGAAATGTGTTTCACCGTCGTTTGATAGATGGCAACACACGATGATAACATAAACATCCCTCAGGAACGCCCTTCGTCGTCAAACACGGGTACTTATTGAACTGCCCTTGCAGCAACCCTCAAATAGCCGCTATTTCGAAGAATAGGTAAAGGAGGTTAAGAGTGTCCACATTTGGGGCAATATGGACAGCGTGACGGTTGCGTAAACACGCTTTTAGTAAGAGCGAGTTTTCTATTCATTGATCCTAGGCATCCATTAAAAATATATTCAAATAACTAAAAATCGTATTGCTCTAAAATATCCATATTTTTCAAGGCGTTTTGAAATATTATATATTTGCGATGAGGGCCAATTTTTAGTATTATTCCAGTTTCTTATACTTATTCAATACAATTTATCTGTGTACAATTAAAAAGTTAGTAAAAAGTAGAAGACGACTTATTTAATCTATTACGTGTGCAATGGAGTAAACTCCGAACTAATTCAAATCATTGTGCAGGATATTGCGACATGGAACAGAACAAATAAAACACAAAGGAGGAAGTTGGAAAAGGAAAACACAGTTGACTAAAAAACCGGTACCTTTATCGGCATTAATATCGCCTATGCATAGAAATGTTAACGTTCAATCGGGGGTGAACGGATGCATTTCCGCAATTCTGAATTCCAAACTTAGATTAAAACGGGGAAGAGTTGCGACAGTGATTGCTTGATAAATGAAAGCGTGTTAGTGCATAGAAATACACACACACTTACTAGTAGGTTCTGAATGGATGCAGCTACTAAATATATATTTTGTGATTCCTTACAAAACACTCCACCAACCTACTATACATCAAGTCCCCCTTCATCTCTGAGTACTTCCTTTATCCCGATAACATCCCTATCCTCTTCCTACCCTTTCCTCGTTTGCCTATCATTCTATTCTATTAAAGCCTTCAACATCCCACTGCCAGTCAATACCCCCTTCATCCACCCGTCCACCCCCCAAAGGATTTCTCCCAACAAACCCCTCTCTTCGCCCACCATACCAAGTACTTCCTCGTTTGTTTTCTTCTCTGTCCATTTCACCTTCTCCATTCTTCTCCACACCCACATTTCAAAAGCCTCCAATCTACGTCTATCCCCCTGCTTCAATGACCACGTTTACGCGCCGTACATAGCTACGCTCCATACCAAAGTTTTTACGAGTCTTTTCTTAACATCCTTACTCAACGTCCCTGTCATCAACTCCCTCCTCCTTGTGAAAGCCTCTTTGCCTAGCGCAATTCTTCTCCTTACGTCCCTACTACTTTGACCGTGTTGGTCCAAACCACTACCGAGATACGTAAACTGTTCTACATGCTCTAGTTTTTGCCCTCCTATTTTAATGTTTAGCTTAGCCTTTTTCTTTCTAGAAAATCGCATAACCTTTGTTTTATTAATATTGATCCTCTATTTATGGGTTAAATGGAAGAAAAGACCTTTAGGTCTCAATTTCGCCCAAATAAAGAACTCTTGCTATCTATATATCTATCCTCGTCCCATATCTATCGCACTGAATTCCCATTCACTCAGCAATGGTTGTGCTTTATAATAATTAAATTTCCACCACAGCCGTAATATCGCATTTCACTCTCACTTTTTATTAAGATCACTACACATGGCATATCATGAATGCTTACAACTTCTATAATGCTTATGTTTCCTCTTCGATTGCACGCTTTACTTACTTTCCACGTTTGTGGTTCTTTCAGTTGTTATTTTCGTTACTATTCCTTGTCAGAAATCATCTGAGGTGATCAGATTCGTTGGCATTCACCGTCATATTTCGCTGGGTCATCGCACCATTAGAAATTGCTAATGAAATACGTGTATGCCAATCGCCGATTTATTTGCTGGAGGGTCACATTCCATTTCCTCGTAGTGTTCCTCGTGAAGCCATTAACAGTAAGTCTCACCGGACGCGTTGCGCATTGACACTTTCAAATTGCTCTTTCCTTCCCAGAGTCCTCTGTTCTCTTTCATCCATTGGAGCGTGAGCCGTCACCCGAATCGGAATCCGTGATTTTATTATTATCATTAATAAAATAGTCAAAAGTCGAACATTTGGTCGTTTGGTAACATGCGTTGACAAAAAAGGAGTGAAGCAAATATTACTTGTACATGAAATAAAAGAAATATATACCCCGAGACATAGACAACATACTCTAACAAAATTAACAAATCCATTTTTTTCTAGTCCTTGTCATTAACGTCCCGACGTTAATTGGGATGAGTTCTAGGATACTTTGGGGTGCAGCATGCCAATCTTCTTCTATCTCGCAATTTAAACTGGAATTTCTTCCTGCATTAGAAACATATCTTCGTGGCTCTATCTTGAAAACCAATCGTTAGGCTTCACCCGGAGTAAAATGAAATCCTCGTGCCTACTACATATATTCTCAGTCTAAACTAAAATCGCACCCTCCTCTCCCTGTTCCCTCTGCCATTTTCAGGGTACATTGTTCGTCTCAAATCCACAGTTTCCGAGCCCTTCCAGAACCCTCGACCCCTCCCCCCTTTGGAGGGAGGTTTCTGTTCAGTCTCATCGGTAAATCCGTCTTCCGGGGCTGCGGGGGGGAGGAGGGGGTGTGGCAGTCTGCAAGGGGCGCCTGGAGTGTGGGAGTCACCGGGCGGCCCTTTGAGTGATTGATATCGCCTCGAAGCGTCAACCAAATGTATTTCTTCATCTCGTTCCTCTCTCGCCAGGGGTGAGAAAAACCAGTTTGGGCGAGCAATTTCTCCATCTGGAATGGTTCCAAATTGATTGACTTCCCTTTGAAATATTGAAAAGGAGGAGAAAGTCGCCGGAAACGGGAATCGAATGGAGAGCGAATAGTTTTCGTTTCCCGTTCCGGTCCATAGCATTCCGATCGAGAATGGGACCTCGAGGCAGTTTGTTTCCAGAAAGTTCCCCCCTTGTGTGCCTCCAGGGGGGCCACCGCCCTACATATGTCTCCGAAACGGCCTGCTTCGCGACCCCCTGCCTAACTTCTCGGAACTTGGTCACACAATAGTGACTTCATCCCTTGGAGATACGGAAACCAAACAATGATAATGTTTCAAAGTGAGTTCGGTTCCGTCCATTACGTCTCTCTGGTGATTCTGTCACGAATGTAGAATTTCTCTCCAGTTTTCTCTCAGATTCTCCAGGAAACGGGAACAAATATATATGACAAATAGAGCTTTATGCTCTTAAGTGACAAGGGTGAAGAATTCTCACGGTCTTAAATGAGTTTGGCGCTAAACGCCCAAGTTTGATTCAAGTCTTCACTTTTGGCGTCAAACTCAAACCAGTGTCTTAAGGGCTCTTCCTCTTCCTAAACCTCAATACTAATATGGCCGTGGGGGCTCACCATATTTTATTCAAGCACTTTGAGGATTTACAGGCAATTAATCCAGTTTAGTAGTTTTGTAAAGACAAACGAGAGACACATTTTAATTGTTACAAGCCTTTCAATATGTAATAATCCATTATTTGTGGATATATTTTTGATTCTTTAAGAGTATGATTAAAAAAACAATATTCTAATCGTGTACGTCACCATTATGGCTATCAAAAACCTTCATCAATGTCGCAACTCATCACACATTGAGAGAAATTATAATTGCATGCACAGTGAACATTTTTACGTGATGTCTCTAATGTAACTTTTCGATCCTTAACGGAAGACAAATACGTAAACTAAACACTTTTATTAACAACCGGATGTTTCATCATTTCATTAGAAAGAGATGACGCAATTATTTCACTATCGCCGCCGGCCATCTTAAGATAGCTATTTACCGCTTCAATTTCGCGTGAAAATGTTTTCTTAGGACTCCAGAAACGAAAATTCAAGTCAAGACGAAGGAAATGAATGGAGATGAAAACTTTCTCCAACCCCAAGGAAAATCCCCCGGGGGAATCAAACATAGAGTGAAATTCGAGAGATGAGAAACGATATGAAAGGAAAAAATCATTCAACATGAACAATAGTTTTACAAAAATAAATTCCAAGAAACTGCGGCAGATGTCGCAAGAGTAAATTTTAACGGAGTCTTCCGCTAATAGGCATTTCAATGTAACAATTGCAGAGGGTACAAATCATTCGCCTTGACCGAGTGATTTTTGCACTCTGAAAGTGTTGCATAGTAACCGAAAATACATGCAAACGATCCATGTAGCCACAGACGCGGATAATCTCCACACGAAGTCTAACACTGCTCAAATATAAGAAATAAGTCACTAAAATAAGTTCTTAAAACAAATTCAAAAATGCATTCAATATCTACACAACTTTTGCGTTATTGAATTCAATTCTCTCGAAAATTAAGAGATGCACTTAATCGTCATACTACACAGAATGATCGCAAAATCCAGTTCTTATCGAAGCTTCAATATTAATATTCTCATTAGATATTGGGTCACCATTTACTTTTGAGAAATATACAAAAAAAGTAAGATCCTAGGATAATATTCTCCATTTTAGACCAAGTTCCCACGCTAAATATACGACGAATTTCCTCTGGGAGCTATTGAAAACTATGATTGAAACTCTAGGTGCAAGTAGTGATTTCTATGACGTAATTATTTACGTAGTACATAGTTTTTGAAATCTTTTCAATTACATCAGACTCTCATTTACAAATAAAATAATTAAATGATAGAAAAGGTAGTGATTTGATTCGAAAGGAATGCCACCCACACCTGTCATTTTGGGGATCGAGATGGTGCGGGGGCTAACGTACTGGCTTCCCACCCTGAGGGCGCGGGTTCAAATCCCGGCGGTGTTGAATATTTTTCAGAGGTATCTCGATCCCTACTTGAGGTGCTTTGTGGAGGGCACTTTTGAGTGAGTACGCCGTCCGTCGGATGGGACGTTAAGCCGCGGACCCCTTGGCGCCTTTCGTAAAGAGTAGGCTAATGCCGACGCCGGGTTTCTCTCCACCCTTCATCCTTTCCTGTCCTTCCCCTATGGCGCAAATGACCTTAGCTGTCGGTCGCCTCCCCTCAAAACTACTACTACCTGTCATTTTATAGGAGATAGGGGCTGACTAATAACAAAAACGATTGCCGAAGAAATCACGTGCAAATCATATAAAAATATACATAGAGGCCATGAGTTGACTTTCTGTAATGCAATGAAAACTGCATTGCACCATTAATGGATTGCAATCACAAAAACAATGAGTCTCGCCATAAAATCGCGTACCCTTATATGTTTAATATTACCACAGAATATCACTTTGAAAAACGCTTCACAAGTGTACTTGTGTTACGCCATGTGTTCTTGAGCATTCTCACATGCATATTGTTGAAATAAAATTGGAAGCTCACCATTTCCGTTCCCATGATTACACAGCGGAAGCTCTCGACGCAATTGCCGGCGCCATTGTTTTCACAAATGTTCACGTCACTTCCTCTTCTGTTCCCTGTGTCGCCCGATGCGTCCGAGGCGAAGCCCCGAATGAAGAGATAAACCTGTTAAAAATATGGAATGTTAGCGGTGATTGATATTTAAATCAAGAAACAGGATACCTAAAATAAATGGCAAATCAGGAGAAATAAATTCAGCCATATATATACTTGTTAAAAATTTTGGGTGAAAATAATATATAAAATATACTTCGTGTATCAAATGTGCTAATGATAATTAGATGGTTGATGAATGGCGTTCACAACGAGGAGGAGTTGATCAATAAGATGGGTTGAGGCTCGAGGGAGAATGCAGGGTGCCGCGGAGGGGAATGAGCGTTTCGGAGGGCGGATCCACGGAAGAAGGAAATCGTGCACCAAAGGGCCTTCCTGTATCGTGCGTGGAGGTGCTTCAAGGTCAATTTACCGCAGACATTACCTTGCGTCAGATACATCGTGTGAATTAACTCTAGTGAACACTTGATAAAATCTATTATTTTAACGGTGGCCATTTATTATTCATAGATTCATTCGTCTACTGCGTAAGCTCCAGGGCCGTCTCCTGGCCCCGAACCGTCCGTCCACCGAAAGCGAGTCTCGCGACCATTTAATTCTAATTTTTCAGTTCCTAACAAAACGTTCCTCAGTTGAAATGAATATATATTGTCAAATCCGTATTGATGGTTTTATTTGACAATAATTCAATATTTTTCGTGCTGAATATTTCCCAATTACAGGTGGCTTTTTTTCTCCTATTGAATTGACGCGGAAGTCTTTCTCATTATAAAATGAGCATGCATTCGCTAGGACAACGAATGATTTTCGAGGATCGAGCTAACAAGCAAATTAGGCCGCACGAGGATTGGCGCGCAAGGCTAAACAGAAAAGGGCATAAAAAATTCGTGCCACTGTCAAACACTTGGGACTATCCCGTTAGTTTATTTCGACGGCAAAGATGCGGTCCACCACACTTTGACATCAAGTAATTTACTGATACCAAGCACGTGTATGCACTGGAAACATTTAATGGTTGAATCACGAAATGTAGCCATATTTTCGTTTTAACAACCCCAATGAGTTCACTAACACGCATCGTTACTTTCATTGAGACCAATGTTTCTTGGGAAGTGCAAATCTGACGAAATTTTCAGAAAAAAAATGCGGTGCAATCCTAATTTATACTCGACGTAGCTTTTGATAAGATTTTTATTTACTATGCCAATTGTTTTGAACTAGTACATCTAACTTGCCATCTGCGCGATTGTAAAAATATCGGCAATTGAAAACAATTCTGAAAAGTGAATAATAATAATAACTTTGTAAGTTTCACTGATTTTTGTTTTAAAAAATGACTGGTTTCGTCGAAAAGTCGACATCATCAGGTGTAAACAATTCTATTTATAGGATATTTATACATAGTAATGTATATCCGTGGACGAAGTTCATGTGCATAGTAAATGTATATACGTGGACGAAGAAAATCATATCTGCATATTTCAATATAGGTTAGTAAGATGCGTATTGCATTTTGCATGATAACCCACACTTAAAAAATTAATTTATCTGACAAAATCCATTGCACTGATAAAAACAGATAATGTGATGATCATACGGTGTCATTACACATTAAACAATGCCAAGGATGTTATTACCAAAACAAGGCACTGCGAAAATTAGACCACATTTAGAAAAATTAATATTAAGAATTTACATCATACCTTATTTAATGAAGAGAAATCATATGTTAATAGTTTCGATTTTATGTTTTGATGCATATGTTTTCGTTTCGATTTCGAGAAATCACACGTTAATAATTTAAATTATCATATCGACCAGCCTTCGGATATATTGATATATTATAATTATTATAAGGTAATCTACCGGTTAAGGTAGGTTTTTGGATGGAAATAACTACCCAATAAATATTTTGTGACTCCTTACAAAACACTCCACCAATCAACTCTATATCAGGTCCCTCTTCATCTCTGAGTACTTTCTTCCTCCCTTCATCCCGTCCAGCATCCCTATCCTGTTCCTCCCCTTTCCTCGTTTGCCTAACATTCTCTCCCAATTACAGTCTGCAACATCCCACTGCAGATCAATACCCCCTTCATCCACTTTTCCTGCCTCCATAGGATTTCTCCCAACAAACCCCTCTCTTCGCCCACCATACCAAGTACTCCCTCATTTGTTTCCCATTCTGTCCACTTCACCTTCTCCACACCCACATTTCAAAAGCCCCCAATCTGTATCTCTTTCAATGAATATCATTTAATCGTCCCGCCAGTGTACTCGGGAGATATGCGAAACAGCAGTGTCCCCGCGATGACGTTTCCTTCCACTCCTCACGTTCTCCTTTGCACTACCTCCCTTTCGAGGAGGAGAGGCTCCCGCCGAGTATTTCGGCGGGAGGTCCCTCGGCTTTGTCCGCCATAGAGGGCGAGCACGCACCGACCGATCCACCTAACGCATTACAGGGATGAGGACCCCCTCTCTCGGTCTTCCCGTGCCCCCCAACCTCCCCGCTCTTCCCTGAAAGCGTTGCCATGTGAACAACCTCCCGACAGTCCCCCGCCTCTCCTCCCTTCCGGGGATGGATGTGCATAAGTGGCGCACTTTGGGGACCCCGGCTCCGATATCCCCTGACTCCCCCCCCCATTCCCATTTCTCGGCCCACTTCTCCTCTCCCCCTGGACGACGGAGGACCGAGGGAGAAAGGTGTTCTCGAGACGAAACAATGGAGCCCGCTCCTCTTTTCACCGGGAACTCCGTCCCATCCGGGAACACGGCTCAGAAAATGGCCTCCGAGTGTCCACGTGGGTCGCCCGAATCAGGGCCCTCCGCCTCCACCCCGCACAAAAGGGGCGCTTCATCCCTTCGATCGGCATTGGGACGGGAACACGGTGCGACAAAGGCCCTCCACTCGTTTGGCCTTCCGGATCGGACTAGGATGGGCCACGCGGGAGGATTTCCAGAGGGATGGGAACCCTAGCCAGTGAAAACAAACATCCTTAGTTTAATATTATTTACGAGGTGTGTTCAGAAAATAACGGGAATTTTCAAATTTCGCGGGTTTGGAAAGTCGGATTGCCAACTTTGTTTTGAATTATTTTGCTATACATGTCCCTTAAGTATGATAACATTTCCAGCTGTATTCATTGTTAACTTTGGTTTGCGGCACCCGCTAAGGGTAGACGTATTTTTTTGAGTTCGGCGATTTTCGTTTGTTGAAAAATTGGATCAATGAATTTGAATCAAATTTTGAGTAAAAAATGAAATGAAGTGTAACGAAGTGTGTGAAATGTAAACAAAGGCCACTAAGATGAGTCTGCAATGATTTAAAAAAGAGTTTTACGAGTGGTTTAAGCGTTTCCAAGATGGCCGTGAAGACGTTGAAGAAGAAGAAAAAGAACGCCCCAGCACATAAACAACTGATGAAAACGTGAAAGAAAAAGTGTGAGAAATGGTAATGAAATAATCGCCGAATCACAATCGGAGAAGTCGCTAATGATGTTGGCATGTGGAATTGGCTCATCGTCGAATGTTTTAGGTATAATATGCGCCACAGCAAAATTTGTTCAAAAATTGTTGAATTTTGGACAAAAAAACAGCGTCGAATGGAAGTTGCTCAATGGGGTCATCGAAATGAAGTCAGCGACGATGCAGAATCACTGAAGCGTGTTAAAAAAGGTGGCAAAACATGGGTTTACGGATATGATGTCGAAACAAAGGCTTGATACAAATTCTTTAATCCATTTTTTTAACAAACGTAACTCGCCGAGCTTATGAAAACATTTTTAACCTTAGCGTCGATTACCACAGACACAGTATAAACAATAAATTCTGCTGATTCAGAAATGTAATCATACTTTAGGGGCATGTATACCAAAATAATAAAAAAATTGACAATCGGACAATCCAAACCCACGAAATTTAAAAATTCCCGTTATTTTCTGGACACGCCTTTTATCTGCATCTCGGATGTTCGTTGGGTGCACGGATTTCATGCGGTGCGTACCCATTGATATCCCCCCATAAAATCCAGGCATGGGGTTGTCTGAAAGGTTTCCGACATCAGCGTGAAGATGGCAGCACTCTTCAAGAATAGTTGGGGAGTGTGTTTGCGCCTGCGTCGAAAGGTATTCACCGAACCTCAGCCATTTTGGACAATCGGTTGTTGTTTGACCCGCGGGTGCACATGTGGGAATACTCGTAAGTGCGCATACATGATAGGGTCTAAAAATACCCTACGATAGATAATATACGCTTGGGTTGAATGCATGTAACTTGAGTATCCTCACGAACGTTAAGATTTTTTTTATTTATATAGTATACACCCTGCAAGCCACCGCCGGGGTGTGTGGCAGGTCCAAACCTAACTAGGCAGAGGTGCAAAAAGGAAGTTGACATTTTTGCCTTTATATTGAAAGTTACGCTTAAGAGCCATTTCCCATTTTTTTATTTATTTACAAGAACTATGTGAATTGCATTTAAAAAAGGTCTAGTACTTTCAGTGCATACGTTCATGAAAGTAATTATTAAAGTTATGCGCATGGTATTATTTTGACGCGAATATTCTTGTCAGCGCGAAAAAACCGGTCGGGAAATGTGGTGAGGGGTATTTCATTCCAACTCAACCGGTCGTAAGTTTGCTCCGAGTAGTCTGAGCGGAAAGACATGCCTCCGCGTGAAGTGTGATTTTCGACTTAGGAGCGAGGCGGGATGGAGCGTCCGCTTGAACAGCGATACGCCATTAAGTTTTGCGTGCATCTTGGGAAGAATACAACCGAAACTTTCCATATCCTTCAAGAGGCCTTCAAGGACGATTGCATTTCAAGGTCACGGTCCGAGAGGTAACACAAGGTGTTCAAGTAGGCCTGGGAGGAGGTCGCCGACGAACCCCTATCTGGACGCCCAACAACGGACAGAAGCGATGAAAATGTTGCTGACATCCTACAGATGTCCACATTGGCGGGACATGTGATAGTGACCGAGGATCTGGAAATGCGCTAGGTCTAAGTAGAGCTTGCACCGAAAGTGTTGCCACACGTCCTTCATCGTTACCAATTTCCTGCCGCGGAGTACGATCATTAAATCTATTTACACCAGAGAAATAAATGAAATCATGCTCATTTCTTTCATAATGGACCATGTATGTACACACTGCATATTCATAGATGGGTTAGTGTAATTCTAGCCATTGACTTTCAATGTACATCAATAAGATAAACACTCATGGGCTAGTCAATGGGCAATTCACGTAGATATGTAAATTGCATCCCCATTTGAATTGTACTCGTATGTTATCAGAGAAGAATAATACACTCGTTCACGATTGTAAACGAAATGCAGTCGACATTCTGTTAACCGTAAATCCTATGAGCAAAGGGTCGAAACACTAAGAATGAAGGATCTATGGATTTGAGCATGGAGAAGAATGGAGAAAATAAGGCGACCTGAGAGGAAGTCTGACGACTAGGTTTGAAACAGGATTTAGGAGGGGAGGAAGGAAATCCGAAACAAGTGGAAATATTAAAGGATTGGGCGGAACCCTGATAAGGCCGCGATGGAAGGGATAACGCCGCAAGAGTGGAGCAGAAGAAGGTAAACAATGGACTTTTTAGATTAAGTGAAAGCAGATAGGAAGACCGAAGAACTGGAAAAGGAAGTGATGCGGCACAAAGACGAGGAAGTACACGGGAATCGTGATAAAAGAGAACGTTCGTCGAAGACGGCCCAAAGCATATTTTTAAGTGTGCAGAATGAGTTGAACGACCTTCCCTTTGAACTGCTAGATTCAAGGATTCAAAGTTTTGCCGTCTCCCTGAATTTATTGGCCATTATTAAAAAATAAGAAAACGATGAAATCCCAAGAAACTGCGGAAGATGCCGCGACAGTGACCTTCGAACTGAGTCATACATTACATATGTGCATTACAATGCAACAATTACAAAGTGTAAAAATCATTCAGGGATCCTGGTTCGAATCCTGGTCAAGGAGAATGATTTTTAAACTATAAAATCGTTGCATTTTGAAACAAAAAAACTTTGTCTGGTTGAATTCATTTCAACATATCTCACTGTGTATTATATATTTCAACATTTCAAGATATTATACTGAGTTACAAAAGTAACTTATAACTCAATGTGAACGGTCGGTACGACGGTCCGTATATTGGTAGTGGGAGCAATCATTATCAACACGGCGCCAAAATTTGCTTAAAATATCCACGAATGTACAAAGCAGGAAATTTAAAATTACTTTCCATTTATTATTCAGATTAGATTGGAGCAGACCATTAAATACATTTTAGTGTATGAAATATATCCAACATGTCGCGGATTATAGTTCGGAAACCATTCATGTATATGTAGATGGAATCGAGATACCTCTGAATGATGCCTGCTACCGCCGAGATACAAACTCGGTCCGTTATGGTGGGTAGACTGTGTAGATTATTTGCGACCGAAATCAAACGATACACTCATCAAATATAGGGACAGATTTGTAATAATGTGAAAAATATCATTGACGTTAAAGGAAAGTTACCGGCGATGGAATTTACTTATTTATTTATTTCTTGTAAGCCACCGATAGGGCGTGTGGCATGGGGTGAATACGCACCAGAATAATTTTAACTGAACATGACCCTACCCCGGCGAACAATGTTATTATGATCCCCTATCATAGTTGGGTGGGTCGCGGTAGTCCAGTGGGTAGAGCGTTGGACTGCTGACTGAAAGGTCCCGGGTTCGATTCCCGGGCAAGGCACTCTGGGCACCTGCAGCTCCACCCAAGCTAAAGTGATTTTTCGAGTGCCAGGTCTTCCTGGGAAACCATAACCGGCACAGGGAAAGGAACTGGCCCCCCTACCCTGATGTGTGAATATTCACATGCCGTATAGGGCTTAGTACTGGGTGATCTCTACCATCACCTACTAAACTGACCTTCGGGTTGATGGGTGTTTTTTTTCTCATTCTTGGAAAAATTGACATTTTAAATCTATCTGTTCTACACCCAATCTCTCTAATTTTATTGACATGATCTCTCCTACCGTAGTACGATGGGAGTAACAATACATTTTCAGCATCACTGCTAAAGATACCTCAATCTGTAATTTAACCTTCGCTCAGTGAGTGATTCCCAGCCTAGCTGCTCTAATATTTTGGATACCAATTTTGGAATGAGTAGATAAGGCGCATAGCAGAATGGTGCGATTGAAAATTACCAGAATAAAAGTCCAGAATGAGTCGGGAAGGGTAAAAAAACTTGTCGCCCATTTATAGCGATGAGGATCTGGTGGTAGTGGTGTCCGCAGAATACCGGGGGCAACGAAGTATGGCGTTGGGTGCAAATGAGGAAGGAACGGTTGGAGAGATAGAGGCGGCAAACTAGAGGAGAGCACGATGGGAGGGAGAAGTTTCTGTTGACTAATCTCAGCGGAGTAGAGGATGCAAACTTGGCGGTCGCATTCCGAGGCGTAAGACTGCCAAAGGAGATAGTGGAATGGTGATGGGGGGTGTGTGCGGGGATGCCCAGAGTGGAAGGCACGCCAACGGGAGGAAGCGGGAAGAAGGGGAGAGGGCGGGCGATAAGGCGAGCCCATCTTCGGGATCCACGAGCAACCGCAAAAAAGTGAGGGGCGGGGGAGATATTTTGAAGACACTTGAGCCCTTTTAATTACCATCGCCAACGCAGCAAATGCCGTAAATTTAGGTTGCAAACAAAAAGGTTTCTCGCTTAAATTTTAAAGTGCTGCCCAATAGAGTTGCCAGAGCGTTCAATGAAGAACGAAATGTTATTTTTCCACCGTTCTTTGAAGAATATTTATTGGAAAAATAGCATTGTGTTTTTCATTTAACGAACATGAACTTCCACAAAGTTGAGCCAGAAACCATCGAATACAGTTTCCAGAGCATCCATTATTGATACTAGTGGGTAGCATCTAGAAAGGGCACGGGGAGAAGAACCATTGATCCCTAGGAGATACAACAGCTACTTGGAATACAAGCACATACAATGCGCCATGGATATATTAATCTTTATGCCGGAGAAATGCATACAAGATATTATTATTAGGTAATCTACCGGTTAAGGTAGGTTTTTGGATGGACAAAATTACTAATTCAACAATTTATGACCCCTAGCAAAACGCTACATCCTACTCTACATCAGGTCCCTCTTCAGCTCTGAGAACTTTCTTCCTCCCTTCATCCCGTCCAACATCCCTATCCTGTTCCTTCCCTTTCCTCGTTTGCCTAACATCTTCCCCTCAATTAAAGTCTTCAAAATCCCGCTGCCGGTCAATACCCCCTTCATCCACTTTTCCTGCCTCCATAGGATTGCTCCCAACAAACCCCTCTCTTCGCCCACCATACCAAGTACTTCCTCGTTTGTTTTCTTCTCTGAAAAGATATGTATGCCACAAAATATTGGACCAGTTCTAGGCACAGAACGATTAAACTTGCATGCTTAAATTTAAGAGAACCCTTGTCTTTAGAGGCATTAGCCTAAAATAATTAAATTATTTTCTCACTTTTGTGCATGCAAGCAATATGTACCTTTCTCACATTTCGAAGATCTAAAATTTGTAATCATTAAAGTTCCCTGTTGCGCCCTGGATGCTGTACAAAAAATTCTATTACAAGCCACTGCACATATTTCACCCCTAACTGATAACAATTCTGTTTCATTGGAATTCCATGCATATATATATATATATATATATATATATATATATATATATATATATATATATATATATATATATATATAAAATTTTAATCCTATTTATCCGATACAGACACCAGCTTAAAAGCCATTTAGTCGCTTAGCAGAACCTTAATTACGTGCGCCATTAAAATATGTACCCTCATGTAAAAGAATTTAAAAAAATAAAAAACTGAAACACACTTAAGGGGGATCCAGATGGTGCGGGGGCTAACGTACTGGCTTCCCACCCAGAGAGCCCGGGTTCAAATCCCGGCGGTGTTGAATATTTTTCAGAGGTATCCCTACTTGAGGTGCTTTGTGGAGGGCACTTTGAGTGAGTACGCCGTCCGTCGGATGGGACGTTAAGCTGCGGACTCCTTGGCGCCTTTCGTAAAGAGTAGGCTAATGCCGACGGCGGGTTTCTCTCCACCCCTTGATCCTTTCCCGTCCATCCCCTATGGCGCAAATGACCTCAGCTGTCGGTCGCCTCCCCTAAATACTACTACTACTTAACACTAAAACATTTCCTGCCAACTTTAATGCTCTTGTTTGATTTAATCGCCGGGAAACATCCCTTATCTCCGCCCGTCGGCCGCAGACACGCGTAGTCGAAAAGCATCATGGCGTTATGGTCTCCCGGAAGCTGCGGCGATCAAGGCGGGGAGCGATTTCGCCGGAGCGCTTAAAGGAGGCGAGGGGGAGCGAATTTCGGTGGACGCCGACGATAGCGGCACCCCTTCGGCACGCGATAACTGCGAACGGCTTGGTGTGGTCAAAGTTGGCCAGTTCTCCCAAATTAGTTCTCCAACGATTACAAACACGGCAAACAATTCACAAATAATCCTCAAGTCTCAACCGTGGCCTGCAACAGCAGCGGATGTTATTTCAGTAAGTACATACAGGTAGTATTCATGAGTAGGTGCATAAGTTTCAAGAGAGAAAAGATTACCATCCGAACTCAGCAACCAAGAAAAAAATCACACATCATAATGCATTGCAGCTGGAGTCTTTGGAGTTAATGCCATGCGGAACGAGCAGTTAGCGAGCCCCAACAAAGAGATCACTGGGCAATCAACAAGCTGCAAATGTAGGGATTGATATCAAAAGCAAGCCACTGTACCCGCATGCGTAGGACGAAGAGAACTTGCTCCGAAGGTCCCCAATTCCCCGAGGACAAGAGTAACATAGCTCTTTACTGTAATTGCTGAAAGAATGACGCAATGATAGATGCACGATATTTCCAGTCTCTCTCGATTGAAGGAAACACCTTTTAGAGAAAACGAAACCATCGAATTGTGACTATTTACTCTAAAGTATGAAAACTGCAATATTTATGTATTAAAATAAGCACGGTAAATAAACCTAATAATTTCCGAGTAATTAACGTTCGAATTAATGAACTATCGGTAACAAAACAAGATGCATAACTTATTCTTTGGATTAAGCTGAAATTGCCATTTAATTTTAAGTGGAATATGAGCGTGTTTCTTAAAGCTTACGAATTCATTGGTATAATAGGTTTGTATCAAAATATCTGTAACATTTTTTTCCTGACGTTTGCGTGAAGTACTGAATTCAGACCGTATGTTAATAGTGCGCCCATTATTGCAGATCTTATATTGGTATTGATAATATGACCTTGCTCACACCATTATCACTGAAAATTTGGGATGCAAAACAACTGCGCTAAACTCGTCTCCCCGAAGGTCTTTGGAAGGACGTTCAAGGGCAGAGTCGAGTGTGTCATTTTGCGAAGTCCTTCTGCAACGGCAATTTGACGATTTCCCAACCCCCTTATAGTCCCGACTTGGCACCATCAGACTCTTTCGTATTCCCAAAAGTGAAATCCTCAAAGGACACCACCATGGGACCCTAATTTCTGTCAAAGGACTTTGAAAGCGTATCCTTAAGGACCTTCCAGAATTCACCTGCCAGGGAGCCTTGGAGTTGAAAAAAAGCAGCTGTCAAAGGTGTATCGACGCTCAAGGGAAGTACTTCGAAGAATTTTGAGGCATCGCAGCAATATCTGAAATAAATATAATTTTCCGATACTTTTTATACATACCGTATATTATCAGTTGAGCTTTTTCCAATATATTTTATACAAGCCATGCAAATGCGTAAGAGAACAACACAAAACTTTCTTTCTGCATTAAGATGCTTGAACACATAAATTTAACTTTAGAGATATCTCAGGGCGGTATAAGTCATTTGAGATTAACTGAATGGACCACGGAAAGTGGAGGGAAGTGTGATGGCACACTTAGCCAACACTCATGCGTTAATGGCATGGTAAACGAAAAATAATTTCTTTCTCGAATTAAAGAAAAAATGGTGCGACCAAAGTTCTCTTAACTGCGGAGAGGATTCATGGAAGACGTATGAAAACATATGCTATTGATTTCATATGCTTTCCTTGAATTCTTATTTTACCATTTTTTTTCCGAACGTGTCTCAAGATTCCGTCGGTTTGGCGGCCTTTTTTTCGCGTAGATTTTTATTTTCAAGAAATCGGCTACCACCATGTAATTGGGTTGCCAAATCGTTGCAATGACTCAGCGTACTCCTTCAACAGCGATACGGTCGTAAAAATGCAAATGGCTACATCTACATCTACATCTACATAATACCCCGCAAGCCGCCGCAAGGGCGTGTGGCGGGGGAACTACGGCAGTGTGCTTTCCACGGCGCTCGTCTGCGCGAGAGCAGATTCGGAAAGATGGAACTTTTATAAAGGGATCGATAATTTGTTGCCACGCACCCCAGAGCAGAATGGGTATCGGCGTCGCGTCCGTCGGGGCGGATAATTCAATTCAATCGGACGCCCGACCCACCCTCGATACAAGCAGGCACCCCCGCCGCCACGCCAAACGATCGCAGTATGGGGGGGGGGGGCGTGGCGAGCGGGCAAGCACACCTGTGGCACGGGAGCCCCTCGCCCTCGCCCGAAAATTATATTAAAGTTATTTCGCAGTGACTTGCTGGATGATCCGGCGAAACAAATACTATTGGTTTTCCGAGTTCGAAGGCGCTAATTGGGGTATATCATGTGATCGCAATCCTGTGTCACCTGCACCTCGGCCTCCCAGAATTTACGATATATAAAACGATAAACTCTGACGAGTAACTCGATTCTCATTGAATATACTGATTACTTTGCCATAGTTGGCATTGATAAGATGTCAGTGCATACCCCGACTTGGCACCGGTAGATTATTTTCTATTCCCAAAGTGCAATCCACCATACATCAAAGGACATTGCCACCAAGGGGCCCTAAAGTGCCGTCAAAGAAACTTCCGTGCATACACTAAAAGACTTTCCGGAATCCGCCAACCTTAGGGAGCCTTCGAGTCGTGGAAAAACCTTTGTAGGCGTGGAAAAACCTTTGAAGGCGTGGAAAAACCAAAAGTTTGAAGACGCTCGACGGATATACTTTGAAGGATTTTGAGGTATTTTACCGGTATAACGATACTTTTCCCGATATTTTATATACAAACCATGTCTATCTCTTTATCATTAATTTTTGGGTTACGTGGCCCGCCTAATAAATACGCGAACTGGTGCAATCTGGCGGCCATGACGCGAACTACAGCCCCGCCCACTAGTGGCGCTAGTTGCCTGAGACCCGTCTGTGCTTGACGGATCGTCGAGCTGTGCGCATGGCGTTGCCAGTTATGTTAGTTTATGCTGGCCTTGTTTTTACTGTTTGCCGAAAATGGAAATGGGCGAAATCACGGGCCAACAAATCAACATCAAGTGTTTTGGTGAAGTGTGGTAAAAGTTATCAAAAAATTACTGAAACGTTGACAGCTGTTTACGGTGATAATGTCTTTAAGAAAACGTCCGTTTTCAAGTAGATTAAGCGTTTTGCAAATGGCCGACAAGACGCCACGGATGATACAAGGCCGGGACAACCTTCGACCACAATGTGTTGACTACAACATTGATCGTGTGCGGTCCCTTGTCCTTACCGATCGTCGAAAAACAGTCCGAATGATAGCTGATGAACTGAATTTTGGAAAATCAACAGTTCGCACTATTTTAACCGAACATGATGGATGGATCCTTCACCATGACAATGCACCTGCACATTCAGCATTGATTGTTCGCCAGTTACTGGCAAAAAATTCAATCGTCATCCTTAATTATTCTCCTTATTCGCCTGATCTCCCCCCTGCGACTTTTTCCTATTCCCAAAATGCAAAATTGTGATGATAGGACATCACTGGGAATATGGGGACACAATAAAGCAAGACACGACGAGAAAACTAAAAAGCCCAACTGACGAGGATTTCCAAGGGTGCTTCAAAGAGTGGAAGAGAAGATGGAATAAGTGTATAGCAACGAATGGAGAGTACTTTTAATGGGACAAAATCCACGAAGACTAAATTTTGCAAAATAAAGTTTTCATGGCCTCAGTTCGCGTATTTATTGGACAGATCTCGTATCTGACGAAACTTGAATACCGCTGCTACCTTCTCAAATTTAATAAGTTGGAAAACCAAACTGACGCAGATCCAAGACTGCGGATTGACACCCTTCTTGAAGGGGAGCGAGAGGACAGGGGGCAGATTGAACACCACCGCTGCAGCGGGTGCGTTTTCCCGCTCCTCGAGTAATACTCCAATTTCGATGCATTCGAATATAAAGGGCAACATCGGAATCGGGCGACCCCGTTCGAGGGAGAGTTTAATGTTGCTCGCGAACACTTCCGCGGCGGGAAATAGTCCGATGGTGCGCTAAACCCATCACCATTCCGGTCACGTTTCCCATTCGATCCTCGGCAGTCATAGAATGAACCATTCGATTCGGTCATCTCATCGCACGTAGCGGCGCCGTAATAATTCGACTGCGTTTCCCGTTTCCGCGCGATATGTATTCCGCGCGTCTTCCACTCCACCGCTACACGTCCTTGGCCCTCCTCTCCCAAGAACGGCCTGCAGGCCACGTCCCTTATTAAGGGCCGCACCCCGTCTCCTCTCCTTGTTCCGGGAGGGAAATTGGGTCCTTAAATTTCCACAAGAGGTTTATCCATAAGGGGTGGCAGTTGGAGCATGCGAAGTGCCCGTTTCGCCGCGTGATACCATCCATACGACACCGCGTCGTATGGATGGCTCCCTGCTTGTCGCGACGTGCAAGGAAGCCAGGCGAAAAAATGAAATACTAAGACCGACAGCTCACACAAGCTCTAGATTCAAAACTACGGGTAGCGTTTCGCGCGATGCCATATTTGGCGTAACAATTGCTATTCCGATTTAAATCGAAAGATTAAAAATGTAATTAAATAAAAAAGTTATTACATTATGAAGGATTATAAAGTGATGTCATTTATTTATCTTAAAACATGCCAGATTAATAATTGTAGAGCGAAACTATGTACAAAACTAGCTATACTCATTTTCCTTTTGGACAATTATCGCATTAGGTCAAACTCAGCTGACCGTATTTTGTGGCATAACGTACTGCGGCACAGAATTATTTCTACACCGTCATGGCTATTCTCTTGAATTCGAGTATGGCCTTAAACCAAATTTGCTGTAGATATTACTGCAATTAGCACGGTTAGGCAGATGGCATAATTGGATGATCTTAGCGCGGATGGTATCGATGAGAGATGAGATGGGACACGGAATATTGGCGCAAATGGGGGAACTTAACAGCAGCATTCGACACGTAACTAAAAAGTCCATGATTGTGCAGCTATGAATCTTACGTAAATTCAAAATAAATGAATACATGTGATAAAAGAGGAATGGGCCAATGGGAAAGAAGGTTCATGATCCATCGAAACTTGGTTTTGGAGCCGGATGCCAAAGATAAAAGTGAAAAACCAAAAAATGGGGAAATATGCATAAGAGCAGACAATGCAAAGATTAAAAAAGGGAAGCGAAGGGACGACAGATGAACGAATTGACGAGCTTACAACCGGAATTAAGTGATTTCTCAATAGTACTCCGATATTCACCTCAGGGTTGTGTGGTGGACACGTATGCATGAAAACTAGCACTCATGGGCAAACACAATAGAAAAACGCGTCTTTCTACATTACCCTACAATGCTTGTGTTCGAGCAAAGGATTGAATCTTTCTTATTCAATAAAAACGTGATGAGATCCTTGGGTTTGATTCTGTTGTGAATGAGTGTCGTCCGAGTGGAGAGAAGAAGCAGTTGACTCTTATCAGTGGCGGTATCAATCACTCTTGCTTTATCCTCAAAGGTCCGATCCGCCAAAGTAATATGGGGCCGTGAGATTTACATGTGTTGTTACACGTGAACACTCGATAGGAGCGAGAAAGGTAGAAGAGGAGATCCGGAGGGAAGGAATAGGGGACAAATGTAGGCAATAGAGAAATAGATGTGTAGGATGGGGAAATCTATATCTAAACAGAGGGAAATCTACATTTGAAGAATACATCGCAAGCCGCCGTAAGGGCGTGTGGCGGGGGGTGTCAGGTCACCAACCATGTATGCACAATCGCAATCATGATACGTCTACACAAATATTAGTTTGATCATGCACTTGAAAAATGTTAATCTCACGAAATAAAGTACTTTCATGCAGCAGTACTCAATAAACTGACGGGTTTGGGATAGTGCGGAGGCTAATGTACTTTTTCCCATCCAGAGGGCCAGGGTTCGAATCCTGGAGACACAAATATGTTTCAGTGGTATCCCGATCCCTACTTTGAGGCGCTTTGTGGAGAGCAGTTTGAGTGAGTACGCCGTCCGTTGGATGGGACGTTTAGCTGCGGGCCCCTTGGTGCCTCTCTTTATTAGAGTAGGCTAATTTCGACGACGGGTATCTCTCCACCGTTCATCCTTTCCTCTGATGGCGCAAAAGACCTCAGCCATCGGTCGCCTCTCCTAAAAATACTACTCTACTCAATAACAGAATACGTATATTCAAATCATATTGTACAACTGTCAATAGTATCAGGCCTGTTAAATAAAAATAATATCATGCACGAAGAAACATGCAGGATATCGAAAAATACATGCGTATACACTAACAATTCTAATTATCCCCAACGCGATTGCTGTCATATCTCTTTTGATCTCCAATGATATGAGGAAAAACGAAATTTTAAATCTATCCGTTCTACTATAAATCTCCCTGATTTTACGTACGTGATCTGATCTATCATAGTAAGTTGGGGACTGTTAAATGCCTTTAACATCCTCTGATAAGTAACCTGCGTTAAATTCACGCGGTAAATTTGACCTGTAATTAAGCCAACGGTCAACTAGTGGTCCCCATCCTGATTTTTCCAATATTTTCGTGATACTGCTACCTTGTAACATAACAAATTTTCACAAACCTAACTGATCTACGTGATTCACTCGAGGCTATGGCGTAAGAAATCGGGGATATCCCCGTGAACGACTTGGCCTGGCTCGGAGACTAGCGTTTAGTTTGGCGTGACGCATTGGATCAGCACCACAGAGAAGGATTAGTGGTGGGGTCAGTCAGTTTCTACATTGAAATACTAACTATGATAACTGACATAGAATGGTATTTTTAGGCCGGATTTGTGGAAATAGCTCGGCACAAACGGGCACTACTACTCCTCTTTACCTCCCGTATTTGTGTATCCGCCGATCATCTAAAAACTTTTAAGTTTTAACTTTTAATCTTTCCATTCCCATATTGAGTTCATCTGCGTAAAGTCTTGAATGCAATCGGAAGACTGGTTGTGTGATTCCCTCTGTGCCCATTCCGAATGATTCGAACTTTTCTTAAGTTGTGCACGTAACCTTTGCGCTTCCTTTGTCCAACCGTCTATTCATGCTGAAAATCCATTTGACCTCGCGCGCTCTGCCCCATTTGAAATCATCCTCATGCCGCCCGAAATGACAATGCCGCGCACGTATCGCCACGGCAAGCCGAAGTTGAAGTGGTAATAGTTTTTAGGGGAGGCGACCGACTGCTATGGTCATTTGCGCCATTAGGGATGGTTGGGAAAGGATGAAGGGTGGAGAGAAACCTGGCATCGGTGCACTCTTAACGAAAGGCGCCAAGGGGTCCACAGCTCAACGTCCCATCCGACGGACGGCGTACTCACTCAAAGTGCTCTCTAAAAAGCACCTCAACTAGGGATACCACTGAAAAATATCTGTCCGCTGCTGGGATTCAAACCCGGGCTCTCTGGGTCGGAAGCCAGTACGTTAGCTACCGCACCATCCCGATCCCCCCAAAAGGTTGCAATTTAATCGAAAGGGATTGAAGCGATCTTTTGTTACAAGAAGAAGAAACATTAATCTTGGATTTCATTGATGCTCACAGGGCGCGATTTGGTCAAATCCAATAAAAACACATTGGAACGTTATAATTTCAAATAAATGAGCATCTCTTATTCGTTGTTTTGCTGTATGAACCGTTAAAACTATGAGTTTTCTTCTAGGCCTAGTATTTCATGACTCGGCGTGACCTGACGGGAATGATTCAGATACACACAACGATCATAATCGAAACAAAATCAAACGTATTCACCATTTCATTTAAAAACAAAATGGCAAACTGAAAGCTTCACTCGAACGCGGGCATTACGGCATGAAAGGAATTCTGAATAAGAAGAACAAATTGTGAATATCGCATATTAATATCGGGTATCAATGAAGGTGTCATTAACCTATAGCGCCATTAAATTCCCCACAAGGTTCTAGTAAAAAGAATAACGTACCATCGGGATCTCATATGAGATGCTCAAAGGGTATTATATGGGATTTGATTTTACCCTTGAGTCGGCAGCCGAAGGTTTTCATAGCCACTGCTATACTACGCCACCACCTGCGCGATACGCATTTCTAATTACTAATTTAAATCTGGGTAAAAATATTTTAATATATCGGAAAAACATTCCTCCTTTGGTTTAGCGGTTCTTTCTGCGGCTCTGAAGTATATTTGTTACGATAAGAAATCAAAAAGTAAAGTTAGGGAATGCTTTTTTGAAAGAGGCGAATGTTATAGCAGGAGTTCCACAAGGCAGTGTTCTAGGGCCATTACTCTTTCTGATTTACGTAAACGATCTACCAAACAATTTACATTCCTAAATAAGACTCTTTGCTGATTATATACAGACGGGTAGAGTATGAAAATGACCGCGCAGCACTCAAAATGACATCGATCGCTTTGGTGAGTTACAAATAATAATATGGACATTAATGTTAATAAGAGTAAGCATATAATATTTTAAATAAAAAGAATGCACAAAAGGAAATTTACACCCTCTTTGGAGAAAGAATCCCATGTAGCAGTCATTGCTAATATTTAGGCATTTGCTTAACTAGGGATCTTGGGTGGGGAGTCCAAGTAGATAATTTGTCATGGAAGACATTTAAAGTATTGCATTGGGTAATGAGCAATTAAAAGAAAATAGTGTAGCCACAAAATAAAAAGCATATAAGGTACTGGTTAGCCCTATCCCAAAATACTCGTTCATAGTATGGGATCTATACGAGGTGGAACATTCCAAAGAAACTGCGGGAGATGCCGCAGTAGTAACTTTTAACGGAGTCATCCGCTAATGTACATTTCAATGCAACAATTTCAGAGAGTAAAAATCATTCGCCTTGCCCGGGATTCGAACCCGGATCCCTCAATGTCCGGTCGAGTGCTGTAGCCAGTTAAGCTATTGTTCAATTTAGTTTTATTCGGTCTAGTATGTTACAAAGCTAGTGTTTACATTGTACACATTGTCAGCTTATTGATTATGGCTACATCATTTTTTTTCTTTCTAAATATATGTATGCATTTACATACATATAAATACACATAAACATAAATATGCATATACACATATACATAGACTTACATGCATATACATTGCAGAAAACAATTGTGGCCATGCAAAATACTGTGGAAGGAAATAATGAAGGCAGGGTTCACAAGATATAGAAGGAAATATTTGGATTAGCAACGGAACATTATATTTGATTGGAATTATTGATAGCTTTGAAGCGCAGTTATTCAGAAATACAAATTTTTAACCACGGACGAAGTGTGTCCGGTACCGGGGGCAGCCACATCCGTTCCACCAATTCTTGCGTGCCTTTAGCGGAATGTTTATTCGCGGTTCTCATCGGTGTGAATTCCACGATTAGGGTGGTCATTATGAAGGATTTGAAGTCCGGAAAGAGCCGAAATTTCAAGGTGATCAGATTTATGTCGGTAATGGCACCACCACCGTACACGTCCCAGGTTTTATAGATCTTTTTTAGAGCTTCCCATTCTCTGATTTTATCGTTGCATCCTAGGATCAGATGCGCGACGTTGTCTATTCGACCGCATGACGGACAAAGGGGCGAATTGGCTAGCTGAAGGTGGTGCCTCACTTCCCTCGTCATGACTGTGTTCGCGATTAGGTTAAACATTCCACTACGTGCCTCATCGGTCGCCCGGCTGGTCGCCCAGTTTTTCCAAGAAACCGTTCTTTTTAATGTATGTTGTTGCTGCTCGGTAAGCGCTCTGACCTACAGGGTCTTGACCTTAATTGCTTCTCCATCTCGCAGGAGAGAAGCGACTTTTTTCGTTTCTTCAAATGCCCTCCGGTGGCATTCGTCACGCGCGAGTTCCTGCCACGCGTCCTTGAGGAGTGCCTTGCGTCACGCGTCGTCACCGCCGAGAATGCATAGGCTGAGCTTCGCGTAGACCACCTTCGCCTTTAGAGCTGTATCGGTTAAATTAAAACCACCCTGCTCAAACGGGCCATAGAGCTGGTTTCGGGACACTTTCTTCACGTAGCCATTCCAGATCATTTGGTTGATCGCTCTAATAAAGTGTGCATTGTATTTAGAGGGTAAGAGCCACAGATGGGCCACATACCATATCCTTGGGAAAACAATCTGGTTGAGGAGGCGGACGCGGGTCACGATCGGGAGGGAAGGGAGTGAAAGCTTTCCAACACTCCATTTTACATCATGGTCAATAATTCCCCAGTTTCGCTCAATCGTGGAAGCCAACTCCTTCTCCCACCAGAACCCTAAGATTTTGAGCGAGGGCGCGGCGCTTCTGACCAACCGATGGAGGTCGAGGGCCGGTTGCCCTTCAGCAGCAAAAACCTGGATTTCCGGTTGTTGAGGAAGATACCGCCCTGCTCATATGACGTTAATATGTCGTGAGCCAGAGCCATGTGGGACGGGTCGTCTAAGAAAGAGGGTTATGTCGTCAGCGTATGCGACGCCCAGGCAGACGGCGCCGTGACGGCGTATCCCGATTCCACTGCTCTGCAGTCGTCTGAGTATGGGGTCTAAGGCAAGGGCGAACGGCAGCATTGACAGTGGGCAGCCCATCCGAACGGAGTTACTGACGGGGATGGGCGGCGAGGCGGCATTCTTAATCCGTAGTATGTTCCGGTGTACATCGTTGAGACGGCACGAATGAAGTACTCGGGGAAGGCCATCGTCTTGAGCACGGTTAGAATCCATTCGATCCGGACCAGATCAAATGCTTTCTCAAGATCGATAGGTAGCAGTGATAAAAAACGATCGCCATACAAGAAAAAATAATGTCGCCATACAGGAAAAAATAATGTCGCCAATTAAAAGTGTTTCGAAATCGAAGATGCTTCGCATTTTCGACACGGCGTACTGGGATGGAGATAGGACGATGTCGGCAGCAGCCGTCATTCTATATCGTAGGACGTGCGTCAATATTTTATAATCTGCGTTTAAAAGGGCGATTGGCCGGAAGTCGTTGAACGACTTTGGCCTTGTTTTCTTTGGTATAAGTGTTATCACGGCGGTCCGCTGACTTGCAGTCAGAGAGCCGCTAGTTAAAATGCAGTTAATAAGGTGGGTTAAAATAGGTTTTAAAACATCCCAGTACGCTAAATAAAATTCAAGGGGTAGGCCGTCCAAGCCGGGTGCTTTGCCCTTGGGGAACATGGAGGAGACGAAGTTCGTCGGAACTTATGTCTTGACAAAAATCGTCTTTTTGATCTGTGGACAGCGTAGGGAGAGGGGGTTAGTCTCCCTCCTTCCACGGAGGATATCTGTTAAAGGTGTTTTGAAAGTGCCGGGCCGCTTCCCTAGGGAGGTCAGTGTCACCGGCGGCAGATTCTCTGACAGGTATTCTGTCTATATCGGAGCTAGAGTTGGATTTCATCCAGCGCCGAAGTTCAGATAGCGTTTTGGGGCCCCCTTTATCCGTGTCCAGTTCTTTTTGCCACTTTTGGGGAGCGTATTTTTGGAGATCGTGGCCCAGTATAATTTTTTTTAGGGACGACACTTGGTCGTGGAAACCCTCCGGCGCCACATTCTTACGCAAGAGCTCTTCTAGCGCTCGGTGGTAGAAGGAGATGGTGTAATTTTTTTCCCTATGCCACTCAAAAGTTTGCCTTTTGATGTGGGTAACAATGCGGGGTTTGAAAGCATCGTCCCACCATACAGCGAGGTCTGCACCGCGACGGAGTGCCGCCATCAGGTCACACACCCGGGTGCGGATAGAATCGCGACGAGTCGCTTCCTCCAACACGCGGAGGTCCATGCGCCACACGGAGCCGCAGCTGTGGACGTGCGCGCCCGGGGTTGTGTCCGTGCATGTAACTCTCATGATCACTGTGCAGTGATCAGAGGACACCGGGAGGGTGTCCACTGTCTGGACATCATTCTTTAGGGATACCGAGACGAAGAGGTAGTCAATCCGCGTCCGACAGTTAGGCCCTGGTCGCGTGAAGGGGGCGGGACCGGCGCATTAAGAACGCACTGCGTCAATCGCTCCAATGGAGTCGAGCATCAGCGAGAGTGCCCGGCTTGGATAGTATGTCACCCTATCCCCGTTCGAGGCACTATCCTCTCGGCGGTAGATGGAGTTAAAATCTCCGCCCAATATGGCCTTCCCCGAGAAGGAATACAGGTAGGGGAGGAGAAGTTCATTAAAATGTTTCGCGCCCCGCCCTCGCGCGCTCACCGGAGGGAGCGTAAAGGTTGTGATATGGACACCATTCACGATAACGGACGTTATTCGGCCCGAGGGGTGGCGGCGAGCAAGAGAGAACGGAATGCCATTTCGGACTAGGGTGGTGGTGCCAGAATGACTTTGGGTGAAATTGTCGATAGCCTGAAAGATGTTTGCATCCCAGACTATGTCCTCCTTTACCTCTTGAAGGAGGATTAAATCAGCCCTAAGATCGCGGAGAAAACGTTGGAGGACTGCAATTTTTAAAGCGCTATAAACGCCAGCAATAGTAAGCGAAATAATATTCAGCTATGGGCACTGGACATCACTTACCAGAGTCCTGGTCGTGGCTTACGTCGCTTCGGTCGCGGCTCGAACCCGGGCGACGAGTGCTTCGCCGCTTCCCGGGACACTTCGTCCGACGGGTCGATGATCGAGGTCTCGAGTTGTCACCGCATACCTCCCCCTCGACCTCGTCCGAAGAGGAAGACCCACCCGTGGTCTCTACGAAGAGCGGGTTACTCGGCAGCGTTCCACGGGGGCCTTCTTCGAGCGAGCACAGCTGGGGACCGTCCTAGCCCAGGAGGTGGCCTCAGGTGGGGCCGGGGTGGCGGACTGGAGGTGATCTGCCGAAGGAGCCCCGTCGGAAGCAATCAGAGGAAATCGGTCGAATTGGTCCGCCTCTAGAGGACCCCTGGGAAGATCGTCGACACTGGTTGTCCTCAAAGGAGAAGGACGATGGAATATCTGGGATTGTTGACGTCGACAAAGTTTTACTCATACATGTGTCAACTTCCGCGACCGGCGATACTTTCTTGAGTTTCCGTGATAACAGAATCGAGGGGCCCGCCGTTGGGGAAGGGGGACAATCGTAATTGGATGCATCTTCCCCCGCTGTCACCCGTGATTCTTGGGGAGTTGGAAGCCCGTGATGCATGGATTGCGGGGAGAGCGCGTCGGTGGCGTGGCCAGAGAAAGGAAGGACACGGGGTGATCCGTCCTCTTTTGACGGGGTCACGGAGATAGGGGCCGGTGGTCGTGAGAGTATATCCGAGCTGGTAGGGACCGCAGCTTGATCAATGTTCGAAATCAGCAGTGCAGTGTCGTCCGTTCTCTTCTTTTTCGAATCCCTTTCTTCCGTTGACGACTTTCTCTCCCTTTGAAATTTCCCCCAGTGGAGGGGGATGCGGGGGTTCGGCGGGAACAGCTGCGGACGCACCCTCGATGAGTGTCAGCGACCGCGCCCTCTCCGGCTCATCCACCTCCTCAGCGGTGTTCGGGTAGGAGGCCAAAAACATTACCTCCGCATAGCTCTTCCCTCCCTGGTTCCGAGGGCAGGTCTTGCGCTCGTGGCCTTCTTGGTTGCAGTGGGCGCAAGTGCGGCGCTGACCCTCACAGATGATGATGGCTCGGTTGCCGCCGATGTGGAGGTACGAGGGGATATTTCTTTCGACCGTCATCCGCACCACTCTCGTACCTGTCAGCACGCGCGCCATTTTGTCGCCCTCCCACCTGTTCTCCCACGAGCTATGGATTTTACCAAAACGTTGAAGCTCGCTTGTTATATCTTCCAACGGGGTCTCCACGGGGAGACAAAGAACCCTGACGTTAAAAGGGCTACTGGAGGTGTCGTCAATGGTAATCGTCCTCCTCGGATCATTTAGGGATGGAAACGGTAGTTTTCGTGGGATATTATCTAGAATCCTCTTCATAGTAGCTTCAGTTGCCAACTTCAGGAATACCAAATGGCGGTTATATCCAAATTTGATCGCCACAATCTCTTCGGGTGTGAGGCTCAGCGACTCTAGTGTAAAGAGGTAGACCTCCAACGGAGTAGGGGGCTTTGCCTTCTCATCAGCTTGCAAGGCGAGCGTGTTCACGCGACGTACGACCATTTTGAAACAAATCAAATTGAGCACGCCAGCGCGAAAAAAAAGGAAGAGCGCGCCGAAAGCACTCCAAGAAAGAAAGAAAGAAAAAAAAACACTCGTGTGCACTCCCTCCTCGCTACACGCACCCGGAGGTAGCAAATAAAAAGGAGCCTAAGCTCTACACCAGGAGTCAAGGTCAGTCTTGACCCAGTAAACAAAACGAAAGCCTGGCCTTCCCGGCAGAAGAAGTCGAGAGTCAAACCGCACGCTTCTTGATGAACTAGGCGGTTAATCGCCGCTCGAAACAAAACACGATCGGAACCTCGATTTCCGAGAGAGTCCCCCAGTGCCGCTCTCCAAATCGCGGCGGCCGAAGCCTCGGACGCCGGCGAATTTTAGAAACATGGTGAACAGAGGCACGTTCTGCTATCGAGGCGTCCTCTTAAACTCTGAAGTTATGGGGGCTTTTAAAAGAACAAGATATTGTGACGAATACCGTACATACAATGCCACAAATATTGAGGAATCCAGGTTCGAATCCCGGTCAAGGCGAATGACCCCTGAAATTGTTGCATTGCGTTGGAACATTAAAAAGATAGGAAAAGTTCAAAGAGAGGCAGTAAGATTTGTTCTCGGAAGGTACAAAAGAACAGATAGTGTCACGGAAATGTTCGATATATTGCAATGGGAGAGTTTGAAAAATAGAAGAAAAAGGAGTAGGTTAGGCGCGATGTATAGAATTGTTCAAAAATGAGGAAGCGTGGGATGAGCTATGAAAAAAGAGATAGAAAAACCACACTTTAAGTGAAAAAACGGCCACAGTTTTAAAATAAACATAAGAACGCAAAAAACAAATAAGAGAAAATTCTCTTTTTTAAACAGAACTATTGTTGATTGGAACCAGATGCCTGGAGGTTTGTTTGAGCCCTTTCCATCCAATTTTAGGAGAATCCAATTCTTAAAGGAATAAGTATAAAACAAGCACTGGGTGATAAAATTCATTGATCAGTGATTATTATACAATTGTACTTATTAAAATATTGTGTGTATCTGATGTGGACGGCGTGAGACTTTGTATTGCAAAAGTGAACGGTGTGTTGACGGTGCGTGATTTTGAACGGTATATGAAATTGAAGGGTGCGTGATTATGGACGGAGTGCTGTGGCGATGGACTCAGCGTTGTAGCAAGTATGGTGTGAACCTTGCCCATGTGTGATGTTAAAGTGCGGTTGGTAATCTTTAAGTGTCATTGTACATATATAAGAGTGTTCCGTCTCATATCTGTTCTTCTTGTGTATGTATGTTCATTATTAGAGTGACAGTGGACCAGACTTGACTTTTGCCACAAGGATAATTGCCCAATTGCAACAAGAAATTCTTAAATAAAAAAATAAATATGACAAATGTTTTAGTTCAAAAATGACTAATTTTCTCCGAAAGACTGAATTGCATCGATAGCGAGGAAATGAAAATAATCTGATTTAATTATTACCGTAGATAGTCTACCATGAATTTGAAAGATCCCTTAAAACTATATAGATATTTAACAGATGAAATAATTATGAAAGAGATACGATACAATTTCATTCTTCGCTTTTCCATTAAGTAATTCGAGTAAGCATTGAAGACGACCAAAAAGCTTTTATTTTTATATATTTTCCGCCTCCGTTATCCCTAACATATTCCTTTCCATCGCAAACTTCCTTTTCCTTCCCTCTACTCTTCATTCACCGGCTATCCTCTTAATATTCTATTAATATTAATACCTCCCATTCACTTCTGCTGCCTTCATCGAATTTCATCCGCAACCCCCTCGACCTTTGCCCCCTCTGCCCTCCAGCTCCCCATCTTTGCCCTCCTTCACATCCAAATTAATTTTTCCATCTTTATGCAAACATATAATTCAAGAGCTCCCTCTTTCACTCTCATCCAACTACCTCGCACATCATCAAGGAACGGTTTTGTGCCCCAAGATTGCTCGAGTATTTTCTTGGCAAAGTAAAAAAAAAGCTCCTGGCGTATTCCTCAAAATTCTTGCGAAAATACCAAAAAAGTTCAAATACTGAATTTATTACCTATGATTATTTTTTTTGGAATAACTTTAAATCAGTAAGTCATCGAAGTTCAACGATGCTATGCATAAATAAAAGTAAATTACAGAGTAATACTTGTTATTTTCTTCTTAATTTGCTGCCAGTACGTTTGTGATTAATACATTACCAAATTGTTGCTTTATTTCGTCATGATACTGGTAATAACCTGTTCCATTACTTATTGCCCGTTTTTAAATGGTGTACAAAGGTTTTTTTTTCCTTTTCTCCTCGCAAAGTTAACTCATTTTTTCTTGTTAAATACCCTAAAACTTTTTTAAGAATTGAATATTTGTTTCTTTATTCTTATAATTCTCTATTAATGGTGATGATCTTTAATCTACCAATTTGGTACTTTTTTCGCATTTTATTTTGACAGAATAGTTTCGCGAGGATCAATAACTCATGTACGGTTAATGGCAAATTACTTTACGCGTTTTTTTTGTATGCCTGGTGAGAATGCATCCCCTGCCACGCACCTTTCTTTCCCTTCGCAGAATATTATTGAGATACGTAATAGGTCTTGGAAAGAATTATACACGCTGTTTTCTAGGGATCATACTGTTTTAAAAGATTATTGGCGAAGTGTATTTCACAAAACTTGCTCCTTCCAAATGTAATGGTATTTCATCGCAAGTTATTGACGGAAAACTTAGACAAAACCACACTTAAAATATCACGCGACCCTCGTTTCAATACCTTAGCATCATCGACATCAGGTTGACTAAAGGAAACGGCAATTCCCTTTAATGCTCAGCAAGGAGGGGAGGTAAAAGAGGGGGAGGAGGAGGGGCAAACATGTGGAGGGGTCCTCCTGCGGGGAAGGGGGAAGAGGCGGGATGCAAGCACTCGTGGACAACGGTCACATCAGGGTCGCCGTTTCCTTCTGCTAGTTGCGGGTCGAATGTAAAGATTCCACGCTAATATCATGTGTTGTCTCAGTTTAAAAGTTAATTCGCGAAATCGCTTTAAAGTTCACAATTATTTCTTAGAGTCACTAAAATACAGTCCGTAATCACTAAAACAACGTCACAATTACCGCACCTCCATGCCGTAATAGTGACGGCATATTCCACTTTTACTCATTTGATCTACGACATTTCTACGCGTAAAAATTAAAATGTAATTTGGTCCAAAGGGCATTATAGAACTTTTCTTTGCGAATTCTTTCAACAAATAAAACTGGCGATATTTCCTGAAAACCGGATTAATCTCCGTTTATTTTTTGCCTTAGAGATATATTCACTCCAATAAATTAGACCTACTCCAGTTATCCTTTCTTTTAAGACTATTTTTTATAGGTAATCTACCGGTTAAGGTAGGTTTTTCGATGGACAGGGCTACTAAATAAAAATTTTATGACTCCTAACAAAACACAGGCTTTTAAGGTTATAAGTAAATCTATTAAATTAGACTGATTACTACGGGTACTAGCGCAGGATATTTGTTCAATTATATTAACTTGTCCATTGAATTCTTCTTTTAAAGATTTCATCCTAAAGAGGCCATGAATAAATGAACGAAAGGTCGGAATTTTATATTGATAACAATTTTTTGAGTCTGCCGGAATTACGCCATTAATACAGGTAGGCTTATGAAATATCGAAAAGCTATGGCTACCCTCCTACAGCGTAATGAATAAATCTAGAAAATTTAAAGAACGGTTATTATCTCGCTCATAAATAAATGATACTTTGAAGTGAAACCCCATCCCATAAGTCAAACCCCATACATATATGTGTAAATATATATATATATATATATATATATATATATATATATATATATATATATATATTTATATATATATATATATATATACACACAATATAACACAAATAGAATAGAATAGCAACATTTAAAAGGACACTCACACGGTAAATTGTTCGAGCTTTCGGCTCTCTCAGAGGCCTTCTTCCAGTGAGACTATTTACTGTGTGTGTCCTTTTAAATATTGCTATTCTATTCTATTTGTGTTGTATTGTGTCAGCCCATATATATATATAAATATATATATATATATATATATATATATATATATATACATACATATATATATATACATATATATATATATATGTGTATATATATATATATATATATATATATATATATATATATACATACATATATATATATACATATATATATATATATGTGTATATATACATATATATATATTTATATACAAACTCACGCGTATATATACAAACACACGCGTATACAGGTATACCTGTATATGCTAAGCAGTCACTTTATTTGCCGGCGATACAGTGGTTTACTGTGATATCCATAATCCTGACGACACAGCATCTTTATCAAATGATCTTAGTCCTATACAACGCTGGTGCGACCCTTGGATATTAGAATTAAACTCGAAAAAAGTTCGTAAGGATGAATATAAAGAAAAAGAGCGATTGTCTTCTGAACGCCTACTGAATCGGGAACACCGAAATGGAAAGTGTAGACTCGATTAAATACTTAAGGGCGTCACCCTCATTCACGGCCTCTCCTGAGGGAAACACGTACGGGGAACATGTGGACAAGGTAACAAAAAATTAGGATTTATTAGAAGAGTACTTGGTAAATCTGATGGAAAGGTCAAAGAGAAGTGTGAATGGATCTCCACAAAGTTAAGCCTGAAAATGTCGAATATATTACAGCACCACATTATATCGAGAAATTCAATTAACAGGATGAAATAGGAGCGATAGACATCGGCACAGGCTGGTCCAAGTGTTCGTTCTTCCCTCGCACCTTACGCAATCATAGTTAAATAGAACCCAAAAGTTATAATAAATTAATTTGTACGATAACTTTAGATGATCTCATATAGCGCAACAATTATTGAATTACGCATGAAGGCGAACAAGTGCACGAGAATGTTTGTTTTTTAAAACCCAAATGTTCGGTTAAATAGTGGGCACTGTTGATTTTCTTAAATTCAGTTCATCAGCCATCATTCGGACGGTTTTTCGACGATTGGTAAGGACAAGGGACCGCACACGATCAATGTTGTAGTCAACACATTGTGGTCGAAGGTTGTCCCGGCCTTGTATCATCCGTGGCGTCTTGTCGGCCATTTGCAAAACGCTTAATCTACTTGAAAATGGATGTTTTCTTCAGAGCATTATCACCGTAAACAGCTGTCAACATTTCAGAAATTTCTTAATAACTTTTACCACACTTCACCAAAAAACTTGATGTTGATTCGTTGGCCCGTGATTTCGTCAATTTCCATTTTCGATAAACAGTAAAAACAAGGACAACAGAAACTAATATAACAAATGCCATACGCACAACTCGACGATCCGCCAAGCACAGACTCAAACTCATTAAGTCTCAGGCAACTAGCTCCGATAGTGGGCGTGGCTAAAGTCTGCATCATGGCCGCCAGAATACACCAGTTCGCGTATTTATTGTACAGACTACGCACATGCATTCAAGTGTATAAAACTTATTTGATGGTGCATGTGTAACTGGGACACTAAAACCCCTGGCACGCATCCTTGCGGTAGCTTAAGGGATTATGTGAAGATGTAGATAAATGAGTTGATTGCCATTGCGTCTCCCCTCCCAGCACCAAGAATCAATTCCTCCCCCATCAGCACCTAATTCAAATGGGCCATAGGCCCTAGTCTGCAGTATTTAGACTAGCGACTCTCGGTCTCGCTATCGCGATTGGACCTGCATGCGAGATCCATGTTTTTTCCGCGTCGCCCATCTTCCCACGCCCCTGCAGTAATAATTCTCGCTTTAATCCGGGAGACGTCGCCAGTTTGTTGGGGGCCCACACGCCTCTCTCCGCCCCGGGAACAACACTCCCGACCCTCATTTCTGCCCCGAATCGTGATTAACGGCCGCGGCAGCGCGTGACGAAGAGGAGGCAAGGGATCATCGCCCTTCCACTCGCCACTCTTCCCCGAGATTTACAAACGGATTCTTGCCAGATGCTTTTAAGATGCTTCTTCCTGGGTGCCAAATGCCCTTTCGTTTCCCGCCCGCTGACTGCCCATCCGACTGACTCTCTTACGGCGGCGAATGTCGCCACTCCTCGGCGATGCGAACGCAAGATAGAATGCGTCGGCGCCGAATTCAAAGTAATTGCCCGAGCTCCTGGCATCCTTTCAGTGAAAGATCGCACGGATTCCAAGAAGGAATCAGTACACTCCTTGGCCAATTTGGGTCTTTGTAAGTACCACTCAAGTAAATATTTGAAGATCGGCCTCCACAAATCAGTCATGACAGTTAAAAAGGAACACTCGAAGAGA